>NC_090451.1:90715223-91022514 GCF_031143425.1 Pleurodeles waltl
CCATGAAGATTCCAGCAAAACTAGGAACAAAGCAGCTGTCCATAGCAGTCCATGTACATTGTCCATACCATTTGTCATTAAAGAGAAAAATATTCTTCTCCAAACAAACTCTTAGCATATCCAGTAACATCATGGAATGGTCATAATAACAAATGGCTTTCTCCCTGAAGAAATGTCTACATGCAGCAATGCCCTGATCATGATTAATACACATGTAAAGAGAGGTCACATCTGTTGCAATCATGAGATAAGTGCTCTGCCAGGGTATAGAAATAATCTTTGTGATAAAGTCTGTGCTATCTCGGCAGTAGGAGGGTAAACTAAGAACATATGGTAATAAGTAAAAGTCCAAATATATAGATGTCAACTCCAACAAACTATTATTCGCAGACACTACTGGCCTACCCGGTGGATGAGTTTTAGTCTAATGGATTTTTGGCAACAAATAGAAACAAGGGGCTACTGGTTTTCTCACAAACAAAAACTTAAATTCTTCATCACTCAGCAAACTCCTGTCCTTCCATTCCTCCAACAATTTGTGATATTTAGAGATTGATTGTTGGTACACTTTATAAGTTGTAGATTCATAATATCCTGACCTACGTAACTGCCTCTCTGCCTCATGGATATAGTTCTTCACATCCCATAACACTACATTCTCTCCTTTGTCTGATGGCTTGATTACAAAAATCATATCTGATGTTAAATAAATTAATGCTTCCCTCTGTGAATGTGTCAAATTCTTCACAAAATTATTTTTGCTATTTTTCCAAATTTCTAACAAATCCCGATTTACTACCTCATGAAATAATGAAATACATCAATACTATCATGTGGAGTGATGAGGTTACACACTGATTTGGGTCTAAAAGGGTTGGTGGATATGCTATCCGTCTCCAAATTCAAATGGCACAATAACTCTCTCTCTGTCGCCCAGTCCACCTCCCTTGCTCTAACTCTGGTGCCAATAAAACTTTTTGGAACTCTGTGGAGGAGTGCAATTCATTGGTGTTCATATATATCAGCTTGGCGCCTTATTTGGATAATAGCGGGCTCCCCTTTTCCCGCGTATCACACCGGCCCCGCCTGCTGGAAGTGACCGGCTTTGGGGAATCTTGAGTTTAGAATATATATATATATATATTTAGAAAGGTTCCCATTATAACCCAGCTTCTTCCACCTCTCAAGGTCGGTGCAGATCACGGCCTCCAGCAGCCATTATTGTAAAACTGAAAATATGCCATTCCTCCTAGGCATAATAAAGACTGCACCCCAAAGTTCTTAGATGCAAATAAATTTAATAGCGATGCATTTCGATCAAACGATTTTCTTCACAGCCCATAAACACCGCAGTGCTTCATTCTCTTCAAAGAGACATTGGGGGTCATTCCGACCCTGGCGGTCAAAGACCGCCAGGGCCGCGAATGACGGAAGCACCGCCAACAGGCTGGCGGTGCTTCCTAGCCCATTCTGACCGCGGCGGTAAAGCCGCGGTCAGAAAACAGGGGCCGGCGGTTTCCCGCCGGTTTACCCCCGGCTGGGCGAATCCGCCAGGGCAGCGCTGCCTTGGGGATTCTGACCCCCTTCCCGCCAGCCTGTTTCTGGCAGTTTTCAACACCAGGAAGAGGCTGGCGGGAACGGGTGTCCTGGGGCCCCTGGGGGCCCCTGCACTGCCCATGCCACTGGCATGGGCAGTGCAGGGGTCCCCTAACAGGGCCCAGGGCGGCTTTTCACTGTCTGCTTAGCAGACAGTGAAAAGCGCGACGGGTGCAACTGCAACTCCATTCGGAGCCGGCTCCTGTGTTGCGGCCCTCATTCCCGCTGGGCCGGTGGGCGCTAACTTGCTTAGCGCCCGCCGGCCCAGCGGGAATGTCAGAATGCGGGAAGCGGTATTTTGGCCGCGTGGCGGCCAAATGGCGCTTCCCGCCTGGCGGGCGGCAACGGCCGCCCGCCAGAGTTAGAATGAGGGCCATAATCCACCCACTAATAAACATATTAAAATACTTTGAAACATCCATATATTCACTCATACCACTTAATGCCAAACAAGAAAAGACAAAAAAAAGAGAGAGAAAAGAAAAAAGAGAGAAAAAAGAGAACAAAGGGGGGAGGGGGAATTTACAAGAAACTAAAAATAAATTACAAAATATGTAATCAGTATATAATGTGATTTAGTGAAAAATAACTATTCTTCAACATAAATGTAATATTAAGTCTCCAATATTGCCTACTGATCACATAATATCATTCTCTTATTTCAATAATTTCTACCCATTCCTTTTTTACCATAATTTGATTTTATGATAATCTAATTATAACCTCTCTTCACTTTTCAGAATTCAATGTACATTTTAATTTTGATTTCTTAAATTTACATTCTACATCTCTCGCCAAGTGGCCATAATAATATAAAGCTTCAAATCATAAACATGTCAGATACCATTATCAAGGGGTAAATCAGCAATTTTTCTCTCTATGGAGAACATATGTCCTTATAACATATTACTTATAATGACTTTTAAAAGCCAGCAAATGTAACATTCATTTTGGGAAAATCACGTGGGCTTAAAATGTAGCTTACATGTACAAAAAGTTCCTCATCCATATTGAATACCATCGGGGTCTTACTGTGAAGACGGACAATATATTCTGATTCCATTATGCGCAGTTTTCTTTCCCTGTCACCACCACTAGAGGAACACAGCACCCTATCAGTGCCAAAAAATGAAAGCATATTAGGATTTTGCAAGTGCATTTGTTTCCAATACCTTGCTACTGGATAATTCTGATCACAGTTCTTTATTGCCCTCAAATATTCAAGTATTCGCTTTTTTACAGGACAAATTGTACTGCCCACATGTATTAGACCACATAGGCAGGTAAGGACATAAATACAAAAGTCACTATTGCATGTAATAAATTTATCAATTGTTGGACTTTTTGCCTTACGCAGGGTCATCCCCAGTCTTTTTGCCTCCTTCCTCCTGGTTTTTCTGACCTCTCGCTGTTGGCTCTAGGACTCTGAGCACTTTATCACTGCTGACCAGTGCTAAAGTGCAGGTGCTCTCCCATCTAAAGTTGGTATGATTGGCTTATACCTAATTGGCATATTTAATTTACCTATAAGTCCCTTGTACAGTGGTATCTCTATACCCAGGGCCTGTAAATTAAATACTACTAGTGGGCCTACAGCGCTGCTTGCGCCACCCACTGAAGTAGACTTTCAAACCTGTCTCAGGCCTGCTAGCGCAGGGCCTGTGTGCGCAGTTTTCTGCCACAGGGACCTGGCATCTAAACTTACTTGCCAGGGCCAGAACTCCCCTTTTACTACATGTAAGTCACCCCTAAGGTACGCCCTAGCTAGCCCAATGGGTAGGGTGCCATGTATGTAGAAAGGCAGGACATGTGCCAAGTTGCGTGGCCTGTCCTGGTAGTGACAAACAGCCTAACTTGGTGTCTCACTGCTGCGAGTGCTGCCTTCTCATAGGATTGCATTAGAAATGCCCTGCCTTATGTGTAAGGGGTATTGTCTGATTTATGAGGGGTAGCGTAGGCGTGTTTGGTATGGTTGTGATGGTGATAATAAATACTGCTTACTGGTGTGGGTGTATTTTTTATTACTATCACAGAAATGCCACTTCTAGAAAGTGCACATTTATCTGTGCTTATGACTCTGGTGTTTTGCAGCTTGACTCCAATCCACGTCTGGGCACAGTGACAGTCGGGCTTTGTGCATACTTTTCAGACAGCCTGTACACAGAGAGGGTGGAGGTGTCACAGAGGTGTATCTGCTTACTGAATAGTCTTCCTGGGCTGAGAGAAGGGAGAGATGCAGGGCACACCTGCATTTGTAAAGGCTGCGCCCTGGTCTCACACAATAGGGTCGTTAACCCCCCACTGATGTTTGGAGCCTGTGCTGAAAGGAGAGGGGGGCACTCCCAGAACCAGTTGTAACTGGCTGGAACCTCCTCTCCCTACCATGGTAAAACACTGTAAGAACTGACTATAAGTACAGGGGAATTTTCCCCACAATTTGGAGATTTTTTGAACATCTTGGAACTGGACCCCAAAGGCTGGAAGGACTCACCAGGAACCGCCATGGACTGCTGCTGCTGTGCTGACCTGTGCCCTGCTTGGTCACTGAAAGGACTTGCCCCCTGCTTGCATCCTCTATGTGCTGGCCTGTTGCTGGGCCCCTTCTCCTGTGGGCCTGTTTCTAAGTTTCTGCTCCCCAGGGGCGGGGTGCTGTGGCCCCTGACCCCTGCAACAGTAGGAAGCTCAAGGAGTGTGCCTTCATTCACTTTATAGCACGCTTTTTCTAAAAAAAGAGTGCTGTGCGCAGAAAGAGCGCTCCCTCTTGCACCCGTTTTTACGCTTGAAAGCGCTTCACTGCCGAAGATCACCGCTGCGACCTGGGTTTCCCTTTGTGGTGTCAGCGCCCTTGAAAGAGCGTGTCCTGGTGCCCAAGATCACCGCCGCAACCCGGGGAAGCTGTGTTTACAAAGCGCGAGGGAAACCAGCTGATTAGTGCCCCCGGGGCACGGAGAGAATCCTGCTGCAAGTAAATACGGAGCAAACGTGCTCCTATGGGTGCCCCCGGGGCGAGGTTCGCTCTCTAGAGCTCCCCCGGGGCACCGGAAGGCCCTGCCTTGGGCCGAAGCGTCATCCGGACGAGAGGAGAGGAGGACGCCTCTCCCTCGCCCATTGAAGCCTCGGAAGGCTTCAGTTGAACTGCGGCGGGCAGCAGCCTCATCGGAGGCCTGCCCGCGCCGCAAATTCTTCAGGGCCCCCGCGAGGGCCGGTCCTTACAGTCGAGGTCTCCCCCCCCTAGAGGGGCCCGCAATGAAGTCGGAGGGGGTGCGTGACGCCCTCCTCCTCCCCCCTTATTGTGAGGATGTTGGGCCCCCCCTCGGGAGGGCCGGTTGAGGCCCGGGGGGCCCCTTGTAATCACGGGTCCCCAGAGAGGCCCGCGCACAAAGGAGAGGAGAGGCGTGCAGCCCTTCTCAGGTCTGAAATAGAGGAGGCCCCCGTTTTGCACACAGGAGCGCCGGGGGCCCCATTTTGCACCTTTTTCGCTCCTCAGGCACTGGAGGTGCCTTTACCATCAAAACAGGTACTCCCTAAAAGGGGTCCATATATATAATCTAAAGTTCTTGCTAGAGACTTTACTAATTTATATGTTGCCTACCTGTTTGATGTATTTTTTTACATATGTATGCAAATGTTCCTTTTATGGGCATGACTTGCTAATATGTTTTTCTAACTTGCCATATGTTTTTCTAATGTTCCTACTACGGGCGTTTCATGATATTGTTATGACAAGTGCTTTAGTGTAATAACGTGTTTCCTGACTACTGCCTATGTTGCAGAATACTAAGTAACCTGTGTGTTATGTGTGACTACTGCTAGTTTGCAGAGTAACTAATGTGTAACGTTCTGACAACTGCTAAGGTAGCAGGATAGTACTTTTAAGGAAATGCCTCCTTGGCATGGTTACCCCCTGACTTTTTGCCTTTGCTGATGCTATGTTTTGAATTGAAAGTGTGCTGAGGCCTGCTAACCAGGCCCCAGCACCAGTGTTCTTTCCCTAACCTGTACTTTTGATTCCACAATTGGCACACCCTGGCACCCAGATAAGTCCCTTGTAACTGGTACCTCTGGTACCAAGGGCCCTGATGCCAGGGAAGGTCTCTAAGGGCTGCAGCATGTATTATGCCACCCTAGAGACCCCTCACCCAGCACAGACACACTGCTTACCAGCTTGTGTGTGCTAGTAAGAACAAAATTAGTAAGTCGACATGGCACTCCCCTCAGGGTGCCATGCCAGCCTCTCACTGCCTATGCAGTATAGGTAAGACACCCCTCTAGCAGGCCTTACAGCCCTAAGGCAGGGTGCACTATACCATAGGTGAGGGTACCAGTGCATGAGCACTGTGCCCCTACAGTGTCTAAGCAAAACCTTAGACATTGTAAGTGCAGGGTAGCCATAAGAGTATATGGTCTGGGAGTCTGTTTTATACGAACTCCACAGCACCATAATGGCTACACTGAAAACTGGGAAGTTTGGTATCAAACTTCTCAGCACAATAAATGCACACTGATGCCAGTGTACATTTTATTGTAAAATACACCACAGAGGGCACCTTAGAGGTGCCCCCTGAAACTTAACCGACTATCTGTGTAGGCTGACTGGTTCCAGCAGCCTGCCACACTAGAGACATGTTGCTGGCCCCATGAGGAGAGTGCCTTTGTCACTCTGAGGCCAGTAACAAAGCCTGCACTGGGTGGAGATGCTAACACCTCCCCCAGGCAGGAGCTGTAACACCTGGCGGTGAGCCTCAAAGGCTCACCTCTTTGTCACAGCCCAGCAGGGCACTCCAGCTTAGTGGAGTTGCCCGCCCCCTCCGGCCACGGCCCCCACTTTTGGCGGCAAGGCTGGAGGGAACAGAGAAAGCAACAAGGAGGAGTCACTGGCCAGTCAGGACAGCCCCTAAGGTGTCCTGAGCTGAGGTGACTCTAACTTTTAGAAATCCTCCATCTTGCAGATGGAGGATTCCCCCAATAGGATTAGGGATGTGACCCCCTCCCCTTGGGAGGAGGCACAAAGAGGGTGTACCCACCCTCAGGGCTAGTAGCCATTGGCTACTAACCCCCCAGACCTAAACACACCCTTAAATTTAGTATTTAAGGGCTTCCCTGAACCTAAAGATTTAGATTCCTGCAACAACAAGAAGAAGGACTGCCTAGCTGAAAACCCCTGCAGAGGAAGACCAGAAGACAACAACTGCCTTGGCTCCAGAAACTCACCGGCCTGTCTCCTGCCTTCCAAAGAACTCTGCTCCAGCGATGCCTTCCAAAGGGACCAGCGACCTCTGAATCCTCTGAGGACTGCCCTGCTTCGACGACGACAAGAAACTCCCGAGGACAGCGGACCTGCTCCAAAAAGACTGCCACTTTATCCAAAGGAGCAGCTTTAAAGAACCCTGCAATCTCCCCGCAAGAAGCGTGAGACTTGCAACACTGCACCCGGCGACCCCGACTCGGCTGGTGGAGAACCAACACCTCAGGGAGGACCCCCGGACTACTCTACGACTGTGAGTACCAAAACCTGTCCCCCCTGAGCCCCCACAGCGCCGCCTGCAGAGGGAATCCCGAGGCTTCCCCTGACTGCGACTCTCTGAAACCTAAGTCCCGACGCCTGGAAAAGACCCTGCACCCGCAGCCCCCAGGACCTGAAGGACCGGACTTTCATTGCAGAAGTGACCCCCAGGAGTCCCTCTCCCTTGCCCAAGTGGAGGTTTCCCCGAGGAAGCCCCCCCTTGCCTGCCTGCAGCGCTGAAGAGATCCCTTGATCTCTCATTGACTTCCATTGCGAACCCAACGCTTGTTCTAACACTGCACCCGGCCGCCCCCGCGCCGCTGAGGGTGAAATTTCTGTGTGGGCTTGTGTCCCCCCCGGTGCCCTACAAAACCCCCCTGGTCTGCCCCCCGAGGACACGGGTACTTACCTGCTGGCAGACTGGAACCGGGGCACCCCCTTCTCTCCATTGAAGCCTATGCGTTTTGGGCACCACTTTGAACTCTGCCCCTGACCGGCCCTGAGCTGCTGGTGTGGTAACTTTGGGGTTGCTCTGAACCCCCAACGGTGGGCTACCTTGGACCAAGAACTGAACCCTGTAAGTGTCTTACTTACCTGGTAAAACTAACAAAAACTTACCTCCCCCAGGAACTGTGAAAATTGCAGTGTCCACTTTTAAAATAGCTATTTGTGAATAACTTGAAAAGTATACATGCAATTGAAATTATTCAAAGTTCCTAATGTACTTACCTGCAATACCTTTCAAACAAGATATTACATGTTAAATTTGAACCTGTGGTTCTTAAAATAAAGTAAGAAAAGATATTTTTCTATAACAAAACCTATTGGCTGGATTTGTCTCTGAGTGTGTGTACCTCATTTATTGTCTATGTGTATGTACAACAAATGCTTAACACTACTCCTTGGATAAGCCTACTGCTCGACCACACTACCACAAAATAGAGCATTAGTATTATCTATTTTTACCACTATTTTACTTCTAAGGGGAACCCTTGGACTCTGTGCATGCTATTCCTTACTTTGAAATAGCACATACAGAGCCAACTTCCTACATTGGTGGATCAGCGGTGGGGTACAAGACTTTGCATTTGCTGGACTACTCAGCCAATACCTGATCACACGACAAATTCCAAAATTGTCATTAGAAATTGATTTTTGCAATTTGAAAAGTTTTCTAAATTCTTAAAGTCCTGCTAGGGCCTTGTGTTAGTCCCTGTTAGCATTTCTGTTAGAGTTTAAAAGTTTGTTAAAAGTTTGAATTAGATTCTAGAACTAGTTTTAGTTTCTTAAAAAGTATTCCAACTTTTAGAAGCATAATGTCTAATACAGATGTGAATGTGGTGGAACTCAACACCACACCTTACCTCCATCTACAGATGAGAGAGCTAAGGTCACTCTGTAAACTAAAGAAAATAGCAATGGGCTCCAAACCTACCAAACTACAGCTCCAGGAGCTGTTGGCAGAGTATGACAGAGCCAACCCCTCTGTGGATGGCAACACAGATGAAGATGATAGTGACTTGGAGGGTGATTCCCCCCCACCAGTCCTATCTAGGGAGAACAGGGCTTCTCAAGCCCTGACTCCAAAAATAATAGTCAGAGATGCTGGTTCCCTCACAGGAGAGGCCAACAACTCTGAAATCACTGAGGATAACTCCAGTGAAGAGGACATCCAGTTAGCCAGGATGGCCAAAAGATTGGCTTTGGAAAGACAGATCCTAGCCATAGAAAGGGAAAGGCAAGAGATGGGCCTAGGACCCATCAATGGTGGCAGCAACATAAATAGGGTCAGAGATTCTCCTGACATGTTGAAAATCCCTAAAGGGATTGTAACTAAATATGAAGATGGTGATGACATCACCAAATGGTTCACAGCTTTTGAGAGGGCTTGTGTAACCAGAAAAGTGAACAAATCTCACTGGGGTGCTCTCCTTTGGGAAATGTTCACAGGAAAGTGTAGGGATAGACTCCTCACACTCTCTGGAAAAGATGCAGAATCTTATGACCTCATGAAGGGTACCCTGATTGAGGGCTTTGGATTCTCCACTGAGGAGTATAGGATTAGATTCAGGGGGGCTCAAAAATCCTCGAGCCAGACCTGGGTTGACTTTGTAGACTACTCAGTAAAAACACTAGATGGTTGGATTCAAGGCAGTGATGTAAGTAATTATGATGGGCTGTACAATTTATTTGTGAAAGAACACCTGTTAAGTAATTGTTTCAATGACAAACTGCATCAGCATCTGGTGGACCTAGGACCAATTTCTCCCCAAGAATTGGGAAAGAAGGCGGACCATTGGGTCAAGACTAGGGTGTCCAAAACTTCCACAGGGGGTGACCAAAAGAAAGGGGTCACAAAACCTCCCCAGGGGAAAGGTGGTGAGACAGCCAAAAACAAAAATAGTAAAGAGTCTTCTACAGGCCCCCAAAAACCTGCACAGGAGGGTGGGCCCAGAGCCTCTTCACAAAACAATCCTGGGTACAAGGGTAAAAACTTTGATCCCAAAAAGGCCTGGTGTCGAAACTGTAGTCAGTCTGGACACCAAACTGGAGACAAGGCCTGTCCCAAGAAAGATACCACTTCTAACTCCCATCCAGCTAAAACTGGAATGGCCAGTCTCCAAGTGGGATCAACAGTGTGCCCAGAGCAAATCAGGTGTCACACTGAAGCTACATTAGTCTCTGAGGGTGGGGTGGATTTAGCCACACTGCCTGCCTGGCCCCCTAACATGCAAAAATACAGGCAGCAGCTCTTAATTAATGGGACAAGTGTAGAGGGCCTGAGGGATACAGGTGCCAGTGTCACCATGGTGACAGAGAAACTGGTTTCCCCTGGCCAATACCTGACTGGACAAACCTATCCAGTCACCAATGCTGACAATCAAACTAAAGTACATCCCATGGCTATGGTAACTTTAGAGTGGGGAGGGGTCAATGGCCTGAAACAGGTGGTGGTCTCCTCGAATATCCCAGTAGACTGTTTGCTTGGAAATGACCTGGAGTCCTCAGCATGGGCTGAGGAAGAACTAAAAACCCATGCAGCCATGCTGGGTATCCCTGAACTGGTGTGTGTCAAGACTAGGGCACAGTGCAAGGCACAGGGTGAAAAAGTAGAGCTGGAGTCTGGAAAAATGGCCCAGCCTACCAAGAGACAAGGAAAGTCAGCTGGGAAACCAGCTGCAACACAACACCAAAAAGAGAACCTCTCTTCTCAGGAAGAAGTTCTGCCCTCTGAGGGAACTGAGCCTATGGAGCTGGAACCTTATCAGGTTGAGCTCTTGGGCCCAGGGGGACCCTCAAGGGAAGAGTTGTGTAAGGGACAAGAAACCTGTCCCTCTCTTGAAGGCCTTAGGCAGCAAGCTGCTGAAGAGTCCAAAGGCAAGAAAAATGGAACACATAGGGTCTATTGGGAAGATGGACTCCTGTACACTGAGGCAAGAGATCCCAAACCTGGTGCCACTAGGAGAGTGGTAGTGCCTCAGGGTTTCAGAGAGTTTATTCTGACCTTAGCCCATGATATTCCCCTTGCTGGGCATTTGGGACAAACCAAGACGTGGGAGAGGTTAGTCAACCACTTCTACTGGCCCAATATGTCCCAGAAGGTTAAGGAGTTTTGCCTCTCCTGCCCCACCTGTCAATCCAGTGGTAAGACAGGTGGGCACCCAAAGGCCCCCCTCATTCCACTTCCAGTGGTGGGGGTCCCCTTTGAAAGAGTGGGTGTGGACATAGTTGGTCCACTAGAACCTCCCACAGCCTCAGGAAATATGTACATCCTAGTAGTAGTGGATCATGCTACTAGGTATCCTGAAGCTATTCCCCTTAGGTCGACTACTGCCCCTGCAGTAGCCAACGCCCTCATTGGTATCTTTACCAGAGTGGGTTTTCCTAAGGAGGTGGTGTCTGACAGAGGTACCAACTTCATGTCAGCATACCTAAAACACATGTGGAATGAGTGTGGAGTGACTTACAAATTCACTACACCATATCATCCACAAACTAATGGCCTTGTTGAGAGATTCAACAAGACATTAAAGGGCATGATCATGGGGCTCCCAGAAAAACTCAAAAGGAGATGGGATGTCCTCCTGCCATGTCTGCTTTTCGCTTACAGAGAGGTGCCTCAGAAGGGAGTAGGATTCTCACCCTTTGAACTTCTGTTTGGCCACCCTGTAAGGGGACCACTTGCTCTTGTTAAAGAAGGCTGGGAGAGACCTCTTCATGAGCCTAAACAAGACATAGTGGACTATGTACTTGGCCTTCGCTCAAGGATGGCAGAGTACATGGAAAAGGCAAGTAAAAACCTTGAGGCCAGCCAACAACTCCAGAAGTTGTGGTATGACCAAAAGGCTGCACTGGTTGAATTCCAACCAGGGCAGAAAGTCTGGGTTCTGGAGCCTGTGGCTCCCAGGGCACTCCAGGACAAATGGAGTGGCCCTTACCGAGTACTTGAAAGGAAGAGTCAGGTCACCTACCTGGTAGACCTGGGCACAAGCAGGAGCCCCAAGAGGGTGATCCATGTGAACCTCCTTAAGCTCTTCCATGACAGGGCTGATGTAAATCTGTTGATGGTAACAGATGAGGACCAGGAAGCTGAGAGTGAACCTCTCCCTGATCTCCTCTCATCAGACCCTAAAGATGGCTCAGTAGATGGAGTGATCTACTCAGACACCCTCTCTAGCCAACAGCAGTCTGACTGCAGGAAGGTCCTGCAGCAGTTTGCTGAACTCTTTTCCCTAACCCCTGGTCAGACCCACCTGTGTACCCATGATGTGGACACAGGAGACAGCATGCCTGTCAAAAACAAAATATTTAGACAGTCTGACCAAGTTAAGGAAAGCATCAAGGTGGAAGTCCACAAGATGCTGGAATTGGGAGTAATTGAGTACTCTGACAGCCCCTGGGCTAGCCCAGTGGTCTTAGTCCCCAAACCTCACACCAAAGAAGGAAAGAGAGAGATGAGGTTTTGTGTGGACTACAGAGGTCTCAACTCTGTCACCAAGACAGATGCTCATCCCATTCCTAGAGCTGATGAGCTAATAGACAAATTAGGGGCTGCCAAATTCTTAAGTACCTTTGACTTAACAGCAGGGTACTGGCAAATCAAAATGGCCCCTGGAGCAAAAGAAAAGACAGCATTCTCCACACCTGATGGGCATTATCAGTTCACTGTTATGCCCTTTGGTTTGAAGAATGCCCCTGCCACCTTCCAAAGGTTGGCGAATCAAGTCCTTGCTGGGCTGGAATCCTTTAGTGCAGCTTATCTTGATGATATTGCTGTCTTCAGCTCCACCTGGCAGGATCACCTGGTCCACCTGAAGAAGGTTTTGAAGGCTCTGCAATCTGCAGGCCTCTCTATCAAGGCATCCAAATGCCAGATAGGGCAGGGAACTGTGGTTTACTTGGGACACCTTGTAGGTGGAGGCCAAGTTCAGCCACTCCAGCCTAAGATCCAGACTATTCTGGACTGGGCAGCTCCAAAAACCCAGACTCAAGTCAGGGCATTCCTTGGCTTGACTGGGTACTACAGGAGGTTTGTGAAGGGATATGGATCCATTGTGACAGCCCTCACAGAACTCACCTCCAAGAAAATGCCCAAGAAAGTAAACTGGACTGTAGAATGCCAACAGGCCTTTGACACCCTGAAACAAGCTATGTGCACAGCACCAGTTCTAAAAGCTCCAGATTACTCCAAGCAGTTCATTGTGCAAACAGATGCCTCTGAACATGGGATAGGGGCAGTTTTGTCCCAAACAAATGATGATGGCCTTGACCAGCCTGTTGCTTTCATTAGCAGGAGGTTACTCCCCAGGGAGCAGCGTTGGAGTGCCATTGAGAGGGAGGCCTTTGCTGTGGTTTGGTCCCTGAAGAAGCTGAGACCATACCTCTTTGGTACTCACTTCCTAGTTCAGACTGACCACAGACCTCTCAGATGGCTGATGCAAATGAAAGGTGAAAATCCAAAACTGTTGAGGTGGTCCATCTCCCTACAGGGAATGGACTTTATAGTGGAACACAGACCTGGGACTGCCCATGCCAATGCAGATGGCCTTTCCAGGTTCCTCCACTTAGAAAATGAAGACTCTCTTGAGAAAGGTTAGTCTCATCCTCTTTCGTTTGGGGGGGGGTTGTGTAAGGAAATGCCTCCTTGGCATGGTTACCCCCTGACTTTTTGCCTTTGCTGATGCTATGTTTTGAATTGAAAGTGTGCTGAGGCCTGCTAACCAGGCCCCAGCACCAGTGTTTTCCCTAACCTGTACTTTTGATTCCACAATTGGCACACCCTGGCACCCAGATAAGTCCCTTGTAACTGGTACCTCTGGTACCAAGGGCCCTGATGCCAGGGAAGGTCTCTAAGGGCTTGCGCATGTATTATGCCACCCTAGAGACCCCTCACCCAGCACAGACACACTGCTTACCAGCTTGTGTGTGCTAGTGAGAACAAAATGAGTAAGTCGACATGGCACTCCCCTCAGGGTGCCATGCCAGCCTCTCACTGCCTATGCAGTATAGGTAAGACACCCCTCTAACAGGCCTTACAGCCCTAAGGCAGGGTGCACTATACCATAGGTGAGGGTACCAGTGCATGAGCACTGTGCCCCTACAGTGTCTAAGCAAAACCTTAGACATTGTAAGTGCAGGGTAGCCATAAGAGTATATGGTCTGGGAGTCTGTTTTATACGAACTCCACAGCACCATAATGGCTACACTGAAAACTGGGAAGTTTGGTATCAAACTTCTCAGCACAATAAATGCACACTGATGCCAGTGTACATTTTATTGTAAAATACACCACAGAGGGCACCTTAGAGGTGCCCCCTGAAACTTAACCGACTATCTGTGTAGGCTGACTGGTTCCAGCAGCCTGCCACACTAGAGACATGTTGCTGGCCCCATGAGGAGAGTGCCTTTGTCACTCTGAGGCCAGTAACAAAGCCTGCACTGGGTGGAGATGCTAACACCTCCCCCAGGCAGGAGCTGTAACACCTGGCGGTGAGCCTCAAAGGCTCACCTCTTTGTCACAGCCCAGCAGGGCACTCCAGCTTAGTGGAGTTGCCCGCCCCCTCCGGCCACGGCCCCCACTTTTGGCGGCAAGGCTGGAGGGAACAGAGAAAGCAACAAGGAGGAGTCACTGGCCAGTCAGGACAGCCCCTAAGGTGTCCTGAGCTGAGGTGACTCTAACTTTTAGAAATCCTCCATCTTGCAGATGGAGGATTCCCCCAATAGGATTAGGGATGTGACCCCCTCCCCTTGGGAGGAGGCACAAAGAGGGTGTACCCACCCTCAGGGCTAGTAGCCATTGGCTACTAACCCCCCAGACCTAAACACACCCTTAAATTTAGTATTTAAGGGCTTCCCTGAACCTAAAGATTTAGATTCCTGCAACAACAAGAAGAAGGACTGCCTAGCTGAAAACCCCTGCAGAGGAAGACCAGAAGACAACAACTGCCTTGGCTCCAGAAACTCACCGGCCTGTCTCCTGCCTTCCAAAGAACTCTGCTCCAGCGATGCCTTCCAAAGGGACCAGCGACCTCTGAATCCTCTGAGGACTGCCCTGCTTCGACGACGACAAGAAACTCCCGAGGACAGCGGACCTGCTCCAAAAAGACTGCCACTTTATCCAAAGGAGCAGCTTTAAAGAACCCTGCAATCTCCCCGCAAGAAGCGTGAGACTTGCAACACTGCACCCGGCGACCCCGACTCGGCTGGTGGAGAACCAACACCTCAGGGAGGACCCCCGGACTACTCTACGACTGTGAGTACCAAAACCTGTCCCCCCTGAGCCCCCACAGCGCCGCCTGCAGAGGGAATCCCGAGGCTTCCCCTGACTGCGACTCTCTGAAACCTAAGTCCCGACGCCTGGAAAAGACCCTGCACCCGCAGCCCCCAGGACCTGAAGGACCGGACTTTCATTGCAGAAGTGACCCCCAGGAGTCCCTCTCCCTTGCCCAAGTGGAGGTTTCCCCGAGGAAGCCCCCCCTTGCCTGCCTGCAGCGCTGAAGAGATCCCTTGATCTCTCATTGACTTCCATTGCGAACCCAACGCTTGTTCTAACACTGCACCCGGCCGCCCCCGCGCCGCTGAGGGTGAAATTTCTGTGTGGGCTTGTGTCCCCCCCGGTGCCCTACAAAACCCCCCTGGTCTGCCCCCCGAGGACACGGGTACTTACCTGCTGGCAGACTGGAACCGGGGCACCCCCTTCTCTCCATTGAAGCCTATGCGTTTTGGGCACCACTTTGAACTCTGCCCCTGACCGGCCCTGAGCTGCTGGTGTGGTAACTTTGGGGTTGCTCTGAACCCCCAACGGTGGGCTACCTTGGACCAAGAACTGAACCCTGTAAGTGTCTTACTTACCTGGTAAAACTAACAAAAACTTACCTCCCCCAGGAACTGTGAAAATTGCAGTGTCCACTTTTAAAATAGCTATTTGTGAATAACTTGAAAAGTATACATGCAATTGAAATTATTCAAAGTTCCTAATGTACTTACCTGCAATACCTTTCAAACAAGATATTACATGTTAAATTTGAACCTGTGGTTCTTAAAATAAAGTAAGAAAAGATATTTTTCTATAACAAAACCTATTGGCTGGATTTGTCTCTGAGTGTGTGTACCTCATTTATTGTCTATGTGTATGTACAACAAATGCTTAACACTACTCCTTGGATAAGCCTACTGCTCGACCACACTACCACAAAATAGAGCATTAGTATTATCTATTTTTACCACTATTTTACTTCTAAGGGGAACCCTTGGACTCTGTGCATGCTATTCCTTACTTTGAAATAGCACATACAGAGCCAACTTCCTACATTGGTGGATCAGCGGTGGGGTACAAGACTTTGCATTTGCTGGACTACTCAGCCAATACCTGATCACACGACAAATTCCAAAATTGTCATTAGAAATTGATTTTTGCAATTTGAAAAGTTTTCTAAATTCTTAAAGTCCTGCTAGGGCCTTGTGTTAGTCCCTGTTAGCATTTCTGTTAGAGTTTAAACGTTTGTTAAAAGTTTGAATTAGATTCTAGAACTAGTTTTAGTTTCTTAAAAAGTATTCCAACTTTTAGAAGCATAATGTCTAATACAGATGTGAATGTGGTGGAACTCAACACCACACCTTACCTCCATCTACAGATGAGAGAGCTAAGGTCACTCTGTAAACTAAAGAAAATAGCAATGGGCTCCAAACCTACCAAACTACAGCTCCAGGAGCTGTTGGCAGAGTATGACAGAGCCAACCCCTCTGTGGATGGCAACACAGATGAAGATGATAGTGACTTGGAGGGTGATTCCCCCCCACCAGTCCTATCTAGGGAGAACAGGGCTTCTCAAGCCCTGACTCCAAAAATAATAGTCAGAGATGCTGGTTCCCTCACAGGAGAGGCCAACAACTCTGAAATCACTGAGGATAACTCCAGTGAAGAGGACATCCAGTTAGCCAGGATGGCCAAAAGATTGGCTTTGGAAAGACAGATCCTAGCCATAGAAAGGGAAAGGCAAGAGATGGGCCTAGGACCCATCAATGGTGGCAGCAACATAAATAGGGTCAGAGATTCTCCTGACATGTTGAAAATCCCTAAAGGGATTGTAACTAAATATGAAGATGGTGATGACATCACCAAATGGTTCACAGCTTTTGAGAGGGCTTGTGTAACCAGAAAAGTGAACAAATTTCACTGGGGTGCTCTCCTTTGGGAAATGTTCACAGGAAAGTGTAGGGATAGACTCCTCACACTCTCTGGAAAAGATGCAGAATCTTATGACCTCATGAAGGGTACCCTGATTGAGGGCTTTGGATTCTCCACTGAGGAGTATAGGATTAGATTCAGGGGGGCTCAAAAATCCTCGAGCCAGACCTGGGTTGACTTTGTAGACTACTCAGTAAAAACACTAGATGGTTGGATTCAAGGCAGTGATGTAAGTAATTATGATGGGCTGTACAATTTATTTGTGAAAGAACACCTGTTAAGTAATTGTTTCAATGACAAACTGCATCAGCATCTGGTGGACCTAGGACCAATTTCTCCCCAAGAATTGGGAAAGAAGGCGGACCATTGGGTCAAGACTAGGGTGTCCAAAACTTCCACAGGGGGTGACCAAAAGAAAGGGGTCACAAAACCTCCCCAGGGGAAAGGTGGTGAGACAGCCAAAAACAAAAATAGTAAAGAGTCTTCTACAGGCCCCCAAAAACCTGCACAGGAGGGTGGGCCCAGAGCCTCTTCACAAAACAATCCTGGGTACAAGGGTAAAAACTTTGATCCCAAAAAGGCCTGGTGTCGAAACTGTAGTCAGTCTGGACACCAAACTGGAGACAAGGCCTGTCCCAAGAAAGATACCACTTCTAACTCCCATCCAGCTAAAACTGGAATGGCCAGTCTCCAAGTGGGATCAACAGTGTGCCCAGAGCAAATCAGGTGTCACACTGAAGCTACATTAGTCTCTGAGGGTGGGGTGGATTTAGCCACACTGGCTGCCTGGCCCCCTAACATGCAAAAATACAGGCAGCAGCTCTTAATTAATGGGACAAGTGTAGAGGGCCTGAGGGATACAGGTGCCAGTGTCACCATGGTGACAGAGAAACTGGTTTCCCCTGGCCAATACCTGACTGGACAAACCTATCCAGTCACCAATGCTGACAATCAAACTAAAGTACATCCCATGGCTATGGTAACTTTAGAGTGGGGAGGGGTCAATGGCCTGAAACAGGTGGTGGTCTCCTCGAATATCCCAGTAGACTGTTTGCTTGGAAATGACCTGGAGTCCTCAGCATGGGCTGAGGAAGAACTAAAAACCCATGCAGCCATGCTGGGTATCCCTGAACTGGTGTGTGTCAAGACTAGGGCACAGTGCAAGGCACAGGGTGAAAAAGTAGAGCTGGAGTCTGGAAAAATGGCCCAGCCTACCAAGAGACAAGGAAAGTCAGCTGGGAAACCAGCTGCAACACAACACCAAAAAGAGAACCTCTCTTCTCAGGAAGAAGTTCTGCCCTCTGAGGGAACTGAGCCTATGGAGCTGGAACCTTATCAGGTTGAGCTCTTGGGCCCAGGGGGACCCTCAAGGGAAGAGTTGTGTAAGGGACAAGAAACCTGTCCCTCTCTTGAAGGCCTTAGGCAGCAAGCTGCTGAAGAGTCCAAAGGCAAGAAAAATGGAACACATAGGGTCTATTGGGAAGATGGACTCCTGTACACTGAGGCAAGAGATCCCAAACCTGGTGCCACTAGGAGAGTGGTAGTGCCTCAGGGTTTCAGAGAGTTTATTCTGACCTTAGCCCATGATATTCCCCTTGCTGGGCATTTGGGACAAACCAAGACGTGGGAAAGGTTAGTCAACCACTTCTACTGGCCCAATATGTCCCAGAAGGTTAAGGAGTTTTGCCTCTCCTGCCCCACCTGTCAATCCAGTGGTAAGACAGGTGGGCACCCAAAGGCCCCCCTCATTCCACTTCCAGTGGTGGGGGTCCCCTTTGAAAGAGTGGGTGTGGACATAGTTGGTCCACTAGAACCTCCCACAGCCTCAGGAAATATGTACATCCTAGTAGTAGTGGATCATGCTACTAGGTATCCTGAAGCTATTCCCCTTAGGTCGACTACTGCCCCTGCAGTAGCCAACGCCCTCATTGGTATCTTTACCAGAGTGGGTTTTCCTAAGGAGGTGGTGTCTGACAGAGGTACCAACTTCATGTCAGCATACCTAAAACACATGTGGAATGAGTGTGGAGTGACTTACAAATTCACTACACCATATCATCCACAAACTAATGGCCTTGTTGAGAGATTCAACAAGACATTAAAGGGCATGATCATGGGGCTCCCAGAAAAACTCAAAAGGAGATGGGATGTCCTCCTGCCATGTCTGCTTTTCGCTTACAGAGAGGTGCCTCAGAAGGGAGTAGGATTCTCACCCTTTGAACTTCTGTTTGGCCACCCTGTAAGGGGACCACTTGCTCTTGTTAAAGAAGGCTGGGAGAGACCTCTTCATGAGCCTAAACAAGACATAGTGGACTATGTACTTGGCCTTCGCTCAAGGATGGCAGAGTACATGGAAAAGGCAAGTAAAAACCTTGAGGCCAGCCAACAACTCCAGAAGTTGTGGTATGACCAAAAGGCTGCACTGGTTGAATTCCAACCAGGGCAGAAAGTCTGGGTTCTGGAGCCTGTGGCTCCCAGGGCACTCCAGGACAAATGGAGTGGCCCTTACCGAGTACTTGAAAGGAAGAGTCAGGTCACCTACCTGGTAGACCTGGGCACAAGCAGGAGCCCCAAGAGGGTGATCCATGTGAACCTCCTTAAGCTCTTCCATGACAGGGCTGATGTAAATCTGTTGATGGTAACAGATGAGGACCAGGAAGCTGAGAGTGAACCTCTCCCTGATCTCCTCTCATCAGACCCTAAAGATGGCTCAGTAGATGGAGTGATCTACTCAGACACCCTCTCTAGCCAACAGCAGTCTGACTGCAGGAAGGTCCTGCAGCAGTTTGCTGAACTCTTTTCCCTAACCCCTGGTCAGACCCACCTGTGTACCCATGATGTGGACACAGGAGACAGCATGCCTGTCAAAAACAAAATATTTAGACAGTCTGACCAAGTTAAGGAAAGCATCAAGGTGGAAGTCCACAAGATGCTGGAATTGGGAGTAATTGAGTACTCTGACAGCCCCTGGGCTAGCCCAGTGGTCTTAGTCCCCAAACCTCACACCAAAGAAGGAAAGAGAGAGATGAGGTTTTGTGTGGACTACAGAGGTCTCAACTCTGTCACCAAGACAGATGCTCATCCCATTCCTAGAGCTGATGAGCTAATAGACAAATTAGGGGCTGCCAAATTCTTAAGTACCTTTGACTTAACAGCAGGGTACTGGCAAATCAAAATGGCCCCTGGAGCAAAAGAAAAGACAGCATTCTCCACACCTGATGGGCATTATCAGTTCACTGTTATGCCCTTTGGTTTGAAGAATGCCCCTGCCACCTTCCAAAGGTTGGCGAATCAAGTCCTTGCTGGGCTGGAATCCTTTAGTGCAGCTTATCTTGATGATATTGCTGTCTTCAGCTCCACCTGGCAGGATCACCTGGTCCACCTGAAGAAGGTTTTGAAGGCTCTGCAATCTGCAGGCCTCTCTATCAAGGCATCCAAATGCCAGATAGGGCAGGGAACTGTGGTTTACTTGGGACACCTTGTAGGTGGAGGCCAAGTTCAGCCACTCCAGCCTAAGATCCAGACTATTCTGGACTGGGCAGCTCCAAAAACCCAGACTCAAGTCAGGGCATTCCTTGGCTTGACTGGGTACTACAGGAGGTTTGTGAAGGGATATGGATCCATTGTGACAGCCCTCACAGAACTCACCTCCAAGAAAATGCCCAAGAAAGTAAACTGGACTGTAGAATGCCAACAGGCCTTTGACACCCTGAAACAAGCTATGTGCACAGCACCAGTACTAAAAGCTCCAGATTACTCCAAGCAGTTCATTGTGCAAACAGATGCCTCTGAACATGGGATAGGGGCAGTTTTGTCCCAAACAAATGATGATGGCCTTGACCAGCCTGTTGCTTTCATTAGCAGGAGGTTACTCCCCAGGGAGCAGCGTTGGAGTGCCATTGAGAGGGAGGCCTTTGCTGTGGTTTGGTCCCTGAAGAAGCTGAGACCATACCTCTTTGGTACTCACTTCCTAGTTCAGACTGACCACAGACCTCTCAGATGGCTGATGCAAATGAAAGGTGAAAATCCAAAACTGTTGAGGTGGTCCATCTCCCTACAGGGAATGGACTTTATAGTGGAACACAGACCTGGGACTGCCCATGCCAATGCAGATGGCCTTTCCAGGTTCTTCCACTTAGAAAATGAAGACTCTCTTGAGAAAGGTTAGTCTCATCCTCTTTCGTTTGGGGGGGGTTGTGTAAGGAAATGCCTCCTTGGCATGGTTACCCCCTGACTTTTTGCCTTTGCTGATGCTATGTTTTGAATTGAAAGTGTGCTGAGGCATGCTAACCAGGCCCCAGCACCAGTGTTCTTTCCCTAACCTGTACTTTTGATTCCACAATTGGCACACCCTGGCACCCAGATAAGTCCCTTGTAACTGGTACCTCTGGTACCAAGGGCCCTGATGCCAGGGAAGGTCTCTAAGGGCTTGCGCATGTATTATGCCACCCTAGAGACCCCTCACCCAGCACAGACACACTGCTTACCAGCTTGTGTGTGCTAGTGAGAACAAAATGAGTAAGTCGACATGGCACTCCCCTCAGGGTGCCATGCCAGCCTCTCACTGCCTATGCAGTATAGGTAAGACACCCCTCTAACAGGCCTTACAGCCCTAAGGCAGGGTGCACTATACCATAGGTGAGGGTACCAGTGCATGAGCACTGTGCCCCTACAGTGTCTAAGCAAAACCTTAGACATTGTAAGTGCAGGGTAGCCATAAGAGTATATGGTCTGGGAGTCTGTTTTATACGAACTCCACAGCACCATAATGGCTACACTGAAAACTGGGAAGTTTGGTATCAAACTTCTCAGCACAATAAATGCACACTGATGCCAGTGTACATTTTATTGTAAAATACACCACAGAGGGCACCTTAGAGGTGCCCCCTGAAACTTAACCGACTATCTGTGTAGGCTGACTGGTTCCAGCAGCCTGCCACACTAGAGACATGTTGCTGGCCCCATGAGGAGAGTGCCTTTGTCACTCTGAGGCCAGTAACAAAGCCTGCACTGGGTGGAGATGCTAACACCTCCCCCAGGCAGGAGCTGTAACACCTGGCGGTGAGCCTCAAAGGCTCACCCCTTTGTCACAGCCCAGCAGGGCACTCCAGCTTAGTGGAGTTGCCTGCCCCCTCCGGCCACGGCCCCCACTTTTGGCGGCAAGGCTGGAGGGAACAAAGAAAGCAACAAGGAGGAGTCACTGGCCAGTCAGGACAGCCCCTAAGGTGTCCTGAGCTGAGGTGACTCTAACTTTTAGAAATCCTCCATCTTGCAGATGGAGGATTCCCCCAATAGGATTAGGGATGTGACCCCCTCCCCTTGGGAGGAGGCACAAAGAGGGTGTACCCACCCTCAGGGCTAATAGCCATTGGCTACTAACCCCCCAGACCTAAACACGCCCTTAAATTTAGTATTTAAGGGCTTCCCTGAACCTAAAGATTTAGATTCCTGCAACAACAAGAAGAAGGACTGCCTAGCTGAAAACCCCTGCAGAGGAAGACCAGAAGACAACAACTGCCTTGGCTCCAGAAACTCACCGGCCTGTCTCCTGCCTTCCAAAGAACTCTGCTCCAGCGACGCCTTCCAAAGGGACCAGCGACCTCTGAATCCTCTGAGGACTGCCCTGCTTCGACGACGACAAGAAACTCCCGAGGACAGCGGACCTGCTCCAAAAAGACTGCCACTTTATCCAAAGGAACAGCTTTAAAGAACCCTGCAATCTCCCCGCAAGAAGCGTGAGACTTGCAACACTGCACCCGGCGACCCCGACTCGGCTGGTGGAGAACCAACACCTCAGGGAGGACACCCGGACTACTCTACGACTGTGAGTACCAAAACCTGTCCCCCCTGAGCCCCCACAGCGCCGCCTGCAGAGGGAATCCCGAGGCTTCCCCTGACTGCGACTCTCTGAAACCTAAGTCCCGACGCCTGGAAAAGACCCTGCACCCGCAGCCCCCAGGACCTGAAGGACCGGACTTTCACTGCAGAAGTGACCCCCAGGAGTCCCTCTCCCTTGCCCAAGTGGAGGTTTCCCCGAGGAAGCCCCCCCTTGCCTGCCTGCAGCGCTGAAGAGATCCCTTGATCTCTCATTGACTTCCATTGCGAACCCGACGCTTGTTCTAACACTGCACCCGGCCGCCCCCGTGCCGCTGAGGGTGAAATTTCTGTGTGGGCTTGTGTCCCCCCAGGTGCCCTACAAAACCCCCCTGGTCTGCCCCCCGAGGACACGGGTACTTACCTGCTGGCAGACTGGAACCGGGGCACCCCCTTCTCTCCATTGAAGCCTATGCGTTTTGGGCACCACTTTGAACTCTGCCCCTGACCGGCCCTGAGCTGCTGGTGTGGTAACTTTGGGGTTGCTCTGAACCCCCAACGGTGGGCTACCTTGGACCAAGAACTGAACCCTGTAAGTGTCTTACTTACCTGGTAAAACTAACAAAAACTTACCTCCCCCAGGAACTGTGAAAATTGCACTGTGTCCACTTTTAAAATAGCTATTTGTGAATAACTTGAAAAGTATACATGCAATTGAAATGATTCAAAGTTCCTAATGTACTTACCTGCAATACCTTTCAAACAAGATATTACATGTTAAATTTGAACCTGTGGTTCTTAAAATAAACTAAGAAAAGATATTTTTCTATAACAAAACCTATTGGCTGGATTTGTCTCTGAGTGTGTGTACCTCATTTATTGTCTATGTGTATGTACAACAAATGCTTAACACTACTCCTTGGATAAGCCTACTGCTCGACCACACTACCACAAAATAGAGCATTAGTATTATCTATTTTTACCACTATTTTACCTCTAAGGGGAACCCTTGGACTCTGTGCATGCTATTCCTTACTTTGAAATAGCACATACAGAGCCAACTTCCTACAGTACTGATATGTGATGTTTGGTCTGATAATTGCGTTGTGTACAATACAGTATATTTTCATATAATCTGGTGTTGTGTTTCCTTTGTGGTGGGGATATTGCGTCACATGTGTGTGTTTTGTACAAACGCTTTACACATTGACTCCGGGTTAAGCCTGACTACTCGTGCCAAACTACCAAGGGGGTGAGCAAGGGTTATCTTGGACATGTAACTCCCTTGCCCTGACTAGAGTGGGAAAGTTCTGCCTGGCTGAGGTGCATACCCTAGCCAACCAGAAACCCCATTTCTAACATCAATTTTCTTACTTTGTACATTTGGTAACAAAAAAGTATTCATGTTGTTACTACCTCTACATGCCTTACATCTTCCACACTTAAAGAAACCTTTCTGTTCCGATAACCAACCTTCCTGTTTGGTCTTCATACTCAAATTACTCTGCACCAGCATGGCTCGCAAGGTAGGTGATCAGAGGGTATGGTGTAACCTTTCCAATAACAGGATCAATTCTTATCAGATGCCAATGTTTAGTGATCATTGTCTTAATCTTTTCTGACTCTCAATTATAGGTGGTGATCAGTCTTACTGCCACTTCATCTTTTTTAGTTTTGGGCTTCTGAGTAAAGGGATCTTGTCTGCCCCGAGATCTAACTCTCTTTTTGGTCGCCCATAATACATGACAGGGAGAACCTCTAGCTCTGAATTTATCAATCATAGTTTTCTCTTCCTGCAGATATGCTTCCACTGTACTACAATTGCGTTTGGCTCTAAGGAGTTCTCCATGGGGGATACTTCATTTGAGATTGGTGGGATGATGACTAATTTGCATGTAGTATCCAGTTGTATGCAGTACCAGCTTTTTTTTCGCGAAAAAGGCAAGTACATACTTTATCTTCCTCTATCTTCACATGTACATCCAAAAAGTTAATTTCCGTGCTATGTATCTGATGCGTAAATGCCAGATTCAATTCGTTGCACGAAATATGTTCCAAAAAACCCTGCAAAAGACTTTTAGGACCACCCCATATTACAAAAAGATCATCAATGTACCTGGTCCATAGTATTATATGTCTAGTCCATCTGATATTCTCTTCTGCCCAAATATGTTGCTCCTCTCACTATCCCATGAAGATACCTGCAAAACATGGAGCAGAACAACTCCCCCCCCATTGCTGTACTGGTGACCTCTCTATGCCACTTATTATTCCACAAAAAGTAGTTATTCTCTAGGCAGAATTTCAATATATCCAAAAGCATCATTGTGTAATCATATAAGTAGATGGCCTTATCTCAAAAAAAGAAATGACAGGCCCCAATCCCCAATGCATGATCTATACATGTATATAATGAGATCACATCAATGGTAGACATCAGATATGTAGATTGCCATGGTATCCCTTCAATTTTGGTGATGAAGTGAGCACTATCTCTGCAATATAAGGGTAGATTTAAAGCATTTGGCAGCAAATAAAAATCTAAATATGTAGAAGTAGGTTCTAAAAGGCTGCCATTTGCTGAAATGATAGGTCTACCTGGAGGATTACCTTTGTTTTTATGAATATTAGGGAGCATATAAAAGCAAGGTCCCACAGGTTTTTGAGCATACAAAAATTGAAACTCTTCAGTACTCAAAAGACCTTTTCCTCTCCATTAAGTTAAGAGATTATGATATTGCACAATGGATTGCTTATAACCATAATATCTTGACATCTCATAGTCATTTACCCTCATCATTTGTCTATTTGCCTTCTGTATGTATTTCTGAACATCCCACAGAACCACATTGCCCCCTTTATTAGAGGGCTTGATTACAATAGAAGATCCCTGTGTCAATGATTTCAAAGCTGACATTTGAGGTTCATCCAAATTTTCTGCAAAAATGGTTCTTACTCTCTTTCCATATCTTCATAAGATCCCCCACTACAACCTCAGGAAAAGTGTCAATATTATCATGAGGTGTATTGGGGATGAACTTTGACTTAGGTTTAAAAGAGTTCTAAACTATTCTATCCAATTCAAAATCCATAGTCACTAGAAAATCTCTCTGTGTCATAATCCAATATCCGTCCTTCCAAACCACTCTAAGCCATGAGCCCCTCAATATCACTGAGGCATAAACTGTCAAATGTACGGTCAACATATAGGGGATTAGATCGAATCTTCATCCTGTTGCCTTCTTGTTGGGAGAAGATCTTCATCAATTTGAGTTTACAAATAAACAAAAACAAGACTATACGTGTTCTGCAAAAATCCATAGTGGCCACAGGGCAGAAAGACAGGCCTAATTCCAACAGGGATTGTTCATCTTAATTTAACTTGTGTGAGGACAAATTTATAACAGTTAAGCGATCCTTACCCATCATGTTTTCATCATCTACCATGTGGCCCTCCCTTGTGGCATATCTGTTTTGTCTTCCTTTTCCCTTTCTCCTGGTTTTTCCCCTCTTACGTTGCTTGCGCCTCTTCCTGGTCCGATTTTCTTTCATGGACCCCGACTGTGCTGTAAAAAATGGTACTCTTCTAACGTTGTAAAAGGAGGTTCCTCCCTCCTGATGGTATGTGTCTGCTCTTCCAAATCCGAAAAACTCTCAGACTTTTTATGCCTAGGAGGAATGGCATATTTTCAGTTTTACATATATATATATATATATATATATATATATATATATATATATATATATATATATATATATATATATATATATAGGCTTGCGACTTTCTATACCTGGTATTTTTTCCCTTCCATGACAGGGCTGATGTGACCATGCTCATGGCCACTGATAAGGTTCAGGAAGAAGAAAGTGAACCTCTCCCTGACCTCCCCTCCAACAACACTCAAGATGGGTCTGTTGAGGGAGTTGTCTTCTCAGACACCCTCGCTGGCCAACTGCAGACTGACTACAGGCAAGTCCTAAGGCAGTCTGCCTGGCTCTTTTCTTTGCCCCCTGTCAGATCACTTGGTGTACACATGATGTGAACACTGGGGGCAGCCGACCTGTCAAAAACAAGATCTACAAGCAGTCTGATCAAGTAACAAAAACGCATCAGAGGTGACGTCAGTAAGATGTTGAAACTCTGAAAGTCCATGGGCCATTTCAATTGTCTTAGTCCATAAACTTCATTCCAAGGGAGGTAAACCAGAGCTTAGGTTTTGAGTGGACTACAGAGGGCTCACTGCTGCCACTACTACAAATGCACACCCCATTCCAAGAGCAGATAAGCTCATAGACAGGTTAGGGGCTGCCACGTTTCTTAGTACTTTTGATTTGACATCAGGGTACTGGCAAATTGGTTTAACCCAAGGAGCCAAAGAAAAGACAGCATTTTACACCCCAGATGGACATTGACAGTTCACTGTAAAGCCCTTTGGTTTAAAGAATGCCAATGGCACCTTCCAAAGGTTGGTGAAAAAGTTCTTGCTGGGTTGGAGTCCTTTGGTGCAGTGTATCTTGATGATATTGCTGTCTATAGTTCCACCTGGCAGGGTCACCTGATCCACCTTAGAAGGTTATTGAGGCCCTGCACCATGCAGGACTCACTATCACGGAAAGCAAGTGCAAGGGCATTCCTTGGCTTGTGTGGGTATTATAGGAGGTTTATGAGGGGTATGGCACTATAGTGGTAACCCGCACAGAAATGAAACAACCCAAGAAGGTAAACTGGACAGTGAACTGTCAAAAGACTTTTGACACTCTGAAGGAAGCAATGTGCTCAGCACCCATTCTAAACACTCCAGATTATACAAAGGACTTCAGTGTTCAGACTGAAAGCTCTGAGCATGGGGTAGGAGCAGTCCTATCCCAGATCAACGAGTATGTCCAGGACCAGCCTGTTGCTTTTATTAGCAGGAAGTTACTTCACAGAGAATAGCGTTGGAGAGCCATTGAGTTGGAGAGCCATTGAGAGGGAAGCCTTTGTTGTGATCTGTTTCTTGAAGAAGCGGAGACCCTGCCTGTTTGGGACTCACTTCCTTGTTCAAGCTGACCACAGACATCTCAGATGGCGGATGCAAATGAAGGATAAAAATCAAAAACTATTGAGGTGGTCCGTCTCCCTACAGGGTATGGAATTTACAGTGGAACACAGACCTGGGACTGACCATGCCAATGCAGATGACCTTTCCATGTTTTTCTACTTAGACAATGAAAACTCTCTTGGGAAAGGTTAGAACATACTCTTTCATTTTAGAGAGTTGGGGTGGGGTATGTGGGTTGGTTGTGTAGGAAAGTGCCTCTTTTTGTCATAATCATCTGCACATTTTGCCACTGGTAATGATGTTTTCGAGTGCTAACCAGGTCCTGGTGCCAGTGCTCTTTCCATAAAAACAAGGTAAATGGTGTAATTGTCACACAGTTGGCATACACTTTAGCACCCCTGTCAGTTCCAAATGAGTTTTACCCCTGATACCTAGGGCATGGGTATAAAAGAGGGCCCCTAAGGGCTGCAGAATGTATTATGCCACCCTAAGGGACCCCCATACAAATTGCCTGCAGCCTGCCATTGCGCACTACATGTCATGGTGCCAACCATGAGTGAAAACCCGACATGGCACATTCACTGTGTGCCATGCCAAAGTCACTGCCTATAATCTATGTGAGCCATTCCTACAGCAGGCCTTGAAGCCCTAAAGCAGGGTGAATTATATTTTATGTGAGGACATATCTGCATGAGCAGATATGCCCCTGTGATGTCTAGTTACATTACTAGATATGGCAAGTGACCAGGCAGCGATCTTAGGGACATGCACTGCGCACTGGTCATCACGAGTTACCCAGCTACATGATGGCTGAACGGAAAATAATGGCGTTTGTTATCAAACAGCTCTTCTCAATAAATCTATACTAATGCCAGTATTGGATTTATTGTGACATGTACCCAGAAACCACCTTAGAGGTGCCCCCTGAAAACCTGCTACTCCTCTAGTGTGCTGGCTCACTGGTATCTGCCACCACAGACGAGTTTCTGACTCTCTGGAGGTGGGAGCCCATGCTCTCTGAGGACAGAAACAAAGTCTGCTCTGGAGGAAGTTGTTCACACCTCCTCCAGCAGAATGGCTAGTGAATCTGTTTACTAAGGCCAAAGCTGTAGGAAGCTGACTCTTTATATAGTGGACCAAAATGAGATACTCTGTGCAAAAAGTCCAGGCAAACCCCAGATATATCACAGAAGAACAAATGACATCCCACATGCTCTCTTTTGTGATAGTGCGGTTGAGCAGTTAGGCATATCAGAGGGTAGTGCTAAGCATGTAAGGCACACACTCACACAGTAAGTGAGACACACACTCAATAAAGGAATCTGACACCAATTTGTAAAAATAACACATGCTTTTATATAAACTTTGATACCAAGATCACTGGAATCAGGTGAGTACTTTTTGAGATAAGAATTTATAGAGTTTTTAAAAGTTGACACAGTGCAATTTTTGGGTGTGGTAACGTTATCCTATCGGGGAAAACATGTACTGCATTCAGACACTTCACAGCAACTTGCGGGACTGTTCTCCAGGACTTGAGGTGACTATGGGGCAGGGTCCAAGGCCAGACCAACGGGTCACCTCAGGAGGCTCTGGGGTGTCCAGGTGCTGAGGGGTGCTACGGCATCAGGTCTCCCATTCAGTTCTGTGGGAAACGGTCCGGTCAGAAAGATGCTGCAAGTTGGGACTGGAAGGTACCACAAAAATATCAGATTGTGAAGAGCTTTTATATCACATAAGCCAAAAATATACAGTTTCCCAAGGATGAGCAGTAACAAGGCTTTAGTCATCCAAGTATCAGTTGGTAGACCGTCCACCCTATTTTGGCATTAGTCAAAAAGATTAACAATATACGGAGTAAACAATGAAAATTATTAAAAAACAACAGGTTAAAAACATGCAACAGGAGAGACACATAAGACAATCCACAACGGTCTTTGTCACTACTAATTTCTTAGGATCATAGTTCAAGATACACGATGTTTCCAAATAATCATCTATTGCATCCCAAAGTCCATCAGATTTAGTCTGAACCTTTACGTCGACACGTTTCAGTGGTATGTGAAGATATTGACCGCCTTCTTGAGGACAAAACTCCAAATGATGTCTCCCACAAGGATGTAAAATATCGTACAAAACCTTTTGCTTTTTTGATGCCTCTACTTGGGGTCCATTGAATGGGACTGACATCCAAATAGGACGAGATATGTCCAATTTTTCACGTGTTTTTAATGAACCGCACCTGAGTGCTTGAAAGCCCGCTGACTCATTCCTTCGTGTTGATGGAGGATGCATGGATGACCTGACTGCTTGCTGCTAGTCAGCTCGGGGGGGGGGGGAGGGGGGAGGGGTAGGGGAATGGGGGGGGGGGGGTTAAACTGCACATTTTTTCACAATGGTTTATGTTTCTTTCACTCGAAATGTTAGTTTAATTATTTGACTCTCTCGCAGCAAGTTTCACATGTACAGGCCGGATGAGCTCTTGTTTGATTTGCAACATTGAAATTACTGACCTGATCTCCGGGCTGGATAGCGTGTTTTTAGGCTAATGAACCCCATGTGGGTGCATCACACGTTTACATCGGGGGTGCTCTTGTTTCCATTACACACGGAGCACGATGATCGATCACCAGGCGGCACATTTGGCAGGACGAGGAAGATGCATTAAAATATTTTCACTGAGCATAAGTCACATGGGTTTTTTGTGGTTATTTTTTAATGGGGGTTGTAAGGAAATGCCTCCTTGGCATGGTTGCCCCCTGACTTTTTGCCTTTGCTGATGCTATGTTTACAATTGAAAGTGTGCTGAGGCCTGCTAACCAGGCCCCAGCACCAGTGTTCTTTCCCTAACCTGTACTTTTGTATCCACAATTGGCAGACCCTGGCATCCAGATAAGTCCCTTGTAACTGGTACTTCTAGTACCAAGGGCCCTGATGCCAAGGAAGGTCTCTAAGGGCTGCAGCATGTCTTATGCCACCCTGGAGACCTCTCACTCAGCACAGACACACTGCTTGCCAGCTTGTGTGTGCTAGTGAGGACAAAACGAGTAAGACGACATGGCACTCCCCTCAGGGTGCCATGCCAGCCTCTCACTGCCTATGCAGTATAGGTAAGACACCCCTCTAGCAGGCCTTACAGCCCTAAGGCAGGGTGCACTATACCATAGGTGAGGGTACCAGTGCATGAGCATGGTACCCCTACAGTGTCTAAACAAAACCTTAGACATTGTAAGTGCAGGGTAGCCATAAGAGTATATGGTCTGGGAGTCTGTCAAACACGAACTCCACAGCACCATAATGGCTACACTGAAAACTGGGAAGTTTGGTATCAAACTTCTCAGCACAATAAATGCACACTGATGCCAGTGTACATTTTATTGTAAAATACACCACAGAGGGCACCTTAGAGGTGCCCCCTGAAACTTAACCGACTGTCTGTGTAGGCTGACTAGTTCCAGCAGCCTGCCACACCAGAGACATGTTGCTGGCCCCATGGGGGGAGTGCCTTTGTCACTCTGAGGCCAGTAACAAAGCCTGCACTGGGTGGAGATGCTAACACCTCCCCCAGGCAGGAGCTGTGACACCTGGCGGTGAGCCTCAAAGGCTCACCCCTTTGTCACAGCCCAGCAGGGCACTCCAGCATAGTGGAGTTGCCCGCCCCCTCCGGCCACGGCCCCCACTTTTGGCGGCAAGGCTGGAGGGAACAAAGAAAGCAACAAGGAGGAGTCACTGGCCAGTCAGGACAGCCCCTAAGGTGTCCTGAGCTGAAGTGCCTCTAACTTTTAGAAATCCTCCATCTTGCAGATGGAGGATTCCCCCAATAGGGTTAGGATTGTGACCCCCTTCCCTTGGGAGGAGGCACAAAGAGGGTGTACCCACCCTCAGGGCTAGTAGCCATTGGCTACTAACCCCCCCAGACCTAAACACGCCCTTAAATTTAGTATTTAAGGGCTACCCTGAACCCTAGAAAATTAGATTCCTGCAACTACAAGAAGAAGGACTGCCTAGCTGAAAACCCCTGCAGAGGAAGACCAGAAGACGACAACTGCCTTGGCTCCAGAAACTCACCGGCCTGTCTCCTGCCTTCCAAAGATCCTGCTCCAGCGACGCCTTCCAAAGGGACCAGCGACCTCGACATCCTCTGAGGACTGCCCCTGCTTCGAAAAGACAAGAAACTCCCGAGGACAGCGGACCTGCTCCAAGAAAAGCTGCAACTTTGTTTCCAGCAGCTTTAAAGAACCCTGCAAGCTCCCCGCAAGAAGCGTGAGGCTTGCAACACTGCACCCGGCGACCCCGACTCGGCTGGTGGAGATCCAACACCTCAGGAGGGACCCCAGGACTACTCTAAGACTGTGAGTACCAAAACCTGTCCCCCCTGAGCCCCCACAGCGCCGCCTGCAGAGGGAATCCCGAGGCTTCCCCTGACCGCGACTCTTTGAATCCTAAGTCCCGACACCTGGGAGAGACCCTGCACCCGCAGCCCCCAGGACCTGAAGGACCGGACTTTCACTGGAGGAGTGACCCCCAAGAGTCCCTCTCCCTTGATCAAGTGGAGGTTTCCCCGAGGAACCCCCCCCTTGCCTGCCTGCAGCGCTGAAGAGATCCCTAGATCTCCCATTGACTTCCATTACAAACCCGACGCTTGTTTCTACACTGCACCCGGCCGCCCCCGCGCTGCTGAGGGTGAAATTTCTGTGTGGGCTTGTGTCCCCCCCGGTGCCCTACAAAACCCCTCTGGTCTGCCCTCCGAAGACGCGGGTACTTACCTGCAAGCAGACCGGAACCGGGGCACCCCCTTCTCTCCATTCTAGCCTATGTGTTTTGGGCACCACTTTGAACTCTGCACCTGACCGGCCCTGAGCTGCTGGTGTGGTGACTTTGGGGTTGCTCTGAACCCCCAACGGTGGGCTACCTTGGACCAAGAACTAAGCCCTGTAAGCGACTTACTTACCTGGTTAACCTAACAAATACTTACCTCCCCTAGGAACTGTGAAAATTGCACTGTGTCCACTTTTAAAACAGCTATTTGTGAATAACTTGAAAAGTATACATGCAATTTTGATGATTTGAAGTTCCTAAAATACTTACCTGCAATACCTTTCGAATGAGATATTACATGTAGAATTTGAACCTGTGGTTCTTAAAATAAACTAAGAAAAGATATTTTTCTATACAAAAACCTATTGGCTGGATTTGTCTCTGAGTGTGTGTACCTCATTTATTGTCTATGTGTATGTACAACAAATGCTTAACACTACTCCTTGGATAAGCCTACTGCTCGACCACACTACCACAAAATAGAGCATTAGTATTATCTATTTTTTACCACTATTTTACCTCTAAGGGGAACCCTTGGACTCTGTGCATGCTATTCCTTACTTTGAAATAGCACATACAGAGCCAACTTCCTACATTGGTGGATCAGCGGTGGGGTACAAGACTTTGCATTTGCTGGACTACTCAGCCAATACCTGATCACACGACAAATTCCAAAATTGTCATTAGAAATTCATTTTTGCAAATTGAAATTTTTCTAAATTCTTAAAAGTCCTGCTAGGGCCTTGTGTGTTAAGTCCCTGTTTAGCATTGTCTTTTAGAGTTTAAAAGTTTGTTAAAAGTTTGAAATTAGATTCTAGAAACAGTTTTAGATTCTTTAAAAAGTCTTCCAACTCTTAGCAAAATAATGTCTGATACAGAGATGAATGTGGTGGAACTCGACACCACACCTTACCTCCATCTTAAGATGAGGGAGCTAAGGTCTCTCTGTAATATCAAAAAAATAACCATTGGCTCCAGACCTACCAAAATTCAGCTCCAGGAGCTGTTGGCAGAGTTTGAAAAAGCCAACCCCTCTGATGATGACCTCACAGAGGAAGAAATTAGTGACTTGGAGGCCAATGTCCCTCCTCCAGTCCTAAATAGGGAGAACAGGACCCCTCAAGTCCTGTCTCCAACTGTGTTAGTCAGAAATAGTGAGTCCCTCACAGGAGGGTCCCACATTTCTGAAATCACTGAGGATGCTCTCAGTGAAGATGACCTCCTGTTAGCCAGGATGGCCAAAAGATTGGCTTTAGAGAGACAGCTCCTAGCCATAGAAAGGGAAAGACAAGAGATGGGCCTAGGACCCATCAATGGTGGCAGCAATATAAATAGGGTCAGAGATTCTCCTGACATGTTAAAAATCCCCAAAGGGATTGTGACAAAATTTGAAGATGGTGATGACATCACCAAGTGGTTCACAGCTTTTGAGAGGGCTTGTGTAACCAGAAAAGTGAACAGATCTCACTGGGGTGCTCTCCTTTGGGAAATGTTCACTGGAAAGTGTAGGGATAGACTCCTCACACTCTCTGGAAAAGATGCAGAATCTTATGACCTCATGAAGGGTACCCTGATTGAGGGCTTTGGATTCTCCACTGAAGAGTACAGGATTAGGTTCAGGGGGGCTCAAAAATCCTCGAGCCAGACCTGGGTTGACTTTGTTGACTACTCAGTGAAAACACTAGATGGTTGGATTCAAGGCAGTGGTGTAAGTAATTATGATGGGCTGTACAATTTATTTGTGAAATAACACCTGTTAAGTAATTGTTTCAATGATAAACTGCATCAGCATCTGGTAGACCTAGGACCAATTTCTCCCCAAGAATTGGGAAAGAAGGCGGACCATTGGGTCAAGACAAGGGTGTCCAAGACTTCAACAGGGGGTGACCAAAAGAAAGGGGTCACAAAGACTCCCCAGGGGAAGGGTGATGAGACAACCAAAACTAAAAATAGTAAAGAGTCTTCTACAGGCCCCCAAAAACCTGCACAGGAGGGTGGGCCCAGAGCCTCTTCACAAAACAATGGGTACAAGGGTAAAAACTTTGATCCCAAAAAGGCCTGGTGTCATAGCTGTAAACAGCATGGACACCAAACTGGAGACAAGGCCTGTCCCAAGAAAGGTTCCACTCCAAACTCCCATCCAGGTAACACTGGTATGGCTAGTCTCCAAGTGGGATCAACAGTGTGCCCAGAGCAAATCAGGGTCCACACTGAAGCTATTCTAGTTTCTGAGGGTGGGGTGGATTTAGCCACACTAGCTGTCTGGCCGCCTAACATGCAAAAATACAGACAGCAACTCTTAATTAATGGGACTAGAATAGAGGGCCTGAGGGATACAGGTGCCAGTGTCACCATGGTGACAGAGAAACTGGTTTCCCCTGGCCAATACCTGACTGGAAAAACTTACACAGTCACCAACGCTGACAATCAGAGAAAAGTACATCCCATGGCAATGGTTACTTTAGAATGGGGAGGGGTCAATGGCCTGAAACAGGTGGTGGTCTCCTCAAATATCCCAGTGGACTGTCTGCTTGGAAATGACCTGGAGTCCTCAGCATGGGCTGAGGTAGAACTAAAAACCCATGCAGCAATGCTGGGTATCCCTGAACTGGTGTGTGTGAAAACAAGAGCACAGTGCAAGGCACAGGGTGAACAAGTAGAGCTGGAGTCTGGAAGAATGGCCCAGCCTACCAAGAGAACAGGAAAGTCAGTTGGGAAACCAACTACAACACAGCAAAAGAAAGGGAACCTCTCTTCTCAGGAAGAAGTTCTGCCCTCTGAGGGAACTGAGCCTTTGGAGCTTGAACCTTATCAGGTTGAGCTCTTAGGCCCAGGGGGACCCTCAAGGGAGGAGCTGTGTAAGGGACAAGAAACCTGTCCCTCTCTTGAAGGCCTTAGGCAGCAAGCTGCTGAAGAGTCCAAAGGCAAGAAAAATGGAACGCATAGGGTCTATTGGGAAGATGGACTCCTGTACACTGAGGCCAGAGACCCCAAACCTGGTGCCACTAGGAGAGTGGTAGTGCCTCAGCTGTTCAGGAAGTTCATCCTAACATTGGCCCATGACATTCCCCTTGCTGGACATTTGGGACAAACCAAGACGTGGGAGAGGTTAGTCAACCACTCCTACTGGCCCAATATGTCCAACATGGTTAAGGAGTTTTGCCTCTCCTGCCCCACCTGTCAAGCCAGTGGTAAGACAGGTGGACATCCAAAGGCCCCCCTCATTCCACTTCCAGTGGTGGGGGTTCCCTTTGAAAGAGTGGGTGTGGACATAGTTGGTCCACTAGAACCTCCCACAGCCTCAGGAAATATGTATATCGTGGTAGTAGTGGATCATGCTACCAGGTATCCTGAAGCTATTCCCCTTAGGTCGACTACTGCCCCTGCAGTAGCCAAGGCCCTCATTGGTATCTTTACCAGAGTGGGTTTCCCTAAGGAGGTGGTGTCTGACAGAGGTACCAACTTCATGTCAGCATACCTAAAGCACATGTGGAATGAGTGTGGAGTGACTTATAAATTCACTACACCATACCATCCACAAACTAATGGCTTGGTTGAGAGATTCAACAAGACATTAAAAGGCATGATCATGGGGCTCCCAGAAAAGCTCAAAAGGAGATGGGATGTCCTCTTGCCATGTCTGCTTTTCGCTTACAGAGAGGTGCCACAGAAGGGAGTAGGATTCTCACCCTTTGAACTTCTGTTTGGTCATCCTGTAAGGGGACCACTTGCCCTTGTTAAAGAAGGCTGGGAGAGACCTCTCCATGAGCCTAAACAGGACATAGTGGACTATGTACTTGGCCTTCGCTCTAGAATGGCAGAGTACATGGAAAAGGCAACCAAAAACCTTGAGGCCAGCCAACAGCTCCAGAAGTTTTGGTATGACCAAAAGGCTGCACTGGTTGAGTTCCAACCAGGGCAGAAAGTCTGGGTTCTGGAGCCTGTGGCTCCCAGGGCACTCCAGGACAAATGGAGTGGCCCTTACCCAGTGCTAGAAAGGAAGAGTCAGGTCACCTACCTGGTGGACCTGGGCACAAGCAGGAGCCCCAAGAGGGTGATCCATGTGAACCGCCTTAAACTCTTCCATGACAGGGCTGATGTGAATCTGTTGATGGTAACAGATGAGGATCAGGAGGCAGAGAGTGAACCTCTCCCTGATCTTCTGTCATCAGACCCAAAAGATGGCACAGTAGATGGAGTGATCTACTCAGACACCCTCTCTGACCAACAGCAAGCTGATTGTAGGAGAGTCCTACAACAGTTTCCTGAACTCTTCTCCTTAACCCCTGGTCAGACACACCTGTGTACCCATGATGTGGACACAGGAGACAGCATGCCTGTCAAAAACAAAATCTTTAGACAGTCTGACCATGTTAAGGAAAGCATTAAGGTGGAAGTCCACAAGATGCTGGAATTGGGAGTAATTGAGCGCTCTGACAGCCCCTGGGCTAGCCCAGTGGTCTTAGTCCCCAAACCTCACACCAAAGATGGAAAGAAAGAGATGAGGTTTTGTGTGGACTACAGAGGGCTCAATTCTGTCACCAAGACAGATGCTCATCCAATTCCAAGAGCTGATGAGCTGATAGATAAATTAGGTGCTGCCAAATTCTTAAGTACCTTTGACTTGACAGCAGGGTACTGGCAAATAAAAATGGCACCTGGAGCAAAAGAGAAAACAGCATTCTCCACACCTGATGGGCATTATCAGTTTACTGTTATGCCCTTTGGTTTAAAGAATGCCCCTGCCACCTTCCAAAGGTTGGTGAATCAAGTCCGTGCTGGCTTGGAGTCCTTTAGCACAGCTTATCTTGATGATATTGCTGTCTTTAGCTCCACCTGGCAGGATCACCTGGTCCACCTGAGGAAGGTTTTGAAGGCTCTGCAATCTGCAGGCCTCTCTATCAAGGCATCCAAATGCCAGATAGGGCAGGGAACTGTGGTTTACTTGGGCCACCTTGTAGGTGGAGGCCAAGTTCAGCCACTCCAACCCAAGATCCAGACTATTCTGGACTGGGTAGCTCCAAAAACCCAGACTCAAGTCAGGGCATTCCTTGGCTTGACTGGGTATTACAGGAGGTTTGTGAAGGGATATGGATCCATTGTGACAGCCCTCACTGAACTCACCTCCAAGAAAATGCCCAAGAAAGTGAACTGGACTGTGGAATGCCAACAGGCCTTTGACACCCTGAAACAAGCAATGTGCTCAGCACCAGTTCTAAAAGCTCCAGATTATTCTAAGCAGTTAATTGTGCAGACTGATGCTTCTGAACATGGGATAGGGGCAGTTTTGTCCCAAACAAATGATGATGGCCTTGACCAGCCTGTTGCTTTCATTAGCAGGAGGTTACTCCCCAGGGAGCAGCGTTGGAGTGCCATTGAGAGGGAGGCCTTTGCTGTGGTTTGGTCCCTGAAGAAGCTGAGACCATACCTCTTTGGGACTCACTTCCTAGTTCAAACTGACCACAGACCTCTCAAATGGCTGATGCAAATGAAAGGTGAAAATCCTAAACTGTTGAGGTGGTCCATCTCCCTACAGGGAATGGACTTTATAGTGGAACACAGACCTGGGACTGCCCATGCCAATGCAGATGGCCTTTCCAGGTTCTTCCACTTAGAAAATGAAGACTCTCTTGGGAAAGGTTAGTCTCATCCTCTTTCGTTTGGGGGGGGGTTGTGTAAGGAAATGCCTCCTTGGCATGGTTGCCCCCTGACTTTTTGCCTTTGCTGATGCTATGTTTACAATTGAAAGTGTGCTGAGGCCTGCTAACCAGGCCCCAGCACCAGTGTTCTTTCCCTAACCTGTACTTTTGTATCCACAATTGGCAGACCCTGGCATCCAGATAAGTCCCTTGTAACTGGTACTTCTAGTACCAAGGGCCCTGATGCCAAGGAAGGTCTCTAAGGGCTGCAGCATGTCTTATGCCACCCTGGAGACCTCTCACTCAGCACAGACACACTGCTTGCCAGCTTGTGTGTGCTAGTGAGGACAAAACGAGTAAGACGACATGGCACTCCCCTCAGGGTGCCATGCCAGCCTCTCACTGCCTATGCAGTATAGGTAAGACACCCCTCTAGCAGGCCTTACAGCCCTAAGGCAGGGTGCACTATACCATAGGTGAGGGTACCAGTGCATGAGCATGGTACCCCTACAGTGTCTAAACAAAACCTTAGACATTGTAAGTGCAGGGTAGCCATAAGAGTATATGGTCTGGGAGTCTGTCAAACACGAACTCCACAGCACCATAATGGCTACACTGAAAACTGGGAAGTTTGGTATCAAACTTCTCAGCACAATAAATGCACACTGATGCCAGTGTACATTTTATTGTAAAATACACCACAGAGGGCACCTTAGAGGTGCCCCCTGAAACTTAACCGACTGTCTGTGTAGGCTGACTAGTTCCAGCAGCCTGCCACACCAGAGACATGTTGCTGGCCCCATGGGGGGAGTGCCTTTGTCACTCTGAGGCCAGTAACAAAGCCTGCACTGGGTGGAGATGCTAACACCTCCCCCAGGCAGGAGCTGTGACACCTGGCGGTGAGCCTCAAAGGCTCACCCCTTTGTCACAGCCCAGCAGGGCACTCCAGCTTAGTGGAGTTGCCCGCCCCCTCCGGCCACGGCCCCCACTTTTGGCGGCAAGGCTGGAGGGAACAAAGAAAGCAACAAGGAGGAGTCACTGGCCAGTCAGGACAGCCCCTAAGGTGTCCTGAGCTGAAGTGCCTCTAACTTTTAGAAATCCTCCATCTTGCAGATGGAGGATTCCCCCAATAGGGTTAGGATTGTGACCCCCTCCCCTTGGGAGGAGGCACAAAGAGGGTGTACCCACCCTCAGGGCTAGTAGCCATTGGCTACTAACCCCCCAGACCTAAACACGCCCTTAAATTTAGTATTTAAGGGCTACCCTGAACCCTAGAAAATTAGATTCCTGCAACTACAAGAAGAAGGACTGCCTAGCTGAAAACCCCTGCAGAGGAAGACCAGAAGACGACAACTGCCTTGGCTCCAGAAACTCACCGGCCTGTCTCCTGCCTTCCAAAGATCCTGCTCCAGCGACGCCTTCCAAAGGGACCAGCGACCTCGACATCCTCTGAGGACTGCCCCTGCTTCGAAAAGACAAGAAACTCCCGAGGACAGCGGACCTGCTCCAAGAAAAGCTGCAACTTTGTTTCCAGCAGCTTTAAAGAACCCTGCAAGCTCCCCGCAAGAAGCGTGAGGCTTGCAACACTGCACCCGGCGACCCCGACTCGGCTGGTGGAGATCCAACACCTCAGGAGGGACCCCAGGACTACTCTAAGACTGTGAGTACCAAAACCTGTCCCCCCTGAGCCCCCACAGCGCCGCCTGCAGAGGGAATCCCGAGGCTTCCCCTGACCGCGACTCTTTGAATCCTAAGTCCCGACACCTGGGAGAGACCCTGCACCCGCAGCCCCCAGGACCTGAAGGACCGGACTTTCACTGGAGGAGTGACCCCCAAGAGTCCCTCTCCCTTGATCAAGTGGAGGTTTCCCCGAGGAACCCCCCCCTTGCCTGCCTGCAGCGCTGAAGAGATCCCTAGATCTCCCATTGACTTCCATTACAAACCCGACGCTTGTTTCTACACTGCACCCGGCCGCCCCCGCGCTGCTGAGGGTGAAATTTCTGTGTGGGCTTGTGTCCCCCCCGGTGCCCTACAAAACCCCTCTGGTCTGCCCTCCGAAGACGCGGGTACTTACCTGCAAGCAGACCGGAACCGGGGCACCCCCTTCTCTCCATTCTAGCCTATGTGTTTTGGGCACCACTTTGAACTCTGCACCTGACCGGCCCTGAGCTGCTGGTGTGGTGACTTTGGGGTTGCTCTGAACCCCCAACGGTGGGCTACCTTGGACCAAGAACTAAGCCCTGTAAGTGACTTACTTACCTGGTTAACCTAACAAATACTTACCTCCCCTAGGAACTGTGAAAATTGCACTGTGTCCACTTTTAAAACAGCTATTTGTGAATAACTTGAAAAGTATACATGCAATTTTGATGATTTGAAGTTCCTAAAATACTTACCTGCAATACCTTTCGAATGAGATATTACATGTAGAATTTGAACCTGTGGTTCTTAAAATAAACTAAGAAAAGATATTTTTCTATACAAAAACCTATTGGCTGGATTTGTCTCTGAGTGTGTGTACCTCATTTATTGTCTATGTGTATGTACAACAAATGCTTAACACTACTCCTTGGATAAGCCTACTGCTCGACCACACTACCACAAAATAGAGCATTAGTATTATCTATTTTTTACCACTATTTTACCTCTAAGGGGAACCCTTGGACTCTGTGCATGCTATTCCTTACTTTGAAATAGCACATACAGAGCCAACTTCCTACAGGGGTTCTTTATGCATGTTAAGTTTTCGGTTGGTTATTTAACAGGGCGTTATATTTATTGAATACCTTTGGTGAATGTCAGTGGTTCAGTGGCGCTTGTAACCGGGGAGGTTGGATCATTCTTGGTGATTGGCTGCATGTTGTGGCTCGCGCCTGCTGCCGTGATCTCTTTTTATGCCTCACGTCACAGTGACCCCTGTCGAAGGAATTCGCCCCGAAATGATGGGGGTTGATGTCACTATTGTTGTCATGAATCTTGTAAATATCGCATGTTGGAGCAACATTGTGTCATAGTTTACGTGAATGTAAAAAATGGAATGATTATGTTTCTAATAAAATATCACAGTTTAAAACTTGGATGAGTATGGATTAAAGTGAGTACAATTGGGCTATTTTTTCTGTGTGCACAAGTGGTGCACCCTGGGACCGAAGCACCCCATGGGCACCAGCCTTAGTCGGATTTTAAAATGTGCCATCAGGGCCGCCCCCACCACCATGGACAGTTGCAGATCCAGCTGCGGCATGCAGATGTGCCTAGTGTGTGCTGGCAGAATCCAAAGGGGCTACTTACCGCATAATTTGAGGGAAACATTCTTAGGGTTTAATTTGAGTATAAAATCCACATCCATGTGACCAGGCTTAAGAATGACAGCCAAGACACATTGCAAGTTATTAAAAATGCAATTAATAGGCAACATTTAATTTTTAGTGAATAAGTATCAAAGACAGAAGGAAAATGTTTAGAAAAGTCCTTTGTCTCTGTCTAAGTCCATTTCTGCCATTACAGAGGCATTCCTAAGATCCATGCCCTGCCATGGCTATATTATTCGACTACCTCAAGCACAAAGGTGTCTAGGAAAAGGTTTAAACGACATTCATCGGGCACTGTCAGAGGAAGGGAGGGGTGGTCTGGGACAGCAGCCCCACTTGGAGATTCCTATCAGCAGAACAAGGGAAGGGTAATTAGAGGGCCTCACACACCAGAGTAACACCAGCCTGTGAGCGAGGAGGGGGGCAGGGCCATGTATGTGGCTTTTTAATTGGTGGCGAGAAGACAGTATCTTATTTTATTAAATAAATCTGTGGCTGGGCTTTGGGACCTCTAGCGGTGGAGATAGACTTTGACTATCGTAGGAAACATCTATAATACTGCGGTCATGGACAGAGTTAAACATAGTCATAAAAGATGTTGTAACATTGGAAAGTGTCACTTAAGTGTCACTTGTGGGAAGCATGGGCCAAATGTATGAAATATCCACTTTGGGTTTCCTAATAGTGAATCTTAGAAATTCACTATAACAAATGGCAAACTGTAATATATAACAGTGTATTTAACACTGTTTGCAATTCCCAAATGGGCTGCAAGAGACCTGCCTCATTAATATTCCTGCAGCAGGTACCAACTTGTGACCCATTTGGAAATAGCTACAATCACATGGATGGTGGCCTGCTGGGGACAGCAGACCACCATGTCTGTGATTGCTTTTCAATAAAGCAATCTTTTTTTGTAATGCAGCCCGTTTTTTCTTAAAGGAAAAGAGGATGTATTACAAAAAGAAAACAGAAAAGTTTTCTTTTCATTTTTTTATGAGTAGGCAGTGGTCTGTGGGAACAATGCCTGCTCTTAAGAAATGTTTGCACCTCCATTCACAAAGGGGAAGGGGTCCCTTGGGGACCCCTTGCCGTTTGCAAATGGCTTTCTTGAAGTTGGTGATAATTGCGAATGTTTTGCAGCCACATTCCTGTCGCAAAACATTCTTACATCTCCCTGCGACTTGCTATGAGGAAGGGACGCCCTTGGCACACCTCTTCCTAACAGGGATTCACAAACCTATTCTGTGAGTCGATAACAGGTTACTGACTCACAGAATAGGATTATTACATGGGGGAAAGCCTTTTACCGGTCACCCGTTTGCAACCGGTAAAAGATTTTTATACACCTGGCCCCTTGTGAGCAAAAGAGTAGCCAAAAAAGAAAATACCCCAGACTCACTTTTAACCATATAAAAAGGGACACTGAATGAGTAGGTGAGGCAAGCAAACCAGGCAATCATTCAGGGCATTGTCTGTCATAAGGACTCTCATACTCCAACAAGACTGCTGGATTTGGGGTGGCAGCACCCCTGCGTTGCAGGTGACTGAGTCACTCCCACACCAGTTAGCAGCTGTCGACCCAACCCTCCGGGCTCTCTAGCAGCACCTCACCCAGACCCAAACCGTAGAGGTGATTTGGGGCAGCCTTGCATGAAATTCTGAAAACCCCTCAGGGAAAACCGTGGTGAAACAAGCCTTACCCTTTTCTCCCCACATATGTGTCTCTTACACACACATAGGCAAAAAGAAGATGTAGGACAGTTTTCAATATATTTATTGAAAAGACTGCAATCTATGATAAAATGCATGAGCTGCAATGATTAGGATAATGAGCATTAACAAAATCAGGATTGTGAAAATTAGAGATGTGAATATAAACAACCCCAATATATTGTCATGACAAGAATATACAATTCCTACCTAAAAATCTAATCTCTGGTCCCTAAGCGAGAGCATGGCAATGGAAGCCAAATCTGTCCACACAGTGCACATGTGTAGAACAACACATCTCCGTTACCTTGGTACAAGTTCAGGCCGCCAGTCTCCAGATCATGATCAATGGAGACACAAGGCTGAGGTCTACCGAAAACCGGCATGCAGTATAGATGGAAGTTCTGGCTGGAACCCCCTCTAATGCTCTTTGCCCTACAAGATATTTTTATAGGGGACATATTTATGTTAATGCATAGAAGCCTGACACGGGTATGTACCTAAGTGCTGGACTGTTTACGCAGTCTTGGGGCCGGCAATACAAACTATTATTCTGTGTGCCTCACATTCTGTTCTTGTGATTCTGAGGAAAAGAACACAATGAAAATTATGTCATCCATAACACGGATAATGACATCTTCACAGAACAGCAGCTCATAATGAAATTAAAACCATGCCACTAAAAGAAGCAATAATAAAATGAATAAAAATTGAATACAGAGCATAATTACTAGGTAAATGGGCTCAGGCCGCAAGCCTAAGTTAAGCTATCACTATGCCCAAGCGACTAACTAAAATGGACCCACGGCACCCTCCCCTATTGGCGGAACAAGTGTGCGAAGTCCAAGACTTAACAATAGAAATGCTCTAATAAAAGTGTAAAAACTCTAAAAGCATAGCTAAAAACATACATAAGAGACAATGGGGGTCATTGTGAGGTTGGCAGACAGAAAAGGCCGTCCACCAAACTCCTGCGGTCAGATTGCCGCCAGTACGACCCCCTTCCTGTGGGTCTCATTACGAGTTCCCCACTGGCCCAGGGGAAAAGAGCCTACAACAATGACGCCGGCTCATGACTGAGCCGGAGGCAATGTTGCGGTGTGTAGGGTGCACCAGCATCCGTCACACAGTTCACTGTCTGCAATAGGGAATTGCGCAATGGGGCCCCTGTGGGGCCCCCTGTACTCTGTCTCCTACAGCCTTCAAATGGCAGTGCTACTGACATGTAAAAGCTGGCGGAGAGGGGGGTCGTAATCCCTGTGGCAGCGCTGCATGCAGTGCTGTCCTGATGGATTAGGACCACCAGCACCGCCAGCCCCTACTGTGGAGGCAAATTGGTGGTGCTGGTGGTCCAACCTTGGTGCAACTGCCACGGTCATAATGTGGTGGTCAGCCCACCACCAAAGTGGTCGGACCACCGCTTTGGAGGCAGTCAGACCACCACCGCGACCCTGTCGGTCTGAAGACCGATAAGGTTGTAATGACCCCCAGTGTCTAAGATGACAAGCCAAGCGGGCCAACAGACAAGGAGAATTAAAAGGCAATTTGGTGTCACATTTTACTTTTGAGAAAAATGCCAGTGGTTGAATTCTAATAATAGTCATGTTTTTGCAAAAACTCCCAGATGTCACAGAGGGAGATTGAGACCAGAAAGGACTCCACTTCGGTAGGTGACAAGTTGATCAAGGAATTGGCAGAAGGATCAATGGAGCAGAAGTGTGCAGAAGCCTCTGGCACAGACTGAACTGCATAGGTAGCACTGTCTATTGTGCCAGCTGTCATTGGAGCCAGCAAAACCACAAGCAGTGGCTCAGAAGATGCCTCGCAAATCAACCGCAGTCTCAAGGGGCATGTCCATGAATAAACCCTCATTGGGAACATTAAGAGATCCTTGGCGACAGGAGGTGCAGGCTGCACAGCAAGACACACACATTCAAAGAGGCACCAGATGCAATGGAAGACTGGCTGGACACATGTCAAGACTGGTCTGAATGTCAAAGACAGATCTAGCTCTAGCTACCTAAGCAAGGGAGCTCTGAATACTGCATCATGCATTCACAACACAGCTGGGCTGGTGGTAGCTCCATTACTCCCCTTTGCTGAGAGACAATAGCCACTGCCTATCAACAATAGCAGTAGCATAATTCCACCAATTAATGCCAAAGTTATAAGGAATCCACCAAAGAAACTCAAAAAGAGTGAAAAGGGTGAGTGTATGGCTGCAGGTATTATTCCAAACATGGTCTGGAAGGTGCTAACAAATCCAGAACTGACAGCCTTAAAAAAGTGTGCAATCCTTGCAGTATTCAATACTTTGAATATTCTGCTCACCATTTCTCCAAAATACTTTGGGAAGTTGGTATTTAATAGGGATTGTATCTCGGCCAATGACTTTGCTATCTGGAGATCATACATCTGTCTGGCCGATGTCAGGGCCACATGTTTTTAGAACAATAGCTCCTTTAGTCTCTTGAGCTTGTCAAAGTGTACTTGTGGGGCCACAAGTATGCCACTTTTATCTCTTCTGTGGGGGAGAATAGAACATGGCCACAACGAGTTACCATTTGAGTAACTGAAATCACATAAGCGATTCTTGGCTTAATTCGGTAGCAGCTTTGATCGTTCAGAACCACATAACTTCAATTAGGAAGTATCTGAAATACTGATGAATCAAAGAGGCAGGGGTACCCTTTAGATAGAATGCCAAATTTGCGACCTCTGCATTGCAAAGGCCGTGCAAGGACACCTGTTTACAAATCATAGAATGAATAACAGTAGTCTCACATTCTGTTCCGCTAAGAAAGATCTCTGTTTCGCCGTTCATACATTCGAAAGGTAACTCCCCCATCCCATCTATGTGACTATCTCCTAGCTGCTCAAACCTGCCTACTGCAAAGTGCTTTAAGCATTTCGTAAAATGAAAGGTGAAAATGGGCAGATTTATCACTCCATGTATTAGCCATAATGGCGAGGGGATTTCTGCTACAGTGAAAGGCAACTTTTTCTGATTTCTCAGTGGTAAGCAGGATGTAACTAGCTTCATTTTTTTTGCCATTATCTGTTGTTGCCTGGACAAGTTAAAAGAGGCAAACAGTTGAGTAATGTTAAAGTGCTTCCAGGAAACATGGCCACTTTTGAGAATCTGCAGTGTCCATCTTAACTGCATGATAGAACGCAGCTGGCTTTGCCCATTTTGTAAAAAGGACACTTCATACTGAATTATGTCAATTGCAGATGACACAATATTATTTAAGGTGTAAATTCTGTTAGACAAATTGTTCATGCCATTATCAACAGCTAAAACCTGTCCCAAGTTTTCTTTAGCTATCTGCCTTAAACGTGCAGCAGCTTCCATCTAGGATAGTTTTCAGATATTGTTATATATGGCATACAGGAAACACTGCGAGGGTGGCTTCTTGGGACCTAACACGAAAACTTGTAGATTGACTGCCTCTGTCAGGAGACTAAGGTGTTCTTTTCCAGCTATTAAGGTGGGGGAATATAATAACTGTAGGCACAGTTTACCCACACTGTATGTAGTGACAATACCTCAATGTTGAGCCGAGACAAAGCGAGGGTCTGGCCAGCTTGCTCTAAAACCCCCAGAGGAATTACCAAAACATGCCTGGCACTCATTTGTGTCCATTGGCCACAATAACCACCCACCAGGACTTGAAAGTAAGGAATTAAAGGTACCATTCTGAACCAAGGCAGTTAGTTGTTTTTCAGTGACATCTAGAAATGTTTGCCAATTGTGAAATTAAGCTTGTGTGGGGATACTGGGCGCGTTTAATTATTCTATCTTTTCTAACTCCAAACAGGATGTTTGTTGGACAGTGTCATTTAAACATATAATTTGTAAAAGAATAAGGCATGCTCTAAACAAAGCTTCTCTACCCGATATTTGCAAATCCTTTGTTCCCAATACACTTTTCAAGTCAATAGTGTTAATTTTGTGTCAGTTAGCAGTAACTTCCTCATTCTGAAAGATGGTAGTTTGGAATACTATGGTGCAGCATTGCTGGTGTCATGCCCAGTAAAATAAGCAAACTTATCTACATATATTTTGGGACTCCGCACAGGTGGTATTGAACAATGTTCCCACTGTGTGTAATTGTAAACTGATATTGGAGCACTGGTTTGGTGCAGAAAGGAATGCCCATAACAGTGGTAACAGAACATTTCCCCATAATTTGCTGTGATCACATAAACATCTTCACTTTCAAATACATTGTAATATTCAAGCTCAGAAAGCATAGAATCAACTGTTTTAACATCCCAGTCATTGGAAACAATCTCAGGTGTAATAACATCTCTCGTGGAAATTTTAAACACATATGCACTTTGAATGACCTCAGTAGAACTGTATATGAGAAATGGTACCTTATCCCACAAAATCCCATCTGGAATTGGAAGTGCTGAAATGTTCACAAGGGATAAGTCTCTTCGGACCCTATGGGAAGACAGGTAAGGTGTAAAAACCTCATCAACCGGGTCGACAGAAGAGCGTTCAGGAAGATAATGACCATTTATCAGAAGGAAAAAGAAAATAACGAAACCAATCCAAAGCATAAAAGCAAGGAATGTCAACAGTATCCACAGATAGTACCATGGATAAAGTAAGTAATTGTTCTTAAGCCACATGTACAGCTTACGTGTCTTTGATACAGTCTAAGTTGCAGAAGCAAAAAAGTCATCAATGTTGATGAAATAACCAGAAGCAATCTGTGCAGACACAGAAGCCGGTGCAGAGCTGGTGAATGGAACCATTTATGGTGGTTTATAGTAGACAATGTTATCTGTCTGGGCCAAATTGGAATAATAGCATTCCACATCTCAGACAGTGTTCACCAACGAAGTGCTGACAGGAATCAGCAGAAGCTCATTCTCTATCCTCCCCATGCTCGACAAGGCAATTGGTGCTGACAGAAACACTGTTTACTGCTTGTAGAGGTATATTCTGTTGGGTAGTGAGAGGGAAGCGGGTACTAACCGAAAGACCTCTGGGTCTACCATGCAGGATTGGCAACATGGTGCAAATTGACGCTGTCAGTAGAAACAAATCTGTTCTCTCTGGGACCAGGCACCGGTGGTATAATAACATTTCTTGTACCATGTATTCCCAGGACAGAAACCAGTGTTCTATAGGATGGGCCAAATTCCCATTTCACAGCAATCTTTTCATGCACAAGATCCCCTATAGATGTTGTTGGCAAATCCCTTATTCCCAAGGTGGCTGCACAGGCGGATGAATTCTCATCACAAAATTGCTGTAGCTCCTGTAAAACAGTGGCACGTTCATTCATGACAAACAGTGTGTCTACCGCCACTGTGCCAGAACCATCAAGATCAGGGACATACATAGGTATCCCAAAAAGAACCTCATATGGGATGCAGCCTCCCAAGGAACTTCTGGGCAGATTATTTAGTGCTCTCTGGACCCCATAGTGGTGATGAAGCCAACTACGGCCTGAACCTATGACTCTTGCTGTTAAGGACTGCTTTAAGTCTCCATTCTTCCTCTCCTCAACACTGTTTCCCTAGGAATGATATGGTGAGCAATAGTGGAGTTGAACATCCATCATTCCAATGGTTTCCCTGAAAGCCCCAGAGGCAAAGGCCTGGCCATGGTCTGAGTGGAATGCTACAACCACATATTGTAAAGAAATGGCTCCCTGTTGCAGTTACCCCCCACTTTTTGCCTGATACTGATGCTGACTTGACTGAGAAGTGTGCTGGGACCCTGCTAACCAGGCCCCAGCACCAGTGTTCCTTCACCTAAAATGTACCATTGTATCCACAATTGGCACACCCTGGCATTCAGATAAGTCCCTTGTAACTGGTACTTCTAGTACCAAGGGCCCTGATGCCAAGAAAGGTCTCTAAGGGCTGCAGCATGTCTTATGCCACCCTAGAGACCCCTCACTCAGCACAGACACACTGCTTACAAGCCTGTGTGTGCTAGTGAGAACAAAATGAGTAAGTCGACATGGCACTCCCCTCAGGGTGCCATGCCAGCCTCTCACTGCCTATGCAGTATAGGTAAGACACCCCTCTAGCAGGCCTTACAGCCCTAAGGCAGGGTGCACTATACCATAGGTGAGGGTACCAGTGCATGAGCACTGTGCCCCTACAGTGTCTACACAAAACCTTAGACATTGTAAGTGCAGGGTAGCCATAAGAGTATATGGTCTGGGAGTCTGTTTTACACGAACTCCACAGCACCATAATGGCTACACTGAAAACTGGGAAGTTTGGTATCAAACTTCTCAGCACAATAAATGCACACTGATGCCAGTGTACATTTTATTGTAAAATACACCACAGAGGGCACCTTAGAGGTGCCCCCTGAAACTTAACCAACTAGCTGTGTAGGCTGACTGGTTCCAGCAGCCTGCCACACTAGAGACATGTTGCTGGCCCCATGGGGAGAGTGCCTTTGTCACTCTGAGGCCAGTAACAAAGCCTGCACTGGGTGGAGATGCTAACACCTCCCCCAGGCAGGAGCTGTGACACCTGGCGGTGAGCCTCAAAGGCTCACCCCTTTGTCACAGCCCAGCAGGGCACTCCAGCTTAGTGGAGTTGCCCGCCCCCTCCGGCCACGGCCCCCACTTTTGGCGGCAAGGCTGGAGGGAACAAAGAAAGCAACAAGGAGGAGTCACTGGCCAGTCAGGACAGCCCCTAAGGTGTCCTGAGCTGAAGTGACTCTAACTTTTAGAAATCCTCCATCTTGCAGATGGAGGATTCCCCCAATAGGGTTAGGATTGTGACCCCCTCCCCTTGGGAGGAGGCACAAAGAGGGTGTACCCACCCTCAGGGCTAGTAGCCATTGGCTACTAACCCCCCAGACCTAAACACGCCCTTAAATTTAGTATTTAAGGGCTACCCTGAACCCTAGAAAATTAGATTCCTGCAACTACAAGAAGAAGGACTGCCTAGCTGAAAACCCCTGCAGCGGAAGACCAGAAGACGACAACTGCCTTGGCTCCAGAAACTCACCGGCCTGTCTCCTGCCTTCCAAAGATCCTGCTCCAGCGACGCCTTCCAAAGGGACCAGCGACCTCGACATCCTCTGAGGACTGCCCCTGCTTCGAAAAGACAAGAAACTCCCGAGGACAGCGGACCTGCTCCAAGAAAAGCTGCAACTTTGTTTCCAGCAGCTTTAAAGAACCCTGCAAGCTCCCCGCAAGAAGCGTGAGACTTGCAACACTGCACCCGGCGACCCCGACTCGGCTGGTGGAGATCCAACACCTCAGGAGGGACCCCAGGACTACTCTGATACTGTGAGTACCAAAACCTGTCCCCCCTGAGCCCCCACAGCGCCGCCTGCAGAGGGAATCCCGAGGCTTCCCCTGACCGCGACTCTTTGAATCCTAAGTCCCGACGCCTGGGAGAGACCCTGCACCCGCAGCCCCCAGGACCTGAAGGACCGGACTTTCACTGGAGAAGTGACCCCCAGGAGTCCCTCTCCCTTGCCCAAGTGGAGGTTTCCCCGAGGAACCCCCCCCTTGCCTGCCTGCAGCGCTGAAGAGATCCCTAGATCTCCCATTGACTTCCATTACAAACCCGACGCCTGTTCCTACACTGCACCCGGCCGCCCCCGCGCTGCTGAGGGTGAAATTTCTGTGTGGACCTGTGTCCCCCCCGGTGCCCTACAAAACCCCTCTGGTCGGCCCTCCGAAGACGCGGGTACTTACCTGCAAGCAGACCGGAACCGGGGCACCCCCTTCTCTCCATGCTAGCCTATGTGTTTTGGGCACCACTTTGAACTCTGCACCTGACCGGCCCTGAGCTGCTGGTGTGGTGACTTTGGGGTTGCTCTGAACCCCCAACGGTGGGCTACCTTGGACCAAGAACTGAACCCTGTAAGTGTCGTACTTACCTGGTAAAACTAACAAAAAACTTACCTCCCCCAGGAACTGTGAAAATTGCACTAAGTGTCCACTTTTAAAACAGCTATTTGTCAATAACTTGTAAAGTATACATGCAATTTTGATGATTTGAAGTTCCTAAAGTACTTACCTGCAATACCTTTCGAATGAGATATTACATGTAGAATTTGAACCTGTGGTTCTTAAAATAAACTAAGAAAAGATATTTTTCTATACAAAAACCTATTGGCTGGATTTGTCTCTGAGTGTGTGTACCTCATTTATTGTCTATGTGTATGTACAACAAATGCTTAACACTACTCCTTGGATAAGCCTACTGCTCGACCACACTACCACAAAATAGAGCATTAGTATTATCTATTTTTACCACTATTTTACCTCTAAGGGGAACCCTTGGACTCTGTGCATGCTATTCCTTACTTTGAAATAGCACATACAGAGCCAACTTCCTACATTGGTGGATCAGCGGTGGGGTACAAGACTTTGCATTTGCTGGACTACTCAGCCAATACCTGATCACACGACAAATTCCAAAATTGTCATTAGAAATTCATTTTTGCAATTTGAAATTTTTTCTAAATTCTTAAAAGTCCTGCTAGGGCCTTGTGTGTTAAGTCCCTGTTTAGCATTGTCTTTTAGAGTTTAAAAGTTTGTTAAAAGTTTGAAATTAGATTCTAGAAACAGTTTTAGATTCTTTAAAAAGTCTTCCAACTTTTAGCAAAATAATGTCTGATACAGAGATGAATGTGGTGGAACTCGACACCACACCTTACCTCCATCTTAAGATGAGGGAGCTAAGGTCTCTCTGTAATATAAAGAAAATAACCATTGGCTCCAGACCTACCAAAATTCAGCTCCAGGAGCTGTTGGCAGAGTTTGAAAAAGCCAACCCCTCTGAGGATGACTTCACAGAGGAAGAAATTAGTGACTTGGAGGGCAATTCCCCCCTTCCAGTCCTAAATAGGGAGACCAGGGCCTCTCAAGCCCTGTCTCCAAAAATGATAGTCAGAAATGTTGCTTCCCTCACAGGAGGGTCCAGCATTTCTGAAATCACTGAGGATGCTCTCAGTGAAGATGACCCCCTGTTAGCCAGGATGGTCAAAAGATTGGCTTTGGAAAAGCAGCTCCTAGCCATAGAAAGGGAAAGAAAAGAGATGGGCCTAGGTCCCATCAATGGTGGCAGCAACTTAAATAGGGTCAGAGATTCTCCTGACATCCTAAAAATCCCCAAAGGGATTGTAACAAAATATGAAGATGGTGATGACATCACCAAATGGTTCACAGCTTTTGAGAGGGCTTGTGTAACCAGAAAAGTGAACAGATCTCACTGGGGTGCGCTCCTTTGGGAAATGTTCACTGGAAAGTGTAGGGATAGACTCCTCACACTCTCTGGAAAAGATGCAGAATCTTATGACCTCATGAAGGGTACCCTGATTGAGGGCTTTGGATTCTCCACTGAGGAGTATAGAATTAGATTCAGGGGGGCTCAAAAATCCTCGAGCCAGACCTGGGTTGATTTTGTAGACTACTCAGTAAAAACACTAGATGGTTGGTTAACTGGAAATGAAGTGTGTGACTATGTTGGGCTTTATAATTTGTTTATGAAAGAACACATTTTAAGTAACTGCTTCAAGGAAAAGTTGCATCAGTATCTGGTAGACCTAGGTCCAATTTCTCCCCAAGAATTGGGAAAGAAGGCAGACCACTGGGTCAAGACTAGAGTAACCAAAACTTCCACTGGGGGTGACCAAAAGAAAGGGGTTACAAAAACTCCCCAGGAGAAAGTGGGTAACACTAGAAACAAAGAAAAAGAGTCCTCTGTAGGCCCCCAAAAACCAGAACAGGTGGGTGGGCCCCAAGACACAACCCAAAACAAAGGTGGGTACCAGGGTAAGAACTGGGATGCCACTAAGGCCTGGTGCCACAACTGTAAACAGTCTGGGCACCACACCAAGGACACTTCTTGTCCCAAAAACAAACCCCAGAACAAAATTCCTGGGGTAACCAGTGTAGCCATGGGAGATGACTCCTCAGATGAGGAGGTCTTCCTAGCCTTCAACTGGAAACAGGGCCCAACAGGTGAGTTGGAGATTCCAGAGGGAAGTAGACACTTCCACCACCTACTGGTGAATGGAATCCCAACCACTGCCCTGAGAGACACTTGTGCCAGTCACACTATTGTGCATGACAGGCTGGTGCTCTCAAACCAGTACATCCCAGGTGAGACTGCCAGGGTAAGAGTTAGCCTAGACAGGGTCACTAAGAGGCTTGTGGCTTTAGTGCCCATAGAAGTGGGTGGCACTCTTAGCTGGAGAAGGGTAGTAGTCAGTACAGACCTCCCCCTTGATTGTCTCCTTGGAAATGACTACCCAGAGGTTAGTCAGAGCCCAAGAGAGGAACTGGTCCAGTGCCAGTCCTCTCCCAAGGATTCTGGAAGTCCTGCCTCTGCAGTAAATGCAAGCAGGCCCCAGAAGAAGAAGAAAAGAAAACAGAGTAGGAAGGGTGGACAACCTTTAGCCAAGGTTACAGCAAGCCAAGGAGATTCTGCTCCAGTAGGGGAGAACTCCAAAAATGGCCCTGATAAAGTCCAACCTGACCCACAAGAAGTCCTGGCTAGTCAGGCAACTGTTAAACCTGAGTGGGTGGCTCCTCAGCTAACAGAAGAAAGAGTGGAAGAAGGGTGTTTACTACAAGATGTGGTAACCCCCCACTCTAATACAGCAGACAGGCAACCTGAACCCAAAGAGGCCTGTAACTTAGCCCCTTCCCTTTTAGGTGAAGAGCTAAAGGTGTGGTTCTGGGCACTGACAGCTGTCAGTGGCCTCTGCTGGGTGTTAGCCTTTATGGCTGCACTATCCTTAGCATGGTGGTCTGACCCCATGCCAAATAGCAAGTTAGGCCCCCTGACCCTATTGGTCATGGTGGGGTTACTCCAGCTCTGGGTAACCTCTCTGGGTAAGCTAGGGGTGACCCTGGCCAAGATAAGGTTAGCAGAGGTGGACACCTCTAAGACCAAAATAGAAAGAATGGGTGGAGACATTGAAGAGGCAGACAAGAGGCAATTCAGACTAGGTCCTATCACTGTGGAAGTGGGTCAGTTCCCCAAAGGGAATGACCTGAACAGAAGGATGTAAGGCAGAGTAGGCCCTGCAACTAACCAGCCTATTTCTCCTACTCTTCCTCGCCTGACAGACTAGGAAGACTCTCCCAGCTTGGGCTGAGTCTCCTGGCCTGTAGGCTGGGGGGGGCTTGTGTAAAGAAATGGCTCCCTGTTGCAGTTACCCCCCACTTTTTGCCTGATACTGATGCTGACTTGACTGAGAAGTGTGCTGGGACCCTGCTAACCAGGCCCCAGCACCAGTGTTCCTTCATCTAAAATGTACCATTGTATCCACAATTGGCACACCCTGGCATTCAGATAAGTCCCTTGTAACTGGTACTTCTAGTACCAAGGGCCCTGATGCCAAGAAAGGTCTCTAAGGGCTGCAGCATGTCTTATGCCACCCTAGAGACCCCTCACTCAGCACAGACACACTGCTTACAAGCCTGTGTGTGCTAGTGAGAACAAAATGAGTAAGTCGACATGGCACTCCCCTCAGGGTGCCATGCCAGCCTCTCACTGCCTATGCAGTATAGGTAAGACACCCCTCTAGCAGGCCTTACAGCCCTAAGGCAGGGTGCACTATACCATAGGTGAGGGTACCAGTGCATGAGCACTGTGCCCCTACAGTGTCTACACAAAACCTTAGACATTGTAAGTGCAGGGTAGCCATAAGAGTATATGGTCTGGGAGTCTGTTTTACACGAACTCCACAGCACCATAATGGCTACACTGAAAACTGGGAAGTTTGGTATCAAACTTCTCAGCACAATAAATGCACACTGATGCCAGTGTACATTTTATTGTAAAATACACCACAGAGGGCACCTTAGAGGTGCCCCCTGAAACTTAACCAACTAGCTGTGTAGGCTGACTGGTTCCAGCAGCCTGCCACACTAGAGACATGTTGCTGGCCCCATGGGGAGAGTGCCTTTGTCACTCTGAGGCCAGTAACAAAGCCTGCACTGGGTGGAGATGCTAACACCTCCCCCAGGCAGGAGCTGTGACACCTGGCGGTGAGCCTCAAAGGCTCACCCCTTTGTCACAGCCCAGCAGGGCACTCCAGCTTAGTGGAGTTGCCCGCCCCCTCCGGCCACGGCCCCCACTTTTGGCGGCAAGGCTGGAGGGAACAAAGAAAGCAACAAGGAGGAGTCACTGGCCAGTCAGGACAGCCCCTAAGGTGTCCTGAGCTGAAGTGCCTCTAACTTTTAGAAATCCTCCATCTTGCAGATGGAGGATTCCCCCAATAGGGTTAGGATTGTGACCCCCTCCCCTTGGGAGGAGGCACAAAGAGGGTGTACCCACCCTCAGGGCTAGTAGCCATTGGCTACTAACCCCCCAGACCTAAACACGCCCTTAAATTTAGTATTTAAGGGCTACCCTGAACCCTAGAAAATTAGATTCCTGCAACTACAAGAAGAAGGACTGCCTAGCTGAAAACCCCTGCAGCGGAAGACCAGAAGACGACAACTGCCTTGGCTCCAGAAACTCACCGGCCTGTCTCCTGCCTTCCAAAGATCCTGCTCCAGCGACGCCTTCCAAAGGGACCAGCGACCTCGACATCCTCTGAGGACTGCCCCTGCTTCGAAAAGACAAGAAACTCCCGAGGACAGCGGACCTGCTCCAAGAAAAGCTGCAACTTTGTTTCCAGCAGCTTTAAAGAACCCTGCAAGCTCCCCGCAAGAAGCGTGAGACTTGCAACACTGCACCCGGCGACCCCGACTCGGCTGGTGGAGATCCAACACCTCAGGAGGGACCCCAGGACTACTCTGATACTGTGAGTACCAAAACCTGTCCCCCCTGAGCCCCCACAGCGCCGCCTGCAGAGGGAATCCCGAGGCTTCCCCTGACCGCGACTCTTTGAATCCTAAGTCCCGACGCCTGGGAGAGACCCTGCACCCGCAGCCTCCAGGACCTGAAGGACCGGACTTTCACTGGAGAAGTGACCCCCAGGAGTCCCTCTCCCTTGCCCAAGTGGAGGTTTCCCCGAGGAACCCCCCCCTTGCCTGCCTGCAGCGCTGAAGAGATCCCTAGATCTCCCATTGACTTCCATTACAAACCCGACGCCTGTTCCTACACTGCACCCGGCCGCCCCCGCGCTGCTGAGGGTGAAATTTCTGTGTGGACCTGTGTCCCCCCCGGTGCCCTACAAAACCCCTCTGGTCGGCCCTCCGAAGACGCGGGTACTTACCTGCAAGCAGACCGGAACCGGGGCACCCCCTTCTCTCCATGCTAGCCTATGTGTTTTGGGCACCACTTTGAACTCTGCACCTGACCGGCCCTGAGCTGCTGGTGTGGTGACTTTGGGGTTGCTCTGAACCCCCAACGGTGGGCTACCTTGGACCAAGAACTGAACCCTGTAAGTGTCGTACTTACCTGGTAAAACTAACAAAAACTTACCTCCCCCAGGAACTGTGAAAATTGCACTAAGTGTCCACTTTTAAAACAGCTATTTGTCAATAACTTGTAAAGTATACATGCAATTTTGATGATTTGAAGTTCCTAAAGTACTTACCTGCAATACCTTTCGAATGAGATATTACATGTAGAATTTGAACCTGTGGTTCTTAAAATAAACTAAGAAAAGATATTTTTCTATACAAAAACCTATTGGCTGGATTTGTCTCTGAGTGTGTGTACCTCATTTATTGTCTATGTGTATGTACAACAAATGCTTAACACTACTCCTTGGATAAGCCTACTGCTCGACCACACTACCACAAAATAGAGCATTAGTATTATCTATTTTTACCACTATTTTACCTCTAAGGGGAACCCTTGGACTCTGTGCATGCTATTCCTTACTTTGAAATAGCACATACAGAGCCAACTTCCTACACATATGTTGTGATAAAGACTAGCAAATCTTTAATAACAGTCCAAGCATCAGCCAACTATTGTGGCCACACCCACAGGAATCTCGAACAAGAATCAACAGCAACTATAATACACCATCAGGTTGTAAGGGATGACAATGGCCAGGTACACACATTGTAGTGGTTTGTTGGAAATTAGGAGGGATGTCTACGGTGGGGGTCCACTGGTGGACCCTTTTATTTGCTGACAAATGTCACAACAAAGAACTTATTGCTTTGCCTGTTTGTAAAGAGCTGGCCACAAAAAAGCTTTTTTGTAATAATGATATTGTAGCCTCCACACCGGCGCAAGCAGAAGCGGCACAATGATGCACTGCTTTGGGAAGATCTACTGTAGGAAGTTGGCTCTGTATGTGCTATTTCAAAGTAAGGAATAGCATGCACAGAGTCCAAGGGTTCCCCTTAGAGGTAAAATAGTGGTAAAAAGAGATAATACTAATGCTCTATTTTTGTGGTAGTGTGGTCGAGCAGTGGGCTTATCCAAGGAGTAGTGTTAAGCATTTGTTGTACATACACATAGACAATAAATGAGGTACACACACTCAGAGACAAATCCAGCCAATAGGTTTTGTTAAAGAAAAATATATTTTCTTAGTTTATTTTAAGAACCACAGGTTCAAATTTTACATGTAATAGCTCTTTTGAAAGATATTGCAGGTAAGTACTCTAGGAACTTTGAATCATTACTTTAGCATGTATACTTTTCACATAAAACACAATAAGCTGTTTTAAAAGTGGACACAGTGCAATTTTCACAGTTCCTGGGGGAGGTAAGTTATTGTTAGTTTCAACAGGTAAGTAAGGCACTTACAGGTTTCAGTTTTTGGTTCAAGGTAGCCCACCGTTGGGGGTTCAGAGCAACCCCAAAGTTATCACACCAGCAGCTCAGGGCCGGTCAGGTGCAAAGGTCAAAGAGGTGCCCAAAACACATAGGCTATAATGGAGAGAAGGGGGTGCCCCGGTTCCAGTCTGCCAGCAGGTAAGTACCCGCGTCTTCGGAGGGCAGACCAGGGGGGTTTTGTAGGACACCGGGGGGGACACAAGATAGCACAGAAAGTACACCCTCAGCAGCGCGGGGGCGGCCGGGTGCAGTGTGCAAACAAGCGTCGGGTTTCCTTCAGTTTTCAATGGGAGACCAAGGGGTCTCTTCAGCGATGCAGGCAGGCAAGGGGGGGGGCTCCTCGGGGTAGCCACCACCTGGGCAAGGGAGAGGGCCTCCTGGGGGTCACTCCTGCACAGAAGTTCCGTTTCTTTAGGGGCTGGGGGCTGCGGGTGCAGGGTCTTTTCCAGCCGTCGGGAAATGGAGTTCAGACAGTCGCGGTCAGGGGGAGCCTGGGGATTCCCTCTGCAGGCGTCGCTGTGGGGGGTCAGGGGGGACAACTTTGGTTACTCACAGTCGTAGAGTCGCCGGAGGGTCCTCCCTGAGTTGGTTGTTCTCCACCAGTCGAGTCGGGGTCGCCAGGTGCAGTGTTGCAAGTCTCACGCTTCTTGCGGGGAGTTGCAGGGGTCTTTAAATCTGCTCCTTGTAACAAAGTTGCAGTTCTTTTGGAGCAGAGCCGCTGTCCTCGGGAGTTTCTTGTCTTTTTCGAAGCAGGGCAGTCCTCAGAGGATTCAGAGGTCGCTGGTCCCTTGGAAAGCGTCGCTGGAGCAGGTTCTTTGGAAGGCAGGAGACAGGCCGGTAAGTCTGGGGCCAAGGCAGTTGGTGTCTTCTGGTCTTCCTCTGCAGGGGTTTGTCAGCTCGGCAGTCCTTCTTCTTGTAGTTGCAGGAATCTAATTTCTAGGTTCAGGGAGAGCCCTTAAATACTAAATTTAAGGGCGTGTTTAGGTCTGGGGGGTTAGTAGCCAATGGCTACTAGCCCTGAGGGTGAGTACACCCTCTTTGTGCCTCCTCCCAAGGGGAGGGGGTCACATCCCTAATCCTATTGGGGGAATCCTCCATCTGCAAGATGGAGGATTTCTAAAAGTTAGAGTCACCTCAGCTCAGGACACCTTAGGGGCTGTCCTGACTGGCCAGTGACTCCTCCTTGTTATTCTCATTATTTTCTCCGGCCTTGCCGCCAAAAGTGGGGGCCGGGGCCGGAGGGGGCGGGCAACTCCACTAGCTGGAGTGTCCTGTGGTGCTGTGACAAAGGGGTGAGCCTTTGAGGCTCACCGCCAGGTGTTACAGCTCCTGCCTGGGGGAGGTGTTAGCATCTCCACCCACTGCAGGCTTTGTTACTGGCCTCAGAGTGACAAAGGCACTCTCCCCATGGGGCCAGCAACATGTCTCTAGTGTGGCAGGCTGCTGGAACCAGTCAGCCTACACAGATAGTCGGTTAAGTTTCAGGGGGCACCTCTAAGGTGTCCTCTGTGGTGTATTTTACAATAAAATGTACACTGGCATCAGTGTGCATTTATTGTGCTGAGAAGTTTGATACCAAACTTCCCAGTTTTCAGTGTAGCCATTATGGTGCTGTGGAGTTCGTGTAAAACAGACTCCCAGACCATATACTCTTATGGCTACCCTGCACTTACAATGTCTAAGGTATTGCTTAGACACTGTAGGGGCACAGTGCTCATGCACTGGTACCCTCACCTATGGTATAGTGCACCCTGCCTTAGGGCTGTAAGGCCTGCTAGAGGGGTGTCTAACCTATACTGCATAGGCAGTGAGAGGCTGGCATGGCACCCTGAGGGGAGTGCCATGTCGACTTACTCATTTTGTTCTCACTAGCACACACAAGCTGGTAAGCAGTGTGTCTGTGCTGAGTGAGGGGTCTCCAGGGTGGCATAATACATGCTGCATCCCTTAGAGACCTTCCCTGGCATCAGGGCCCTTGGTACCAGAGGTACCAGTTACAAGGGACTTATCTGGATGCCAGGTGTGCCAATTGTGGAATCAAAAGTACAGGTTAGGGAAAGAACACTGGTGCTGGGGCCTGGTTAGCAGGCCTCAGCACACTTTCAATTCAAAACATAGCATCAGCAAAGGCAAAAAGTCAGGGGGTAACCATGCCAAGGAGGCATTTCCTTACACAACCCCCCCCCCCCAAACGAAAGAGGATGAGACTAACCTTTCCCAAGAGAGTCTTCATTGCCTAAGTGGAAGAACCTGGAAAGGCCATCTGCATTGGCATGGGCAGTCCCAGGTCTGTGTTCCACTACAAAGTCCATTCCCTGTAGGGAGATGGACCACCTCAACAGTTTTGGATTTTCACCTTTCATTTGCATCAGCCATCTGAGAGGTCTGTGGTCAGTCTGAACTAGGAAGTGAGTACCAAAGAGGTATGGTCTCAGCTTCTTCAGGGACCAAACCACAGCAAAGGCCTCCCTCTCAATGGCACTCCAACGCTGCTCCCTGGGGAGTAACCTCCTGCTAATGAAAGCAACAGGCTGGTCAAGGCCATCATCATTTGTTTGGGACAAAACTGCCCCTATCCCATGTTCAGAGGCATCTGTTTGCACAATGAATTGCTTGGAGTAATCTGGAGCTTTTAGAACTGGTGCTGTGCACATAGCTTGTTTCAGGGTGTCAAAGGCCTGTTGGCATTCTACAGTCCAGTTTACTTTCTTGGGCATTTTCTTGGAGGTGAGTTCTGTGAGGGCTGTCACAATGGATCCATATCCCTTCACAAACCTCCTATAGAACCCAGTCAAGCCAAGGAATGCCCTGACTTGAGTCTGGGTTTTTGGAGCTGCCCAGTCCAGAATAGTCTGGATCTCAGGCTGGAGTGGCTGAACTTGGCCTCCACCTACAAGGTGTCCCAAGTAAACCACAGTTCCCTGCCCTATCTGGCATTTGGATGCCTTGATAGAGAGGCCTGCAGATTGCAGAGCCTTCAAAACCTTCTTCAGGTGGACCAGGTGATCCTGCCAGGTGGAGCTGAAGACAGCAATATCATCAAGATAAGCTGCACTAAAGGATTCCAGCCCAGCAAGGACTTGATTCACCAACCTTTGGAAGGTGGCAGGGGCATTCTTTAAACCAAAGGGCATAACAGTGAACTGATAATGCCCATCAGGTGTGGAGAATGCTGTCTTTTCTTTTGCTCCAGGGGCCTTTTTGATTTGCCAGTACCCTGCTGTTAAGTCAAAGGTACTTAAGAATTTGGCAGCCCCTAATTTGTCTATTAGCTCATCAGCTCTAGGAATGGGATGGGCATCTGTCTTGGTGACAGAGTTGAGACCTCTGTAGTCCACACAAAACCTCATCTCTCTCTTTCCTTCTTTGGTGTGAGGTTTTTGGGACTAAGACCACTGGGCTAGCCCAGGGGCTGTCAGAGTACTCAATTACTCCCAATTCCAGCATCTTGTGGACTTCCACCTTGATGCTTTCCTTAACTTGGTCAGACTGTCTAAATATTTTGTTTTTGACAGGCATGCTGTCTCCTGTGTCCACATCATGGGTACACAGGTGTGTCTGACCAGGGGTTAGGGAAAAGAGTTCAGCAAACTGCTGCAGGACCTTCCTACAGTCAGACTGCTGTTGGCTAGAGAGGGTGTCTGAGTAGATCACTCCATCTACAGAGCCATCTTTAGGGTCTGATGAGAGGAGATCAGGGAGAGGTTCACTCTCAGCTTCCTGGTCCTCATCTGTCACCATCAACAGATTTACATCAGCCCTGTCATGGAAGAGCTTAAGGCGGTTCACATGGATCACCCTCTTGGGGCTCCTGCTTGTGCCCAGGTCCACCAGGTAGGTGACCTGACTCTTCCTTTCTAGTACTGGGTAAGGGCCACTCCATTTGTCCTGGAGTGCCCTGGGAGCCACAGGCTCCAGAACCCAGACTTTCTGCCCTGGTTGAAATTCAACCAGTGCAGCCTTTTGGTCATACCACAACTTCTGGAGTTGTTGGCTGGCCTCAAGGTTTTTACTTGCCTTTTCCATGTACTCTGCCATTCTTGAGCGAAGGCCAAGTACATAGTCCACTATGTCTTGTTTAGGCTCATGAAGAGGTCTCTCCCAGCCTTCTTTAACAAGAGCAAGTGGTCCCCTTACAGGGTGGCCAAACAGAAGTTCAAAGGGTGAGAATCCTACTCCCTTCTGAGGCACCTCTCTGTAAGCGAAAAGCAGACATGGCAAGAGGACATCCCATCTCCTTTTGAGTTTCTCTGGGAGCCTCATGATCATGCCCTTTAATGTCTTGTTGAATCTCTCAACAAGGCCATTAGTTTGTGGATGATATGGTGTAGTGAATTTATAAGTCACCCCACATTCATTCCACATGTGTTTTAGGTATGCTGACATGAAGTTGGTACCTCTGTCAGACACCACCTCCTTAGGGAAGCCCACTCTGGTAAAGATACCAATGAGGGCCTTGGCTACTGCAGGGGCAGTAGTCGACCTAAGGGGAATAGCTTCAGGATACCTAGTAGCATGATCCACTACTACTAGGATGTACATATTTCCTGAGGCTGTGGGAGGTTCTAGTGGACCAACTATGTGCACACCCACTCTTTCAAAGGGGACCCCCACCACTGGAAGTGAAATGAGGGGGGCCTTTGGGTGCCCACCTGTCTTACCACTGGCTTGACAGTTGGGACAGGAGAGGCAAAACTCCTTAACCTTCTGGGACATATTGGGCCAGTAGAAGTGGTTGACTAACCTCTCCCACGTCTTGGTTTGTCCCAAATGCCCAGCAAGGGGAATATCATGGGCTAAGGTCAGGATAAACTCTCTGAAACTCTGAGGCACTACCACTCTCCTAGTGGCACCAGGTTTGGGATCTCTTGCCTCAGTGTACAGGAGTCCATCTTCCCAATAGACCCTATGTGTTCCATTTTTCTTGCCTTTGGACTCTTCAGCAGCTTGCTGCCTAAGGCCTTCAAGAGAGGGACAGGTTTCTTGTCCCTTACACAACTCTTCCCTTGAGGGTCCCCCTGGGCCCAAGAGCTCAACCTGATAAGGTTCCAGCTCCATAGGCTCAGTTCCCTCAGAGGGCAGAACTTCTTCATGAGAAGAGAGGTTCTCTTTTTGGTGTTGTGTTGCAGCTGGTTTCCCAGCTGACTTTCCTTTTCTCTTGGTAGGCTGGGCCATTTTTCCAGACTCCAGCTCTACTTTTTCACCCTGTGCCTTGCACTGTGCCCTAGTCTTGACACACACCAGTTCAGGGATACCCAGCATGGCTGCATGGGTTTTCAGTTCTACCTCAGCCCATGCTGAGGACTCCAGGTCATTTCCAAGCAAACAGTCTACTGGGATATTTGAGGAGACCACCACCTGTTTCAGGCCCTTGACCCCTCCCCACTCTAAAGTTACCATAGCCATGGGATGTACTTTAGTCTGATTGTCAGCGTTGGTGACTGGATAAGTTTGTCCAGCCAGGTATTGGCCAGGGGAAACCAGTTTCTCTGTCACCATGGTGACACTGGCACCTGTATCCCTCAGGCCCTCTACACTTGTCCCATTAATTAAGAGCTGCTGCCTGTATTTTTGCATGTTAGGGGTCCAGGCAGCCAGTGTGGCTAAATCCACCCCACCCTCAGAGACTAATGTAGCTTCAGTGTGACACCTGATTTGCTCTGGGCACACTGTTGATCCCACTTGGAGACTGGCCATTCCAGTTTTAGCTGGATGGGAGTTAGAAGTGGTATCTTTCTTGGGACAGGCCTTGTCTCCAGTTTGGTGTCCAGACTGACTACAGTTACGACACCAGGCCTTTTTGGGATCAAAGTTTTTACCCTTGCACCCAGAATTGTTTTGTGAAGAGGCTCTGGGCCCACCCTCCTGTGCAGGTTTTTGGGGGCCTGTAGAAGACTCTTTACTATCTTTGTTTTTGGCTGTCTCACCACCTTTCCCCTGGGGAGGTTTTGTGACCCCTTTCTTTTGGTCACCCCCTGTGGAAGTTTTGGACACCCTAGTCTTGACCCAATGGTCTGCCTTCTTTCCCAATTCTTGGGGAGAAATTGGTCCTAGGTCCACCAGATGCTGATGCAGTTTATCATTGAAACAATTACTTAATAGGTGTTCTTTCATAAATAAATTGTACAGCCCATCATAATCATTTACACCATTGCCTTGAATCCAACCATCTAGTGTTTTTACTGAGTAGTCTACAAAGTCAACCCAGGTCTGGCTCGAGGATTTTTGAGCCCCCCTGAATCTAATCCTATACTCCTCAGTGGAGAATCCAAAGCCCTCAATCAGGGTACCCTTCATGAGGTCATAAGATTCTGCATCTTTTTTAGAGAGTGTGAGGAGTCTATCCCTACACTTTCCTGTGAACATTTCCCAAAGGAGAGCACCCCAGTGAGATTTGTTCACTTTTCTGGTTTCACAAGCCCTCTCAAAAGCTGTGAACCATTTGGTGATGTCATCACCATCTTCATATTTTGTTACAATCCCTTTGGGGATTTTCAACATGTCAGGAGAATCTCTGACCCTATTTATGTTGCTGCCACCATTGATGGGTCCTAGGCCCATCTCTTGTCTTTCCCTTTCTATGGCTAGGATCTGTTTTTCCAAAGCCAATCTTTTGGCCATCCGGGCTAACTGGATGTCCTCTTCACTGGAGTTATCCTCAGTGATTTCAGAGAGGCTGGACCCTCCTGTGAGGGAGCCAGCATTTCTGACTATTATTTTTGGAGTCAGGGCTTGAGAAGCCCTGTTCTCCCTAGATAGGACTGGTGGAGGGGATTCTTCCTCCAGTTCACTATCATCCTCCTCTGTGTTATCCACAGAGGGGTTGGCTCTATCATACTCTGCCAACAGCTCCTGGAGCTGTACTTTGGTAGGTCTGGAGCCCATTGTTATTTTTCTTATGTTACAGAGTGACCTTAGCTCTTTCATCTGGAGATGGAGGTAAGGTGTGGTGTCGAGTTCCACCACATTCATCTCTGTACTAGACATTATTCTTCTAAAAGTTGGAATGCTTTTAAGAATCTAAAACTAGTTCTAGAATCTAATTCAAACTTTTAAAAACTTTTAAACTCTAAAAGAAATGCTAACAGGGACTAACACAAGGCCCTAGCAGGACTTTAAAGAATTTAGAAAACTTTTCAAATTGCAAAAATCAATTTCTAATGACAATTTTGGAATTTGTCGTGTGATCAGGTATTGGCTGAGTAGTCCAGCAAATGCAAAGTCTTGTACCCCACCGCTGATCCACCAATGTAGGAAGTTGGCTCTGTATGTGCTATTTCAAAGTAAGGAATAGCATGCACAGAGTCCAAGGGTTCCCCTTAGAGGTAAAATAGTGGTAAAAAGAGATAATACTAATGCTCTATTTTTGTGGTAGTGTGGTCGAGCAGTAGGCTTATCCAAGGAGTAGTGTTAAGCATTTGTTGTACATACACATAGACAATAAATGAGGTACACACACTCAGAGACAAATCCAGCCAATAGGTTTTGTTATAGAAAAATATCTTTTCTTAGTTTATTTTAAGAACCACAGGTTCAAATTTTACATGTAATAGCTCTTTTGAAAGGTATTGCAGGTAAGTACTCTAGGAACTTTGAATCATTACTTTGCCATGTATACTTTTCACATAAAACACAATAAGCTGTTTTAAAAGTGGACACAGTGCAATTTTCACAGTTCCTGGGGGAGGTAAGTTATTGTTAGTTTCAACAGGTAAGTAAGGCACTTACAGGTTTCAGTTTTTGGTTCAAGGTAGCCCACCGTTGGGGGTTCAGAGCAACCCCAAAGTTATCACACCAGCAGCTCAGGGCCGGTCAGGTGCAAAGGTCAAAGAGGTGCCCAAAACACATAGGCTATAATGGAGAGAAGGGGGTGCCCCGGTTCCAGTCTGCCAGCAGGTAAGTACCCGCGTCTTCGGAGGGCAGACCAGGGGGGTTTTGTAGGGCACCGGGGGGGACACAAGATAGCACAGAAAGTACACCCTCAGCAGCGCGGGGGCGGCCGGGTGCAGTGTGCAAACAAGCGTCGGGTTTCCTTCAGTTTTCAATGGGAGACCAAGGGGTCTCTTCAGCGATGCAGGCAGGCAAGGGGGGGGCTCCTCGGGGTAGCCACCACCTGGGCAAGGGAGAGGGCCTCCTGGGGGTCACTCCTGCACAGAAGTTCCGTTTCTTTAGGGGCTGGGGGCTGCGGGTGCAGGGTCTTTTCCAGCCGTCGGGAAATGGAGTTCAGACAGTTGCGGTCAGGGGGAGCCTGGGGATTCCCTCTGCAGGCGTCGCTGTGGGGGGTCAGGGGGGACAACTTTGGTTACTCACAGTCGTAGAGTCGCCGGAGGGTCCTCCCTGAGTTGGTTGTTCTCCACCAGTCGAGTCGGGGTCGCCGGGTGCAGTGTTGCAAGTCTCACGCTTCTTGCGGGGAGTTGCAGGGGTCTTTAAATCTGCTCCTTGTAACAAAGTTGCAGTTCTTTTGGAGCAGTGCCGCTGTCCTCAGGAGTTTCTTGTCTTTTTCGAAGCAGGGCAGTCCTCAGAGGATTCAGAGGTCGCTGGTCCCTTGGAAAGCGTCGCTGGAGCAGGTTCTTTGGAAGGCAGGAGACAGGCCGGTAAGTCTGGGGCCAAGGCAGTTGGTGTCTTCTGGTCTTCCTCTGCAGGGGTTTGTCAGCTCGGCAGTCCTTCTTCTTGTAGTTGCAGGAATCTAATTTCTAGGTTCAGGGAGAGCCCTTAAATACTAAATTTAAGGGCGTGTTTAGGTCTGGGGGGTTAGTAGGCAATGGCTACTAGCCCTGAGGGTGAGTACACCCTCTTTGTGCCTCCTCCCAAGGGGAGGGGGTCACATCCCTAATCCTATTAGGGAATCCTCCATCTGCAAGATGGAGGATTTCTAAAAGTTAGAGTCACCTCAGCTCAGGACACCTTAGGGGCTGTCCTGACTGGCCAGTGACTCCTCCTTGTTATTCTCATTATTTTCTCCGGCCTTGCCTCCAAAAGTGGGGGCCGGGGCCGGAGGGGGCGGGCAACTCCACTAGCTGGAGTGTCCTGCGGTGCTGTGACAAAGGGGTGAGCCTTTGAGGCTCACCGCCAGGTGTTACAGCTCCTGCCTGGGGGAGGTGTTAGCATCTCCACCCACTGCAGGCTTTGTTACTGGCCTCAGAGTGACAAAGGCACTCTCCCCATGGGGCCAGCAACATGTCTCTAGTGTGGCAGGCTGCTGGAACCAGTCAGCCTACACAGATAGTCGGTTAAGTTTCAGGGGGCACCTCTAAGGTGCCCTCTGTGGTGTATTTTACAATAAAATGTACACTGGCATCAGTGTGCATTTATTGTGCTGAGAAGTTTGATACCAAACTTCCCAGTTTTCAGTGTAGCCATTATGGTGCTGTGGAGTTCGTGTAAAACAGACTCCCAGACCATATACTCTTATGGCTACCCTGCACTTACAATGTCTAAGGTTTTGCTTAGACACTGTAGGGGCACAGTGCTCATGCACTGGTACCCTCACCTATGGTATAGTGCACCCTGCCTTAGGGCTGTAAGGCCTGCTAGAGGGGTGTCTTACCTATACTGCATAGGCAGTGAGAGGCTGGCATGGCACCCTGAGGGGAGTGCCATGTCGACTTACTCATTTTGTTCTCACTAGCACACACAAGCTGGTAAGCAGTGTGTCTGTGCTGCGTGAGGGGTCTCCAGGGTGGCATAATACATGCTGCATCCCTTAGAGACCTTCCCTGGCATCAGGGCCCTTGGTACCAGAGGTACCAGTTACAAGGGACTTATCTGGATGCCAGGTGTGCCAATTGTGGAATCAAAAGTACAGGTTAGGGAAAGAACACTGGTGCTGGGGCCTGGTTAGCAGGCCTCAGCACACTTTCAATTCAAAACATAGCATCAGCAAAGGCAAAAAGTCAGGGGGTAACCATGCCAAGGAGTCATTTCCTTACATCTACTCTATGGTCTTGGTTGGGAATCACACAACCTCCTACCCCTGGAATTGTTGTAAATGCACTGTTCTGGGCACTGAGATGGTAGTAATATTTTGCAGGATATGCCTTTGGTAAAGGCTTACCATCAGCCAAAGCTTTCACAGCAGCCAGCGTCTCATTATCCAACCTCGTCTATGAGCGAGTTATTACTGCAATAGAAGCCATAGCTACTGCAGATGTAGCTGCTTCATCAGCCAAAGGGTTTCCTACAACATGTACTCCTACACGTTGATGTCCCAATGTATGTACTACATGAGCTTTTGGTAGTCTGTCCCGAAGGTCAGCTACCCTCCCCCACAAGTTTCTGTGTTTGATGGTGTTCCCTTTGGAATCTCTGAAGCCATTCAGGTGCCAGTGATTTAAGTAGTTGGTATAGGACTGGACACAATAATACGAATCACACACAATCAGTGTTCGTTGGTCAGGATCCATATGTTCCAGTGCCAGGACAAGAGCCTTAACCTCTGCCATCTGAGCAGGGCAGTCCCCTAGCGTCTGCTTGTAGGGATTTTGAAGATGGAATGTATCAACCCTCATCATTCCACTTACGACAGCCCGAGCGGCTGAGTATTGATGTTTAGTACCTACAGCTGGTTGTGCTAAACCATCAGTGTAAATGACAGTGTGGTATTAGTCTAATGGTAATATATTAGTAGGTGCAGGATACTCCTGCTCATATTGGAGGAATTCCTGGGTCTGAGGTTTTGGGTCAAAGATGTAATAAACATCTGTGGCAGTCAGGGACATTGCTGGTTGAATCCAACGTGAATGTAATGCTTTTGCATTTGGAACGTTGGTTTTGGTGACCGCCTCGAGGGGTGGCAATAATGCATATCCCTTCGGCAAGTGGCCTCTCCTTGATGACGGCCATCTGAACAACAGTCAGTATTTTTTCTGATGGTGGAAAATGTTGTTCTGTATTGAAATTGAAATGTGATTTGTATACTATGGGTACTGTGTCACCCTCGTTGAATGTTGCTATAATGGGGAAGCTGTAATGCGATCGCCGCTGGCAACAACAGTTGCCGGGATAACCACAAGAGACGATACAGGAAGTTGCCCCGGGGGCACCTTCAAGAGAGAGGAATCGGAAACGTAGAGGGACTTCTGGGGGCGTGGAGATGCTCGGCGTAAAGAGAGGAGAGAGACAGACTGCATGAAGGCGGAGAAGCAAGAGGAAGAGAGAGAGACCAAGGGAAGACAAGAGGAACGCAAGGAGGCAAGGAAGCCAAAGGAAGAGGAAAACTACGAGAGGCAGAGAGGGAATGTAAGGAAATGCCTCCTTGGCATGGTTGCCCCCTGACTTTTTGCCTTTGCTGATGCTATGTTTACAATTGAAAGTGTGCTGAGGCCTGCTAACCAGGCCCCAGCACCAGTGTTCTTTCCCTAACCTGTACTTTTGTATCCACAATTGGCAGACCCTGGCATCCAGATAAGTCCCTTGTAACTGGTACTTCTAGTACCAAGGGCCCTGATGCCAAGGAAGGTCTCTAAGGGCTGCAGCATGTCTTATGCCACCCTGGAGACCTCTCACTCAGCACAGACACCCTGCTTGCCAGCTTGTGTGTGCTAGTGAGGACAAAACGAGTAAGTCGACATGGCACTCCCCTCAGGGTGCCATGCCAGCCTCTCACTGCCTATGCAGTATAGGTAAGACACCCCTCTAGCAGGCCTTACAGCCCTAAGGCAGGGTGCACTATACCATGGGTGAGGGTACCAGTGCATGAGCATGGTACCCCTACAGTGTCTAAACAAAACCTTAGACATTGTAAGTGCAGGGTAGCCATAAGAGTATATGGTCTGGGAGTCTGTCAAACACGAACTCCACAGCACCATAATGGCTACACTGAAAACTGGGAAGTTTGGTATCAAACTTCTCAGCACAATAAATGCACACTGATGCCAGTGTACATGTTATTGAAAAATACACCACAGAGGGCACCTTAGAGGTGCCCCCTGAAACTTAACCGACTATCTGTGTAGGCTGACTAGTTTTAGCAGCCTGCCACAAACCGAGACATGTTGCTGGCCCCATGGGGAGAGTGCCTTTGTCACTCTGAGGCCAGTAACAAAGCCTGCACTGGGTGGAGATGCTAACACCTCTCCCAGGCAGGAATTGTCACACCTGGCGGTGAGCCTCAAAGGCTCACCTCCTTTGTGCCAACCCAGCAGGACACTCCAGCTAGTGGAGTTGCCCGCCCCCTCCGGCCAGGCCCCACTTTTGGCGGCAAGGCCGGAGAAAATAATGAGAAAAACAAGGAGGAGTCACTGGCCAGTCAGGACAGCCCCTAAGGTGTCCTGAGCTGAGGTGACTCTGACTTTTAGAAATCCTCCATCTTGCAGATGGAGGATTCCCCCAATAGGGTTAGGATTGTGACCCCCTCCCCTTGGGAGGAGGCACAAAGAGGGTGTACCCACCCTCAGGGCTAGTAGCCATTGGCTACTAACCCCCCAGACCTAAACACGCCCTTAAATTTAGTATGTAAGGGCTACCCTGAACCCTAGAAAATTAGATTCCTGCAACAACAAGAAGAAGGACTGCCTAGCTGAAAACCCCTGCAGAGGAAGACCAGAAGACAACTACTGCCTTGGCTCCAGAAACTCACCGGCCTGTCTCCTGCCTTCCAAAGATCCTGCTCCAGCGACGCCTTCCAAAGGGACCAGCGACCTCGACATCCTCTGAGGACTGCCCCTGCTTCGAAAAGACAAGAAACTCCCGAGGACAGCGGACCTGCTCCAAGAAAAGCTGCAACTTTGTTTCCAGCAGCTTTAAAGAACCCTGCAAGCTCCCCGCAAGAAGCGTGAGACTTGCAACACTGCACCCGGCGACCCCGACTCGGCTGGTGGCGATCCAACACCTCAGGAGGGACCCCAGGACTACTCTGATACTGTGAGTACCAAAACCTGTCCCCCCTGAGCCCCCACAGCGCCGCCTGCAGAGGGAATCCCGAGGCTTCCCCTGACCGCGACTCTTTGAACCTAAAGTCCCGACGCCTGGGAGAGACCCTGCACCCGCAGCCCCCAGGACCTGAAGGACCGGACTTTCACTGGAGAAGTGACCCCCAGGAGTCCCTCTCCCTTGCCCAAGTGGAGGTTTCCCCGAGGAATCCCCCCCTTGCCTGCCTGCAGCGCTGAAGAGATCCCGAGATCTCTCATAGACTAACATTGCGAACCCGACGCTTGTTTCTACACTGCACCCGGCCGCCCCCGCGCCGCTGAGGGTGAAATTTCTGTGTGGACTTGTGTCCCCCCCGGTGCCCTACAAAACCCCCCTGGTCTGCCCTCCGAAGACGCGGGTACTTACCTGCAAGCAGACCGGAACCGGGGCACCCCCTTCTCTCCATTCTAGCCTATGTGTTTTGGGCACCACTTTGAACTCTGCACCTGACCGGCCCTGAGCTGCTGGTGTGGTGACTTTGGGGTTGCTCTGAACCCCCAACGGTGGGCTACCTTGGACCAAGAACTGAACCCTGTAAGTGTCTTACTTACCTGGTAAAACTAACCAAAACTTACCTCCCCTAGGAACTGTGAAAATTGCACTAAGTGTCCACTTTTAAAACAGCTATTTGTCAACAACTTGAAAAGTATACATGCAATTTTGATGATTTGAAGTTCCTAAAGTACTTACCTGCAATACCTTTCGAATGAGATATTACATGTAGAATTTGAACCTGTGGTTCTTAAAATAAACTAAGAAAAGATATTTTTCTATATAAAAACCTATTGGCTGGATTTGTCTATGTGTATGTACAACAAATGCTTAACACTACTCCTTGGATAAGCCTACTGCTCGACCACACTACCACAAAATAGAGCATTAGTATTATCTATTTTTACCACTATTTTACCTCTAAGGGGAACCCTTGGACTCTGTGCATGCTATTCCTTACTTTGAAATAGCACATACAGAGCCAACTTCCTACATTGGTGGATCAGCGGTGGGGTACAAGACTTTGCATTTGCTGGACTACTCAGCCAATACCTGATCACACGACAAATTCCAAAATTGTCATTAGAAATTGATTTTTGCAATTTGAAAAGTTTTCTAAATTCTTAAAAGACCTGCTAGGGCCTTGTGTTAGATCCTGTTTAGCATTTCTTTTAGAGTTTAAAAGTTTGTAAAAGTTTGAATTAGATTCTAGAACCAGTTGTAGATTCTTAAAAAGTATTCCAACTTTTAGAAGCAAAATGTCTAGCACAGATGTGACTGTGGTGGAACTCGACACCACACCTTACCTCCATCTTAAGATGAGGGAGCTAAGGTCACTCTGTAAAATAAAGAAAATAACAATGGGCCCCAAACCTACCAAAATACAGCTCCAGGAGCTTTTGGCAGAGTTTGAAAAGGCCAACCCCTCTGAGGGTGGCAACTCAGAGGAAGAGGATAGTGACTTGGAGGAAAATTCCCCCCTACCAGTCCTATCTAGGGAGAACAGGGTCCCTCAAACCCTGACTCCTAAAATAATAGTCAGAGATGCTGGTTCCCTCACAGGAGAGACCAACACCTCTGAAATCACTGAGGATAGCCCCAGTGAAGAGGACATCCAGTTAGCCAGGATGGCCAAAAGATTGGCTTTGGAAAGACAGATCCTAGCCATAGAGAGGGAAAGACAAGAGATGGGCCTAGGACCCATCAATGGTGGCAGCAACATAAATAGGGTCAGAGATTCTCCTGACATGTTGAAAATCCCTAAAGGGATTGTAACTAAATATGAAGATGGTGATGACATCACCAAATGGTTCACAGCTTTTGAGAGGGCTTGTGTAACCAGAAAAGTGAACAGATCTCACTGGGGTGCTCTCCTTTGGGAAATGTTCACAGGAAAGTGTAGGGATAGACTCCTCACACTCTCTGGACAAGATGCAGAATCTTATGACCTCATGAAGGGTACCCTGATTGAGGGCTTTGGATTCTCCACTGAGGAGTATAGGATTAGATTCAGGGGGGCTCAAAAATCCTCGAGCCAGACCTGGGTTGACTTTGTAGACTACTCAGTGAAAACACTAGATGGTTGGATTCAAGGCAGTGGTGTAAGTAATTATGATGGGCTGTACAATTTATTTGTGAAAGAACACCTGTTAAGTAATTGTTTCAATGATAAACTGCATCAGCATCTGGTAGACCTAGGACCAATTTCTCCCCAAGAATTGGGAAAGAAGGCGGACCATTGGGTCAAGACAAGGGTGTCCAAGACTTCAACAGGGGGTGACCAAAAGAAAGGGGTCACAAAGACTCCCCAGGGGAAGGGTGATGAGACAACCAAAACTAAAAATAGTAAAGAGTCTTCTACAGGCCCCCAAAAACCTGCACAGGAGGGTGGGCCCAGAGCCTCTTCACAAAACAATGGGTACAAGGGTAAAAACTTTGATCCCAAAAAGGCCTGGTGTCATAGCTGTAAACAGCATGGACACCAAACTGGAGACAAGGCCTGTCCCAAGAAAGGTTCCACTCCAAACTCCCATCCAGGTAACACTGGTATGGCTAGTCTCCAAGTGGGATCAACAGTGTGCCCAGAGCAAATCAGGGTCCACACTGAAGCTACTCTAGTTTCTGAGGGTGGGGTGGATTTAGCCACACTAGCTGTCTGGCCGCCTAACATGCAAAAATACAGACAGCAACTCTTAATTAATGGGACTAGAATAGAGGGCCTGAGGGATACAGGTGCCAGTGTCACCATGGTGACAGAGAAACTGGTTTCCCCTGGCCAATACCTGACTGGAAAAACTTACACAGTCACCAACGCTGACAATCAGAGAAAAGTACATCCCATGGCAATGGTTACTTTAGAATGGGGAGGGGTCAATGGCCTGAAACAGGTGGTGGTCTCCTCAAATATCCCAGTGGACTGTCTGCTTGGAAATGACCTGGAGTCCTCAGCATGGGCTGAGGTAGAACTAAAAACCCATGCAGCAATGCTGGGTATCCCTGAACTGGTGTGTGTGAAAACCAGAGCACAATGCAAGGCACAGGGTGAACAAGTAGAGCTGGAGTCTGGAAGAATGGCCCAGCCTACCAAGAGGAAAGGAAAGTCAGTTGGGAAACCAACTGCAACACAGCAAAAGAAAGGGAACCTCTCTTCTCAGGAAGAAGTTCTGCCCTCTGAGGGAACTGAGCCTTTGGAGCTTGAACCTTATCAGGTTGAGCTCTTAGGCCCAGGGGGACCCTCAAGGGAGGAGCTGTGTAAGGGACAAGAAACCTGTCCCTCTCTTGAAGGCCTTAGGCAGCAAGCTGCTGAAGAGTCCAAAGGCAAGAAAAATGGAACCCATAGGGTCTATTGGGAAGATGGACTCCTGTACACTGAGGCCAGAGACCCCAAACCTGGTGCCACTAGGAGAGTGGTAGTGCCTCAGCTGTTCAGAGAGTTCATCCTAACATTGGCCCATGACATTCCCCTTGCTGGACATTTGGGACAAACCAAGACGTGGGAGAGGTTAGTCAACCACTTCTACTGGCCCAATATGTCCAACATGGTTAAGGAGTTTTGCCTCTCCTGCCCCACCTGTCAAGCCAGTGGTAAGACAGGTGGGCATCCAAAGGCCCCCCTCATTCCACTTCCAGTGGTGGGGGTGCCCTTTGAAAGAGTGGGTGTGGACATAGTTGGTCCACTAGAACCTCCCACAGCCTCAGGAAATATGTATATCCTGGTAGTAGTGGATCATGCTACCAGGTATCCTGAAGCTATTCCCCTTAGGTCGACTACTGCCCCTGCAGTAGCCAAGGCCCTCATTGGTATCTTTACCAGAGTGGGTTTCCCTAAGGAGGTGGTGTCTGACAGAGGTACCAACTTCATGTCAGCATACCTAAAGCACATGTGGAATGAGTGTGGAGTGACTTATAAATTCACTACACCATACCATCCACAAACTAATGGCTTGGTTGAGAGATTCAACAAGACCTTAAAAGGCATGATCATGGGGCTCCCAGAAAAACTCAAAAGGAGATGGGATGTCCTCTTGCCATGCCTGCTTTTCGCTTACAGAGAGGTGCCACAGAAGGGAGTAGGATTCTCACCCTTTGAACTTCTGTTTGGTCATCCTGTAAGGGGACCACTTGCCCTTGTTAAAGAAGGCTGGGAGAGACCTCTCCATGAGCCTAAACAGGACATAGTGGACTATGTACTTGGCCTTCGCTCTAGAATGGCAGAGTACATGGAAAAGGCAACCAAAAACCTTGAGGCCAGCCAACAGCTCCAGAAGTTTTGGTATGACCAAAAGGCTGCACTGGTTGAGTTCCAACCAGGGCAGAAAGTCTGGGTTCTGGAGCCTGTGGCTCCCAGGGCACTCCAGGACAAATGGAGTGGCCCTTACCCAGTACTAGAGAGGAAGAGTCAGGTCACCTACTTGGTGGACCTGGGCACAAGCAGGAGCCCCAAGAGGGTGATCCATGTGAACCGCCTTAAGCTCTTCCATGACAGGGCTGATGTGAATCTGTTGATGGTAACAGATGAGGATCAGGAAGCAGAGAGTGAACCTCTCCCTGATCTTCTGTCATCAGACCCAAAAGATGGCACAGTAGATGGAGTGATCTACTCAGACACCCTCTCTGGCCAACAGCAAGCTGATTGTAGGAGAGTCCTACAACAGTTTCCTGAACTCTTCTCCTTAACCCCTGGTCAGACACACCTGTGTACCCATGATGTGGACACAGGAGACAGCATGCCTGTCAAAAACAAAATCTTTAGACAGTCTGACCATGTTAAGGAAAGCATCAAGGTGGAAGTCCACAAGATGCTGGAATTGGGAGTAATTGAGCGCTCTGACAGCCCCTGGGCTAGCCCAGTGGTCTTAGTCCCCAAGCCTCACACCAAAGATGGAAAGAAAGAGATGAGGTTTTGTGTGGACTACAGAGGGCTCAATTCTGTCACCAAGACAGATGCCCATCCAATTCCAAGAGCTGATGAGCTCATTGATAAATTAGGTGCTGCCAAATTTCTAAGTACCTTTGACTTGACAGCAGGGTACTGGCAAATAAAAATGGCACCTGGAGCAAAAGAAAAGACAGCATTCTCCACACCTGATGGGCATTATCAGTTTACTGTTATGCCCTTTGGTTTAAAGAATGCCCCTGCCACCTTCCAAAGGTTGGTGAATCAAGTCCTTGCTGGCTTGGAGTCCTTTAGCACAGCTTATCTTGATGATATTGCTGTCTTTAGCTCCACCTGGCAGGATCACCTGGTCCACCTGAGGAAGGTTTTGAAGGCTCTGCAATCTGCAGGCCTCTCTATCAAGGCATCCAAATGTCAGATAGGGCAGGGAACTGTGGTTTACTTGGGCCACCTTGTAGGTGGAGGCCAAGTTCAGCCACTCCAACCCAAGATCCAGACTATTCTGGACTGGGTAGCTCCAAAAACCCAGACTCAAGTCAGGGCATTCCTTGGCTTGACTGGGTATTACAGGAGGTTTGTGAAGGGATATGGATCCATTGTGACAGCCCTCACTGAACTCACCTCCAAGAAAATGCCCAAGAAAGTGAACTGGACTGTGGAATGCCAACAGGCCTTTGACACCCTGAAACAGGCAATGTGCTCAGCACCAGTTCTCAAAGCTCCAGATTATTCTAAGCAGTTCATTGTGCAGACTGATGCCTCTGAACATGGGATAGGGGCAGTTTTGTCCCAAACAAATGATGATGGCCTTGACCAGCCTGTTGCTTTCATTAGCAGGAGGTTACTCCCCAGGGAGCAGCGTTGGAGTGCCATTGAGAGGGAGGCCTTTGCTGTGGTTTGGTCCCTGAAGAAGCTGAGACCATACCTCTTTGGGACTCACTTCCTAGTTCAAACTGACCACAGACCTCTCAAATGGCTGATGCAAATGAAAGGTGAAAATCCTAAACTGTTGAGGTGGTCCATCTCCCTACAGGGAATGGACTTTATAGTGGAACACAGACCTGGGACTGCCCATGCCAATGCAGATGGCCTTTCCAGGTTCTTCCACTTAGAAAATGAAGACTCTCTTGGGAAAGGTTAGTCTCATCCTCTTTCGTTTGGGGGGGGGTTGTGTAAGGAAATGCCTCCTTGGCATGGTTGCCCCCTGACTTTTTGCCTTTGCTGATGCTATGTTTACAATTGAAAGTGTGCTGAGGCCTGCTAACCAGGCCCCAGCACCAGTGTTCTTTCCCTAACCTGTACTTTTGTATCCACAATTGGCAGACCCTGGCATCCAGATAAGTCCCTTGTAACTGGTACTTCTAGTACCAAGGGCCCTGATGCCAAGGAAGGTCTCTAAGGGCTGCAGCATGTCTTATGCCACCCTGGAGACCTCTCACTCAGCACAGACACCCTGCTTGCCAGCTTGTGTGTGCTAGTGAGGACAAAACGAGTAAGTCGACATGGCACTCCCCTCAGGGTGCCATGCCAGCCTCTCACTGCCTATGCAGTATAGGTAAGACACCCCTCTAGCAGGCCTTACAGCCCTAAGGCAGGGTGCACTATACCATGGGTGAGGGTACCAGTGCATGAGCATGGTACCCCTACAGTGTCTAAACAAAACCTTAGACATTGTAAGTGCAGGGTAGCCATAAGAGTATATGGTCTGGGAGTCTGTCAAACACGAACTCCACAGCACCATAATGGCTACACTGAAAACTGGGAAGTTTGGTATCAAACTTCTCAGCACAATAAATGCACACTGATGCCAGTGTACATGTTATTGAAAAATACACCACAGAGGGCACCTTAGAGGTGCCCCCTGAAACTTAACCGACTATCTGTGTAGGCTGACTAGTTTTAGCAGCCTGCCACAAACCGAGACATGTTGCTGGCCCCATGGGGAGAGTGCCTTTGTCACTCTGAGGCCAGTAACAAAGCCTGCACTGGGTGGAGATGCTAACACCTCTCCCAGGCAGGAATTGTCACACCTGGCGGTGAGCCTCAAAGGCTCACCTCCTTTGTGCCAACCCAGCAGGACACTCCAGCTAGTGGAGTTGCCCGCCCCCTCCGGCCAGGCCCCACTTTTGGCGGCAAGGCCGGAGAAAATAATGAGAAAAACAAGGAGGAGTCACTGGCCAGTCAGGACAGCCCCTAAGGTGTCCTGAGCTGAGGTGACTCTGACTTTTAGAAATCCTCCATCTTGCAGATGGAGGATTCCCCCAATAGGGTTAGGATTGTGACCCCCTCCCCTTGGGAGGAGGCACAAAGAGGGTGTACCCACCCTCAGGGCTAGTAGCCATTGGCTACTAACCCCCCAGACCTAAACACGCCCTTAAATTTAGTATGTAAGGGCTACCCTGAACCCTAGAAAATTAGATTCCTGCAACAACAAGAAGAAGGACTGCCTAGCTGAAAACCCCTGCAGAGGAAGACCAGAAGACAACTACTGCCTTGGCTCCAGAAACTCACCGGCCTGTCTCCTGCCTTCCAAAGATCCTGCTCCAGCGATGCCTTCCAAAGGGACCAGCGACCTCGACATCCTCTGAGGACTGCCCCTGCTTCGAAAAGACAAGAAACTCCCGAGGACAGCGGACCTGCTCCAAGAAAAGCTGCAACTTTGTTTCCAGCAGCTTTAAAGAACCCTGCAAGCTCCCCGCAAGAAGCGTGAGACTTGCAACACTGCACCCGGCGACCCCGACTCGGCTGGTGGCGATCCAACACCTCAGGAGGGACCCCAGGACTACTCTGATACTGTGAGTACCAAAACCTGTCCCCCCTGAGCCCCCACAGCGCCGCCTGCAGAGGGAATCCCGAGGCTTCCCCTGACCGCGACTCTTTGAACCTAAAGTCCCGACGCCTGGGAGAGACCCTGCACCCGCAGCCCCCAGGACCTGAAGGACCGGACTTTCACTGGAGAAGTGACCCCCAGGAGTCCCTCTCCCTTGCCCAAGTGGAGGTTTCCCCGAGGAATCCCCCCCTTGCCTGCCTGCAGCGCTGAAGAGATCCCGAGATCTCTCATAGACTAACATTGCGAACCCGACGCTTGTTTCTACACTGCACCCGGCCGCCCCCGCGCCGCTGAGGGTGAAATTTCTGTGTGGACTTGTGTCCCCCCCGGTGCCCTACAAAACCCCCCTGGTCTGCCCTCCGAAGACGCGGGTACTTACCTGCAAGCAGACCGGAACCGGGGCACCCCCTTCTCTCCATTCTAGCCTATGTGTTTTGGGCACCACTTTGAACTCTGCACCTGACCGGCCCTGAGCTGCTGGTGTGGTGACTTTGGGGTTGCTCTGAACCCCCAACGGTGGGCTACCTTGGACCAAGAACTGAACCCTGTAAGTGTCTTACTTACCTGGTAAAACTAACCAAAACTTACCTCCCCTAGGAACTGTGAAAATTGCACTAAGTGTCCACTTTTAAAACAGCTATTTGTCAACAACTTGAAAAGTATACATGCAATTTTGATGATTTGAAGTTCCTAAAGTACTTACCTGCAATACCTTTCGAATGAGATATTACATGTAGAATTTGAACCTGTGGTTCTTAAAATAAACTAAGAAAAGATATTTTTCTATATAAAAACCTATTGGCTGGATTTGTCTATGTGTATGTACAACAAATGCTTAACACTACTCCTTGGATAAGCCTACTGCTCGACCACACTACCACAAAATAGAGCATTAGTATTATCTATTTTTACCACTATTTTACCTCTAAGGGGAACCCTTGGACTCTGTGCATGCTATTCCTTACTTTGAAATAGCACATACAGAGCCAACTTCCTACAGGGAAAAACACTGAGGAGCAGAAAAAGGATGAGAAAGGAGACGTAAGGCAACAGGAAGACAGAAAGTGCCAAAGAAGACGGAAAGCATCATCGGAAGGAGGAAGAAAGGTCCCCGACTGCCAACAGCCCTGCCACGTTCCTGGAGGGATGTGGCTGCACAAGGTACGGGCGTAATTGGGGTTAACCTCACCTATTGGGGAACAAGGGGAATAGGAAGGGGGGAGTGAGTAATCAGAGGACTTAAACATATAGGGTAAAGGAAGAAAACACTGTCACAGGCACCTACGCATGTTTTAATATTTGTGACACCGGTGTGATCCCTTCTTCCCTTCACCACTCACACCCTTCTTTGGTGATCCCATCCCAAACTACGGTAGCCCACTTACCTGAAACCAGAATTCTCTTCTTTCCACAGAGGCACTCTGAGATCAGCAGGAAGCGACGGGAAAAGGAGCAGAGAGATCCTCTAGAAAGAAAAAAAGACAGTAGACAAAGAGATAAGAACTGTAACAAACTGACAATAACCACCATATTCATAGTATAACAAATAAATAAACCTAATAAGCAACTAATGAACCCGAACCTGTAATTTGTCTGGTTTGAAAAGCGACTCTTATGCTTACAGTTGCATAGGTGCAATTATTCTTATGACCATGTTCGTGTAAGTGGTTTGCTTCTAGCATGTCCTGCTGCAGTTCTCTGAGACTGCATGTGTGTTCTATTGTCCAGTGTTTCCTTGAAAAAGCTGGATAAATTAAATCATAGGATGGTTTTATGCATTGTGCATAATTAGGTATGCATGTCCTGACAAAGTTGAGGAAACCCAGCAACAACTGTAGTTTCTTAATGGTATTTGATGATTGAAGTTTAGTGCATTTTTCTAGAAAGTGTGGCGCCAAGCTCTTTCCATCATCCGATAAATTGTATCCCAGGAATAGGACACCAAGAAGGCAATTTTAGTTTTCTTGAAATTGAATTTGTAGCCTTGGGCAGCGAATCCTAACATGATCTGATAAAACCCTGGCCAGATGCACGTTGAGGTAGTCATCTGTGTGATAAATTTCATCCACGTAAGACAATGCCTCAGGATCAATCTCATGTAGCATTGGTTTTTAGTCGGGCTGAAAACAACCCAGGGCTGTTCTTATATCCTTGAGATAATTGGCAAAAGTTCTGCTGTGAGCCTAACGAGCTATAGGTGCTAAGATCCTGACTTTTTTTAGGTGCTAGACTTTAGCACAAAAAAAACATTGGAAATATCCAAGGTTTATTTGTATTTTTTGCACACTATGGGCCAGATGTATGAAAAAGTTGTGCACTCGCAAACGGTGCGAATCGGTAAATTCGGCCGTTTACGAGTGCAAAACAGTGGTCTGCAATGCATGAAAGGCATTCGCAGACCACAAATAAGAAATCGCTAAAATTGTGATTTCTTGCGTTGCGACCTGGAAATTGCGAGTCGCAATTTGCGATTTGCAAATTCCAGGTCGCAAGGCAATGCTGCAAAAAATCGCAAATTGCGATTTTTCGCAGAATGGCATTTTGCACATGCAAAATACCATGGACTGCAACCAGGTGGTAACCTGGTGCAAAATTTAAAAATGCATTTAAAATGCATTTTTAAATGGAACATGTAAAGCACACATGCCCTTTTGGCATGTGTGTACCTTACATGTCCCCCAAAACATTTTTGGGGTGCAGCAGAGGGGGCCATAGGCCCCCAGCACCCTGGGGATTTGCATTTCCAAAATTGCGATTTCTGGTTCAGAAATCGCAATTTTGGAAATGCAAAAAATTTGCAGCTATGGGCCAACATGCCCATAGCTGCGAATGGGGCCGATATTGCAATTTGCGATTCGGTAATAGCATTTGCGATTTTTAAGAAATCGCTATTACCGAATCGCAAATGTGATACATGGCACTTTGTGAGTCGGTAATAGCGATTTCTTAAAAATCACTATTCTTGAATCGCAAAGGGCCGTGATGATACATCTGGCCCTATGTTGTTAATTAGTGCTCTGCTGTGTGCGCTTTTTTGTATTGCATAGAAGCGTGTATGAGCGTTTAGTTATCTAAGACTATTCTATATGAATGATCTGATTTGGCAACAGGGAATAATGGGTTACACATTGCAGAGACACAGGGCTCAATTACTTCCTGGTCCTCAAGTTGCAAGAGAATCTCGTTCACTGGAGCTGTTGCCTCTCGTTTGATAGGATATTGGGGTTGAGGCTGTGCTGAAGATCTAATGGGTATTACATGGTAGGGGGATTCTTTATCCCACCCCACATGATTGCGGCATACGGCAGGGGCCTGCGCTGGAGCCCAATCTGTGGCATAGGCTTCCTTTACCACATCTGGAACCAGGAATGAGAAAGAAGGCAAAATTACATCTTACCCAGGTGGGAGCTTACGGACAAATTCAGGTGGCCAGTCTTTTTCTTCCAATAGAATATCACAGTTTAAGTTTTCCATGAGTATTACTTCAATAGTGCACTCTATGTCTCCCTCTAGCTGAATATTTAATTCATACACCCTGTCGGGTGGGGAGGCGCGCCTGTCCGCTGTCTCTATGACAAGAAAGTAGTTAGTTCCTGCCACATCAAGATGATCTATAGGATTCTGGAAACAAATCGTGACCTCTGCCGTGTTGTCTAGCGTAGTCACTGCCCATGTCCTGTTCTTCAACAGTGTTCTCAGCATGGCTGGCATTTTTTGATTGAAATTGCAGCCACCATTTTCTTTTTAAATTGTGGTTTTTGTTGAGGGGATTTATCCTCTTTTTTAATGTAAGCTCCTGAAGAAAGTTGTAAGTTCCTCTTCAGCTTTGTATAGTCACTTCATGTTTCAGTCCGTCCCAATCTCACTCTGTTTGTCTGGTGTGTCTTAAAAGGAACAAGAGTGACGTGTTTCAGTATATTGGTATCTATCAGGACTTTTTAAAGTTTCTCTGTTTTGGAGATTACGGCCCTCATTACAACTTTGGCGAGCGGCCGCCTATGTGGCCGCAAACCCACCAGCCGCATTACCGCCCGCCGGCCCAGCGGTGATGTCGCCCGTAACATTGCAGCCGGCTCCTAATGGAGCCAGCGGTGTTGCGGCCGTGCGACGGTTGCTGCTGCACCCGTCGCGCTTTTCACTGTCTGCTGTGAAAAGCAGGGTGGGGAGGTGCCTGGGGGCCCATGCACTGCCCATGCTAAGTGCATGGCCAGTGCAGGGGCCCCCAGGGGCCCTTACAACTCCCCTTCCCGCCAGCCTTTCCATGGCGGTCTCTACCACCATGGACAGGCTGGCGGGAAGGGGAGTCATAATCCCCAGGGCAGCGCGGCAAGCAGCGTTGCCCTGGCGGTTATGACCGCCGGGACAACGGTGGCGAGAAACCGCCGGTCCCGGCAGTGCGACCGCGGCGGTCATAATATGGCGATTTGTACTGCCAGGGTTGTAATTAGGGCCCATATCTTCTTTCAGATGTCTCTGGTTGTGGAGATTCTCCTCTCTGACTTTTTCTATCTTTGTTTTGTTTTTGTTTGTCCCAGCGTTTTGTAGAACCCTCTTTTGCTTGTTTAGTACCCTCCTTAGGGGTGGTACTTTGTGGTTGTAGTTTAGTTGGTCTGGCCCCCAGACTACCCCCAGACTATCCTGTCTATACTAGTATAGGTGTCAGAAATAATCTTTGGCAGCTCACGCTTCTGTTCCTGCTTAGGAACTTCTCAGAGCCGCTAGTGAATGGCCAATGCTGCTGCTTCCCCTTTATTGTTACTTAAAATAATTGAGGAGACTGTGTCAAAATTGTACGTCAGCTTCATCCCCACGTCCAGGACCAGGGCTGCCCCATGTTCATTTTGTATTTGTTTTAACACTTCTGGTAAATTGGCAACTGTCGGGGTGTCATGTGTGGTAGTGTAAATTGCAGTAAAAACTGAGCTCCAAGTGTTACAGTCTTCTGTTGAGGGGACCATGCTAAATAGCAAGCACATGGTGAGAATTCTATGTTTGTCTTGGGGTCCCATATGGGGAAACACTGCTTCCAGCTGGTGGGTACTTTTCCCATTATTGAGTGGACTGCTTGTGGATTAATTCCCAAGACAGCCAATTGATGAGCAGCTGCAGCAGTCCTCACTGGGGCGGTATTCAAGATCTGCATCACTAATTGTATCACCCATCTATATATTACTACTAGCTCATTATAAAGTGTGCATACTTCAGCTACTGTGCCAAGTGTTGGCCATGTTGGTCCATCATTGCTTTAAGGACCTAATCTCATGGGTTGTATTACATGTGGAGGGCACCATTGAACAGGTTTTAATGTTCTTTATAAGAGAGAGGTATGTCCAAGTATTGGTAAGCTCGGTACTGTTGTGGTACGTTTGCTATCCTGTATGCATGAAATGCTTGTGTATTTGCATCTGTTTCAGGAAAGGTGACCCAAGAATAAAATATTTCTGTTGTATATGCGTCATAGGCTTCCAAGACGGATGTTACATCCCCACCGTCTTTTGTTCATCCATGGACTAAAAGAAACTGCATGAACGTATGTCTGCCGTTATCCCTGATGATTATAGGATTTACCATATTTAGGAATAGGTACTAAGGTTGGAAACACCAACAGAGGAAGTAAATCCTTTCATTGTTCAAGCTTGAATAACCTACACCCTAGGTAGATGCTCCCTATTTGGCTGAGGATTGCCCCTAAGACCATGGACGTCTCTGTGTAAGGGTAGTTAGATTATCTTCAGTGTATGTGAGATGGAAATACTCAGAGGACTCGTAAAATTAGTGCCTACGCCATCGTTGGTAGCGCCATGTCATAAAGACTCTCATACTCCAAGGAGACTGCTGGATTTGGGGCGGAAGCACCTCTTCTTTGCAGGTGACTGAGTCACTTCCACACCAGTTGGCAGCTGTCACCCCAACCCTCCCGACTCTCTAGAGCACCTCACCCAAACCCAAACGGAAGAAGTGATTTGTGACAGCCTTGCATGGAACTCTGAAACCCCCTCAGGGAGAACTGTGGTGAAACAAGCTTCGCCCTTTACTCCCCACATACAAGTCTCATACACACACATAAGCAAAAAAGGAGATGCAGGACAGTTTTCAATACATTTATTGAAAAGACTGCAATCTACCATAAAATGCATGAGCTGCAACGATTAGGATGATGAGTAATAACAAAATCAGGATTGTGAAAATTAGCGATCTAAATATAAACAACCCCAACATATTGTCATACCATGAGTATACAATTCCTACTTAAAAGCCTAATCTCTAACCCCTAAGCAAGAGCATGGCGATGTAAGCCAAACCTGTACATACAGTGTCCATGTGAAGAACACCCCACCGCGGTTACCTTGGTACAAGGTCAGGCTGCCAGTCTCCAGATCATGATCCAAGGAGACACAAGGATGAGGTCTACTGAACCAGCATGAAGCATGGATGGAAATTCTGGCTGAAACCCCCTCTAATGCCCTTTGTCCTACAAGATGTTTTTATAGAGGACATGTTTATGTTTATGCACAAAAGCCTGACACAGGCATGTACCTAAGAGCTGGACTATGCAGTCTTGGGGTCGGCAATACAAGTTATTATTGTGTGTGCCTCACATTATGTTCTTGTGATTCTGAGGAAAACAACATGATGCAAAGTATGTCATCCATAACACTGATAATGACACCTTCACAAAATAGTAGTTGATAAGGAAATTAAAACAATGCCACTAAAAGAAGCAATACTAAAATGAATAAAAATTGAATACAGAAATACAGAGCATAATTACTAGGTAAAAGGGCACAGGCCGCAAGCCTAAACTAAGCTGTCACTGTGCCCAAGCGACTAACTAAAATGGACCCATGACAGCTCTGTCTAAATGTCTCAGAATGTCTTCCTTTTTCTGTCCGTCCTCTGTTAGTCTTTTGGTCATTCTTTCCCTCTTTCTTTCCGTCCTATACTTTTTTCTATCCATTCATTCTTCTGTCCTTTTTTGCCCTTTTACAACCATCTATCCTTCTTTTGTTTTATCTAGTCTTCTTTCTATCCAAGCTTGTATTTCTTTCCTTTCTTTACCTAGCCACTCTTTTCTTCTTACCATGCAGCAGTACATTCAACATTCTTCTGTCCATCCATGTATCCTTCCCTTCACTATCTTCCTTCTTTCCACCCATCATTCTTTCATCCTTCTCTATCCAGCCACTCTTCTCTGCATCTAGTTCTATACCCATCCTTTTCGTAACACATATTTCTCTTGTACATTCCTTCATACTCCTTTGTATATATACCCATCTCTTCATTCTTCTATATTTGTACACATATTTTTAAAGTACTTATTTTTTAAGGTTATTTTAATGTGTGTGTGTGTGTGTGTGTGTATATGTATATATATATATATATATATATATATAATCTTCAACAGATGGAACAATAACCATCTGACGGCTGCACCGATCCCGTTAGTCAGATCCCAATCATTGAAACAAAGTCATGTTCGGCAAGACCAAATTTAGTTCATTGAATTTATTTCTTGTAAGGGTTACACAGAGTTCTGAAGTGAGATGTCAACGCGTTTCGGCAGAACACCTTCTACTGTATATATATATATGTGTGTGCGTGGTAGCTTGTCCACAAAAAAGCTCCCCCTTGCTCTCTTTCAGCCGGTTTTCTAACACGCGTATGGAAAAAAATATATTAACTGTAATATTTTAGGATGCCTTCCTTTATTGTTCTTATTATTTGGGTATTCTTCTTCCTATTTTCTTAACAGACAGAAAGAAACTCAGGAACTCCTTTTGTATCTTTGGTTTTTCCAGTTTTCTTTGTGTAAGGTCTCTGTTATGCGTCTCTTTTTGGGTTCTCCTAGTTCTTCATCTGTGTTTTACTGTCTCCTTTCTTGTCTTTGTCTTTTAGTGGTCTTTTATTTTGTTTCCTTTCAGACACATCTGGGACCTCTCAGATGTCACTCCTGGCATGCAGAAGCGAACACAAGATATAGGAAAAGAAGGTAAGTGGGGCGGGAAGATTTTCAATCTCTATTTCTTAGCATAAAGGGCTTAAAATGGGGGGGTGGGAGGGAATAAGTGGAAAGGAACGGTGCACTCTCTGTGTTCTGCTTATTTGCTTTAAGTTTCCCAGTGACTTAGTGTGATGGTGAGAAAGGATAAACCATTTTTTTTTTCTCTCAGGCACTGTTAAGGTAAGTCCTTAGAGGTATTCTCCTTGTTTTTCAGTCAGTATACCTTGTGCCCCTTTGCTTTACCTCTTTGCCTGGTTTTATTTCCCCAGCTGCCTCATTTATTGCTGCCCAATAACTGCTTATAGCCCGTATACGGGCACGTACCTGCTCTAGCCACGTCCCTCCAGGGACATGGCAGGTTGCAGAGTTTTCTCTTTCCAGTCGCTCGCTGCTTTCTTTCACCTCCTCCTCCTTGCCATCCACGTCTTTTTCTGCACTGCTCTCTTCCGGTTCTCCTCGCTTGCAGACCGTGGCTTTTCCCGTGCTGCTCTTCGCCGTGATGGTGTTCCTGACAGTCGCGTCTTTTTCTTCGCTGCTCCTGCTGGCCACGCCCTCTCCCTCCGTGCTGCTCTCCTTAATGACGGCGAGCTGCGTTTTTCCTTCCGGGTTCTTTTCTAAGCGTTGTAGCAACGCAAAGCTTTGAGAAGTGCCCCCAGGGCACTCCTCCGAAGGGCCCGTTCGTGCGGTTATACGGGTTGTCGTAACCCCGTCACAATATGTATATATAGTGACTGGAAAAAACAAAGGGTATAGGAACGGTAGAGTTAGGTAGGTTCACGTTTTATCCACATAAGACCATAGAAATTCAGCAGCTATGGTTATATTTATAGTTATATTAAGAAACTATAACTCATAGCCTAAAGTTACTACTTAACAGCAGATGTCATTGAAGCCTTTTTCTTAAGTTTCAATAATGTATGCAAGTTTAACCGACACATGCTTTGTAAGTCTTCTCGTTTTCTCAGGGCTTGATATGTTTATGATCATGCTGCATACTAGTTTTTATCATCATTTAAATGTTTTTTTGTATCTTTTCTGTATCCGAGCAACTTGTGATAGTAGATTGAATAATTAACATGATAGTCCCTAGGCCTCTATGGCCGTATGTGTCTTGAACTGGAATATGAAAGACTAATTACGCTGAAGAATCTTATGTGGTCATATGTGAATTCACATTATAGTCCTGTAATTTAGAAGACAGGTTATTTGATAAAAAATGTATTATCTTAAAGGATGTAATATAGACATCATTTTTAAGATTCCACTTATCTGCATCTCGTGAGGTGCCCCACAATCTAATTCTAAGTGTCCTAAGCAGTGTAACGTGTATATTTGAAGTAAAATTATGCCTATTTGCAAAAGACATAAAACTATGTTTTATTGCTCATAGGAGAGGGAGAAGAGAGATTAAAACACTAAGCAGGAAGCAATTTGAATTAAGAGATAATGTGGTGGCAAAGACACTCATTCAATTGTCTTATATTTAGAGTCGAGGTTGAGTCCCTTTGTAGGTCACAGTGGATCCCTCCAATCAAGCTTACAGGACCCCCAGCTCTGTTTAGAGTTGGGTGACTGCCACTGTGCACTGGTCCAGCCCCCACTGGTGCATTGGGAGCATTCTGTAAGCCACAGGGCTGCCAGGTTTAGAAATGCCCTATTTGGGGTGATTTTCCCAGCCCAGGTTCACCATTAGTTCATGTCAAACACAAGTAGCAGAAATCAGCAATGGTCCACATGCCCTGGCAGAAAACTACATTTGAATCCGGAATCCCTTTTGTTTGCTTGTTTCTGAAATAAAAACAAAAAATAATAAACAGACGCAGACAACATGGTGACCGGCTCTGCATTTAGTTTGTGCGAATGTATTTCCACACCCCAGTGGAAGCAGAGTCAGTATAATGATCCCAACCACGTAGGAATGGCGATACCAATAAAATGGACGCGGCTTTCTCCTGGAAGCGAGAGTGCAGCTCTCTGCCAAACTGGTGGTCTTGTGGGCCACCCACCTGGGTCTAAAGCAACCTCAAGAGCTCTGTTTGTGAGTGCCTTAGAGGGGGAGGAGATTATTTTAGCAAATAGTCAAATCTGGTTGGTTTGAAATTAGTTGAGTACCTCCATTTACAGGTTTTGCCCTTCAAATGACAGATGACGTGCATTCTGGTGCTTATTTTCGTCATCTGTATTGGGCCTTTTCCTTCAGGAGGTTTAACCTGCAGAAATACGCCTGGAGAAAATTGCGGGGTTGAGGAGTTCACTACTCCAGGTGGAAGTGCTAAATTTCTCAAATGGGTGAGTGTAAAGAAATGGCTCCCTGTTGCAGTTACCCCCCACTTTTTGCCTGATACTGATGCTGACTTGACTGAGAAGTGTGCTGGGACCCTGCTAACCAGGCCCCAGCACCAGTGTTCTTTCACCTAAAATGTACCATTGTCTCCACAATTGGCACAACCCTGGCACCCAGGTAAAGTCCCTTGTAACTGGTACCAAGGGCCCTGATGCCAGGGAAGGTCTCTAAGGGCTGCAGCATGTCTTATGCCACCCTAGGGACCCCTCACTCAGCACAGACACACTGCTTGCCAGCTTGTGTGTGCTGGTGGGGAGAAAATGACTAAGTCGACATGGCACTCCCCTCAGGGTGCCATGCCAACCTCACACTGCCGGTGGCATAGGTAAGTTACCCCTCTAGCAGGCCTTACAGTCCTAAGGCAGGGTGCACTATACTACAGGTGAGGGCATAGGTGCATGAGCACTATGCCCCTACAGTGTCTAAGCAAAACCTTAGACATTGTAAGTGCAGGGTAGCCCTAAGAGTATATGGTCTGAGAGTCTGTCAAAAACGAACTCCACAGCTCCATAATGGCTACACTGAATACTGGGAAGTTTGGTACCAAACTTCTCAGAATAATAAACCCACACGGATTCCAGTGTTGGATTTATTAAAAAATGCACACAGAGGGCATCTTAGAGATACCCCCTGTATTTTACCCAAGTGTTCAGTGCAGGACTGACTGGTCTGTGCCAGCCTGCTGCTGAGAGACGAGTTTCTGACCCCATGTGGTGAGGGCCTTTGTGCTCTCTGAGGACAAAAACAAAAGCCTGCTCTGGGTGGAGATGCTTCACACCTCCCCCCTGCAAGAACTGTAACACCTAGCAGTGAGCCTCAAAGGCTCAGGCTTCGTGTTACAATGCCCCAGGGCACTCCAGCTAGTGGAGATGCCCGCCCCCTGGACACAGCCCCCACTTTTGGCAGCAAGTCCAGGAGAGATAATGAGAAAAACAAGGAGGAGTCACTGGCCAGTCAGGACAGCCCCTAAGGGGTCCTGAGCTGAGGTGACTCTGACTTTTAGAAATCCTCCATCTTGCAGATGGAGGATTCCCCCAATAGGAATAGGGATGTGCCCCCCTCCCCTCAGGGAGGAGGCACAAAGAGGGTGTAGCCATCCTCAAGGACAGTAGCCATTGGCTACTGCCCTCCCAGACCTAAACACACCCCTAAATTCAGTATTTAGGGGCTCCCCAGAACCAGGATTCCTGAAACCTAAGAAGAAGAGGACTGCTAAGCTGAATAACCCTGCAGAGAAGACTGAGACACCAACTGCTTTGGCCCCAGCTCTACCGGCCTGTCTCCCCACTCCTAAAGACACTGCTCCAGCGACGCTTTCCCCAGGGACCAGCGACCTCTGAATCCCCAGAGGACTGCCCTGCATCTAGAAGGACCATGAACTCCCGAGGACAGCGGCTCTGTTCACCCAAGACTGCAACTTTGTAACAAAGGAGCAACTTTAAAACAACTTGCGTTTCCCGCCGGAAGAGTGAGACTTGCAACTCTGCACCCGACGCCCCCTGCTCCACTTGTGGAGAACAAACACTGCAGGGAGGACTCCCCGGTGACTGCGAGACCGTGAGTAGCCAGAGTTGCCCCCCCTGAGCCCCCACAGCGACGCCTGCAGAGGGAATCCCGAGGCACCCCCTGACCGCGACTACCTGCTTCTCAGATCCCGACGCCTGGTAAAGACTCTGCACCCACAGCCCCCAGGACCTGAAGGATCGGAACTCCAATGCAGGAGTGACCCCCAGGAGGCCCTCTCCCTTGCCCAGGTGGTGGCTACCCCGAGGAGCCCCCCCCTTTGCCTGCCTGCATCGCTGAAGAGACCCCTTGGTCTCCCATTGATTTCAATTACAAACCTGACGCGTGTTTGCACACTGCACCCGGCCGCCCCCGTGCTGCTGAGGGTGTACTTTCTGTGTGGACTTGTGTCCCCCCCGGTGCCCTACAAAACCCCCCTGGTCTGCCCTCCGAAGACGCGGGTACTTACCTGCTGGCAGACTGGAACCAGGGCACCCCCTTCTTCATTGAAGCCTATGCGTTTTGGGCACCACTTTGACCTCTGCACCTGACCGGCCCTGAGCTGCTGGTGTGGTAACTTTGGGGATGCACTGAACCCCCAACAGTGGGCTACCTTGGACCCAAACCTGAACCCCGTAGGTGGTTTACTTACCTGCAAAAACTAACAAATTCTTACTCCCCACAGGAACTGTTGAAAATTGCACTGTCTAGTTTTAAAATAGCTATATGTGATTTATGTGAAAAGTGTATATGCTATTTTGCTAATTCAAAGTTCCTAAAGTACCTACCTGCAATACCTTTCATTTGAAGTATTACATGTAAATCTTGAACCTGTGGTTCTTAAAATAAACTAAGAAAATATATTTTTCTATACAAAAACCTATTGGCCTGGAATTGTCTCTGAGTGTGTGTTCCTCATTTATTGCTTGTGTATGTACAACAAATGCTTAACACTACTCCTTTGATAAGCCTACTGCTCGACCACACTCCCACAAAATAGAGTATTAGAATTATCTCTTTTTGCCACTATCTTACCTCTAAGGGGAACCCTTGGACTCTGTGCATGCTATTCCTTACTTTGAAATAGTGCATACAGAGCCAACTTCCTACAGTGAAGTATGACAAAGAAGGAAAAAAGAAGTCACGTTGGCCAAGTACACATCATGGGTGATGACTCAAAAAGTGCATTGAGTCCACAGCAGGAACCCAAATCTCTAGAATGATACAGACAAATTGGAGATAGTTCAGATCTAAGTATCAGAAATGGTTCTGTTTTTTTTTACAACAAAGAAATTCACTGGCAGCTTAAATGTGGCATCCAGTGAATGACGCCACCAGTGCTCAATTTCAGCCCAGGTTGCTGGGTGGGCCCACAGACACTCATTTTCTCTCCTCAGACAACTCAGAAAAGCCAGAGAGGGAAAACAAAGTGGAAAGACTGAGGAAGAGAAAGACAGAAAGCAATTACCTGCAAATGTAAATGCCAACGAAGAGGAATTCAATTTTGTAATTCAGAAAATGCCATGTGAAGTCATAGATGTATTTTCCTGGATAATGTTACCTCAGTATGGTAAACACAAGTGAAGTGTAAATCCTCCTCGAGGGGTGGGTGTTCTAAGAACGATAACTTGTAAGAATTGGGAACTGGCACACACTTGAGAATTTGTAGGGTTTCACAAACTTGTCCATGATCCATTCGTACTTTGGAAGAAGTCAGAGATTTATTACTGTTAATGACGCACAGGTACATCACTCCCTAGCATGTGAATGTACAGCTCCGTTGGCAAGTAGTGGAAGAGTTTCTCCAAAGGTAACATGTTTTTCCTTGAAAGATTGTAGTAACATAAAAGTCTTTTAATATGTTTTGTTCGAGGGTATTTTCTGAATTAAGAGCCTGATTTAGAACTCGCCTTACAGGTTACTTGTCTGCCTAAACCTAAATCCCAGAGAATATAATGGGATTTAGATTTTGGGGGACGGGACATCCGTCGTCGCTGTGACTGAGTAACCAGTCTGCTGAGTTCTAAATCAAGTCCAAAGCCTGCATAACTCGATCTGAATTGACTTAATTAGTGTGTCCCCAAACTTTTCCAGAGGTACAGCTGAAAACCATTTTGGATAGAGGGAAAAAAGTAAGGCCCATATTTAATAAAAAGTGGTGCATCAGAGCTGATGTGCCACTTTTTCTGTGCTCCCCCCCACGGCACCTTACGACACCATGGTTGCGCAGTATTTTCGACGCTATTGTGGCGTTTTGCTACACTAGCTACACTAGTGTCCAAAATGTTGACGCTAGTGCAGCAAAATGCAAGGAGGCCTTAGGTGTCTATGGGAGTGTCATTTTAGCACATGCTTTGAGCAGGCGTTAAAAATGACGCCAAAAATGGTGCAGTGAAATCTATTAAATTTCACTGCGCCATTTTTGCAGTCCTCCTAGCACCGTAATGCCTCCCTTGCATACGTTATGCCAGGCGCAGACATAATGTGGTGCAAGGGTTTTACAAAGTGGCACACTGCATGATTGCGCCACTTTGTAAATATGGCGCATGGAAATAGTCACTTTAGCGCCACATTAGTATGAAAAAACTGACTCTATGGCAGCACTGAGGTGGCACTAGGGGCTTTTAAGTATGTCCCTAAATCTTCGTACACGCGAGGTTGTAAGATGTTCCCCTTTGAGAATTTAACAATAGTTGGAGAAACACGGGGGCTTATTTACAAGCCCCTTGCACCGCCGGTGCGTCACGTTTTACCATATGAAGAGACGCATCAGTGGCACAAGGGGCTTGTAAATAAGCCCCACAATGTCTGGAGGAGGAGCTGAGTGAAGTCAACTAAGGTTACACACACTTAGGCAGGTACATGGGTAAACCCTGTGGCTGGCAGTACTTGTCTGACTTGAATTTGTGTTTTAATTTCCTCCCCGGAATGTTGCTCCGCTATAAAACGAGCCTTGTCTGCTCATCCTTAATTATATAAAGGAGTACAGTTTCCAGATGTTAAGCTAGAAATGTGGCTATAAAAGCGACCAGCTGCTTTTAGCAAGGAGCCACGCACCCTCTGATACCTGTACTGGAGCTTCTCATGGTCATGACAGGAGGTGACCAGCTGGTGGCGCTACTCCACAAGATTTGAACAAGTGCTTTTTTCACACATCAGGTTTAGGATTTCGTTGCAGCTCGACCCAGAGGCGAATATTTCTACTCTGGCCTCTAGGTAGGCAGACGGAAAAAAAAAAGCCCTGAGAAAGTAAACTGACCTTTCCCCCCTCACCCCACCTCCTTATCCTATGGGGGTAGAGCATGCCTTACTGAGCGGTTTCCAGAGGCCTAGATCATCTCCAGATGTGCCCGTGATTACACCGGTGCCAGTAGACACAGCTGAGGTGGCTGAAATGGCTGGGGGGGGGGGGCTCTCTTACAGTATAAACCCTGGAGGCTTCCACTCTCCACCCCGCACCCCCAAGAAAGGGGCCCTCTCCGGGACATTCCCTGGAGATCAATGCATTCCAGCAGAGGTCGTGTCGTCTGATCAGCGTTCTCATTAGAGCCGGCTTCACACAGGCACACCAGAGACCTGATGTTACTTCCCCATTTAGTGAAAAGAAGGTAGCATTTCTATGATCCTGTTGGACCCCTAGACTTTTGTCTGTCAATCACATCCTAGTCGCCCCTTTTAAGGGGACCCCTAGACTTTTGAACTGCTCATCCTAAAACTCCATCTTTACCTCGAAAATGAGTCTTGGTTTGTTTGGACCATGGACTTTGTGTTAAAAGTATTTTTAACCATTTTGTCTGGGCTCTCATTAGCAACATCTCAAACCCAATGGGTTGCCCAGAGCTGCATTCAGAAAGATGGTCAACACAGCCGAGCACAAACAGGTCATACCCAGTCTAAATACATTAGGCCTCGTTTACAAGAAACTGGCACATCAGAATTGATGTTCTTGCGCCAGCCCTGGATTCCTAATGATGCCAATGTAGCGCTGTATTTACGATATAGTGATCCATGGCGCATGGTTTCACAGATGCGTCAGAAATTCTGACGCATCTGTGGCACTGAACCAACGCATTGTCTAACTAGCGTAAAAAAAGATGACGCTACTCCAGCAATGCCAGGGGGGGTCACTCTAACGCCTGCTCTGAGCATGTGTTAAAAAACTGACCCTGTGAATGCAGAGAATGGCGCAGTGAAATCTCGTAGATTTCACTGCGTCAGTTCTGCGTGGCTTTTATTAGGTGAACGCCTTACCTTGCATACATTATACCTGGCACAGGTTTAATATGGAGCAAGGCTTTACAAACTGGTGCAATTGTCCCTTTCCACCAGTTTGTAAATGTAGCGCATTGGAGGGGACTGGTTACGCCGCCGCAGCGTAAAAAAAAAAAGATGCTACAGTGACGGAAGTGGCTTGTAAATAGGCCCCATTGTATCTCCCAGTCATTGAACTGTCCATTATAGGAAACCCATGATCCCCAGGGACTTTACGGAGCACTCCAACCATCTCCACAGGAGTGACATCACACACCATGTGATCATCAGTCATATCACATTGTTGACTCTTTGTTTAAAGGAAGGGAAGGAGGTGGAAACCCTAGATATAAACCATGAGCCTCAGACCCCCGTTGACCTTCTGTTTCTGCTGCTTCCTTCGTTAAACCAGACCCCGGGGTAGGTAGAAAAGGCACTGCCAAGGGTAACTAAGGACAGGTCTGGAGAAGCCCTTGCTACCTGGGACTGCCCCTAAGAGACGTCTCTGTATAGAACACAGGCATGCCTGCAGGGTCACATGGAAGGATGTCCTTAGAGGAGGAGACTGCCTCAGGCACCCTGGTAACAGAGTCCAACTTCACATCCCAGGTGAGGGACGAGCCCTTACCAAAGCTCCTTAGATGACTTCCCAGTTCCAGGGTAACTGACCTCAGATCACTCGATACCCCATGTACCACTGGGGGATTCTAAAGCTAAAAGCACTAGAGCCCAAAATACTATTATGATGCAGACTTGGGTGCAAATTGAACATACAGCAAATACAGCTTGTGTTCGGCATGGTGTTTACCCTGTGTGCACTTTGCACAGGATTCCAAGTTCCCCTACCAATGTATGGGGATAACTTGGAATTTAAGCATGATTTCCTCTTCTTGAGCCGGGGGTAGTAGAAATTCAAGTTATTTGTCTACCTGATTTCCGCCCATCTGATCTGATGGTTGGACATAATCTTGAGGTATTCACCCTTTGCACCTAAATTGTAATCTTGTTCAGGCATAAAGCTGTGTTTGTACATGAATCAGGATTAGTGTTGGACTTGCAACAGGGCCTACATGCTATAAACACTGGAAAGCCTAGTGTCCTCCTGCAATAAACAGCCAAGAGCCTGATACAGCCAGGGCCCTAGTCCTGTTTCCAAAGCAAAGGCTGAATTGGGCTGGTCCATCACCCTATGCTGTAGGCTGTGGTGGCAAGAAGAACAAGCATTTGCAATGCAACGGGTCTTGCGTTTGCTCATGTTAGAGCTGAGCGCGTTGTAAACTCCTAACCCGACTTTTCACCTATCGGGAAAAGTGCATTTATGTACGTAACCCGAAAAAGTGTAATTAAATGTGTAAAGCGCTCGACTTCTGCCAAGCGAAATCGCGCTAGGAAAATAGAGAAAAAAGTAGTCCACGAGCCGGACAGAAAACAGCGAGCCTCACATGTTTTCTGTACTTGGTCGATGCGCTCGAGGAGGGCTAGCCAGCGGAAAAGGCATGACATATGCATGCCTTCGACTAATGAAAGCAAGCAGATTTTAATAGGCAAGCCCACGAACCAATGAAAAACACTGACATGACGTCGACAGGGCTCCGAGCCCTTTTCTAATACCTAAAGCGTCTCGCTGCGATACGCATGCGCGAACGCATGCGACGCAGGCTCGACCCTAAAAATGTGAGTGACACTTGAACAGTCCAATGGATGGAGAGGGCTATCCAAAATGTATCAACATAATATATTTTATTATCATTTTTTTTCAAAATACCATGCTAGTGAATCTGCCAAAGGTAGGAATTTGCCCTAAATCAAATGTAGTTTGCACACTATCTACCTTATTCTAAGACCAGAAACCAATAGAGGGGTGCATATTGCGTACCTGGTAAATACTGAATCAGGTGCAATCGGTATTTAACAAGAGTGCAGTTTGCACCAGAGTTTGAGTCTGAGATGTAATCAGGCAATGTGCTTATTTTGAATTATTTTTAAAATGCTGCACTGCCATGTTTATGGGGGGACCCCATTACTTTGATCACACACCCTCAAATCCCCTCATTGTCTTTCAGGTCCTCTCACGAGAGCTTCCACGGCGGGGGGTTGGCAGCTGCCCTGACAAGCATGGAAATGAGGTTTTGTTATGGCAGTAATAGTATCCCCCAGAGAAACATAAATTGCCAGTCCTGTATCTCAGACAACTTCTCCCTGCACCTGAGAATGTGTGTGAAAGAATCTGAGGAATACCAGCTAAGTGTCTGCATCTGGAGAGGGGAAAGGTAGAGGCGTTGGCAATCTGCCTTCTACTGAGGAAGACGAATGATTTAAGAAAAGAAAATGAGGCAGGCTAGAAATGAGGTCATCAAAATCTTTCTTAATTTCTTAGTGAATGGACATTCTAGACTTAAGTTTTTAAATGTGCATTTAATTTGAAGAGGGAACGCAGGGACCTGGACCTCTGGACACATCTCCCTCCTAAACTCCCAGACCAGGTGTCACTCTATAAGATGCTAGTACTTCCCTGCTTCCTGTATGTGTTCCAATACCACTCATGTCTGCTCCCCCACCAGTGGTGTAATGAAACATGAGGGGGCCCCCCTGCAAAGTCTCTGGAGGGGGCCCTCTCCACCTGGACACAGTCAGGGGCCTGTCATCCATGCACAATGTACTGTGCTGAGGGGCACCCCTGGTGCTCAGGGACCCCACCCACACACACACTGCAGGGGCTGCAGGGGCCTTTGTTACGCCACTGCCCCTGACCTACCTTGCTGAGATTCAATCTGCGGCAACTAGGTTCTTCTGGGCAGGTAAAGCCTGTAGCTTACACCAAATGCACTGCACTAGTATACAAAGGTGGCCTCGGTGCACTGGACCTCTGCCTGTATCACTGGGCCTCGTACAGACTGCGGAGCAGTTGGACTTAAGAGTGGTCACACTGGGGATGATAAAGGGCCGGGCTATTACTACATACCAAAGATTGCAGGCCAGAATCGGACATCGTGTAGCCAAAAGGGACATAGATGCTGGAGATCACGGGACCCTCTTCGGATTTCCCATTGATCATGAGTAATCGACCACTGTTATAAGGCAGAAAAAGAAAGACTCCAAACATCACAACATCTGGAGACCATGAATTTCAGGGTCTACAATTGATGGAGATTGAGACGTTTTCTTTGTAACTTACTATTGTATGTTGCTGAGTGGGCACAGCTATCCCAAGGTATGCTTTTGTTGTTGAACATTATTGCAATTTGGTGCCTTAATGTTCTATTGTAGTTGTACTATTTGTTTTTACTCAAAAATAATAAAGCAATAAATAGATATATTACGAAATGTGTATGTAATTGTTAAACTGATTCTCTCCATACAGAAATAGACAGACAGCTCCACCATGTGGTGGATTGTCACAAGTGCCAGTCTTATCAATTATATGCTGGTGCTAAGCACTGGAAAACACCTGCACAAGTTATGCACTGCTCCTATCTTTGTGCTTGTATGCAGGAAATTGCCATTGAGCTTAGTGCTTTATTTAGGGGAGTGGTGGTGATAGGATACTGAGTGTATTCTGTCTCTCCTCGATGGACTTGAGTGTCACCAAAATCATTTATTGAAAATGACACTTAATTTAGAGTTTTTCTAGTGAGGTTTTCAATTGAACTCCAAGTTCATTTCAGTTTCATACAAAGAGAAAATAGTAGTCCCCTCAATGGTGGGGGTCACTTTGAGGAGGCATAATTATTTGGGTGAAAGTCCACATAAAACAGTGGAACTTCTGCCAAATCTGGGCACTAGAAAAAAAACATACTAAGTGGAGGTTCTTTGTGAGTGGCCAAATATTTTTTTTGACATACTGTTGGTATTGCCCAGAAAACTGAGGGAAAATTGAACTTTTTACTGGTGGTCTGTTCCACTTCCAATGACAGTCTTTCACAGAGATAATTCCGTCATTGATGGTGGAGTACCCTGTGTGGATGGCCGGTATTCTGTCATTTATGGATGAGGTTACACTGAAGGATAGGAATGTGTGAGGTACTTAAAAAAAGTGGTCCAACCATTTGAGAATGCATGTTTTTTGGGCATGTTTACCATCAATCAATCAATCAATCAATCAGTGCTTGTAAAGTGCAACTACTCACCTGTTAGGGTCTCAAGGCGCTGGGGGAGGTGGGGGTGTAGTGTATACCAGTGAGGTGGTTATTAGAAAATCCATGTCTTCACTTCCTTCGTGAAGCTGAGGCGGGAGGTGGTTTGTCTGATGTGGAGAGGAAGGGTGTTCCAGGTGGTGGCTGCGAGGTAGGAAAAGGAGCGTTCTCCTGTTCTGGTTTTCCTGATGCGGGGTACTTCTGTGAGAGATAGCTGGGCTGAGCGTTGGGCCCTGTGGGGTACGTGGAGGTTGAGTCGCTGGTCCAGATATGCTGGTCCGGTGTTGTGGAGGGCTTTGTGTGCTTTTGTGAGGATCTTGAAGGTGATTCTTCTTTCTATTGCTGTCCTCCTTTGAATTAGGCTTTATACTTCAAGCATCCATCATTCTAGACAAGCCATATCCAACTACACCATGTGGCAGAAAAGTACTAACTAAACAACTAATTAACATTCAAGAAAAGAACATTTCGCTCATTGTACATAACCTTCCTTGCCACCTGGAGGATTTTCAGATTTGTATGGCATATAATTAGGAGAGTGCTTTCCCTGCACATGGAAGGTAAACAACGTTTTCTCATTTACAGGAGCTAATTTTCAAATAGTTTTGAACACTCAAATTGTGACCAAAGATTAGACTTTGCATATTTCTTGTAATGTCCTCTGCTCTCTCACAAGATTTATGAGTTTCTCTAATGCTTACATCAAAAGATGCCACAAGACACCCTTGAGGGAAGAACACCTATCCCTGAGGACTGCCACAGTGTTTTTTTTTAAATATTTTATTTCCACATCAGTGAATGGAAAGTGGGCCCAACAACAATCGTGTCATTTTCAGAATCCAAAACTTGGGAATGGTTAGTTTTGATTGATTTAGTTCTGCGAGACGTGTCACATTTTTCCAGCATGTTTCAGCATCCACGAAATAACCAGACATGTCTCCAGATCTCGGTGGTTTGTGGTGACTTGATAGCTTGTGTATGGGAGGTGGGAAGGGCGAAAATTCTGTGGACACTGTAAATTCATTAAATTCCGCCCAGTGGAACTAACTAGTGAAAAAGTGGTAAATTTATTCTGTGAGCAAAATGAGTCTACTTTTTTGAATTTCTCGTTTCTCCCCTCACAAATAATAATGGTGCCCCTGAAGTACATTCAGAAAGACACATCTGACGGAGTCTTCTATTACAGTTTTCAGACTCCCCACTTATAACCTGGAAGACCTTTATGACCATCCTATCTACAGTCTTATTGGCTAATGAGAGCTATATGTTCTTCCTCGGATCGTCTGACACTCCAGTCACTCTCTGCCTCACTTATGTCACCTTAAATGGACCATCTAGTGAATGATGTCATAACAGGTTGACAAACCCAGCCAGACAACAGCAAAAACAAAGGGACAACCCAGAACCCTATTGTTGGTGATTGCTAAGGATGTGAGATGAGGTAAGAGGTCTTCTCTTTTTACTACACGTTCCCTTGAAACAGGCATAGACTAAAAGGGTGAGAACTTTGCATGTCCCACTGCCATCCCTGCTCAACAGCATATGCATTCATTAAGCTTGCTTTACCTCACTCTCATGAAATAAGTCACTGAGTCATGCTTTTACTGGCATGGGTTGCAGAAGTTTGTTGCTTTCTCAGTCCTGGAGAAATGAGCACACCCATGACCTGTGGACTCAGCTGCAAGTTGCTGAATATTTTGGCAGGATGCGTCAACTCCACCGGTGGGAAGGACCGGTAGACACAAGCCACACTAGCCTCTCGTGCTTTGACTCACTTTCCCCATACGTTCGTTCCCAAGCTTTGCCATCGTCCACTTTCCAGCTACACATATTTTTTCAATACAGAAGCATAGTTGAGGGTGGACTCTGGGGCCGCATCATTCAGAATGGATGTGAAAAAATGGGTTTTTCCATCTGACTTATCTGGCTTAAATTACAAAGCAAAATTTTACACATCACATAAACATAGCCCTCTCTGGAAAGAGTTGTCACGTGCTCTTCTACACAAGGGTGCATATGAGCATACAAATCGAAACTGACATTGGCCAACCTTCATTACATGGCAAGAAAGTTCTTTGACCTTGTGTTCTCCCACGCAAAAGCCAGTAGTGTGAGGTCACCCAGGCCTCAACCTTCTCCCTTGACCAAGACTTTCAGCTTTGAAGTGCTTTCATATGCTGATGATGCTCAACACTTCCATTTTCATTGATAGCATCACTGGGCTCTAGAACTCCTCGTTGTTCCCTGTTACACAACAGAAAAATGCAGAGGAAGATAACTCGGGACCACGGACCCAAGCCTTGGCAAGCCCTTACTTTGAACATTTGCTTGACCATTAACTTCCGGGTTTTAGGAAGAGGTTTACAATCTTCCTCTATGATACATCTTCTGCTGTTTCTGCAGCTCTGTTTTTTGATTTACTGACAGTTCTGGTAAGTACCATGATGCACTATGGGAACCATGCACTCTATAAGAAAATTCAATAGTAGTATAATTCGATATAACCAGTAACTTATCATTTTAGGCAATCCATTTAGACGAGAATCACTGACAGGAAAGAAGAACATGAGTGCTTGAACTTGAATCAGACACAGCCATACATTACCTTCTTACAACACACCATTTACATTTAGTGGGAAAGAGTTAATTTGTGGGGCACAGTGTGGCATGGAATGTGACCACTAGCTCTGAATTGAATAGAAGCGCGAGAAGTTGCTGACAGTCCTGTTTGTCATAGCTGACCAATACAAAACTACCAGAGATAGGTTTCAGGGGAACAGCATTTGTGGGTGGAGCACAATTACTAAAAGGCTCATAGATGCCTAGGATTGTAATCTCTGTTTGAGAAGAATCGTCTTAGTTAAAGAGTGGTTAAAATTTTTAGGGGCGAGCGCAAAGCGCTTCTTCCCTCTTCTAATCTCTCTTTAGGGGGATTTTAACCATGCCCGTGTTACGTCAGTCACTTTCATTGGTTCATCGGCTTGCCTTTTAAAATCCACTAGTTTTCATTTGTGAAAGGCATGCATATGTCATGCCTTTTCCGGTGCTTAGCCATCCTCGAGAGCACCGGTAAACTACTGGAAACATATGAGGCTCCGTGTTTTCCTTATGGTTTCCGGACTACTTTTTCTCTTTATTTTGCACCACGATCGCGCTCGTTTTTTTTTCTTCCATTTAATGTGGCAAGAAAAGTCCGGTTAGGAGTTTACAACGCTAATAGCTCTAACTAGACGTAATGCGAGACCCGTTGCATTGCAAATGCTTGTTTCTTTTGATTTCCTCTGGGTACCACTGGGCAACTGTACAGTCCCTGACACCTGGAAGAAAATTTACGATAAAGGATCTTTACTATGTTTGATACACTTGAGCAATTATCAGATAATGAAGACGATAGCTAGTACTTCCATGAAGGGGTATATTGTTTCATCACACAAAGACTCTCTTAAAGATAAAACTTTTCAACATCTCCAGATATAGTGAAAGACAAACAATTCTATGATGTTCGGGGGGTTTAATTCATCAATGTGAGGACCAATGCTATGATGCCCTGGAGGCTCTATTCATCAGTGCAAAGTGTGACAAATCATCCTGTTGCAAGAAAGCAACTGTATTTGGCACTTTTCTCCAAGAATGTTCCTTTTAAACACACCTGAGTAGTTGAGATCTACTGTGAAATGTCTGTATTCAAGTATGAAGGGCTACTCACCTGAAGACTAGTATACGATAGCACCATAAATTGCCTTTTTTGTCTCTCTTGTGGGCTGTGTAGCTAAGCCAGCCTCCATATTCCATATTAGACCACATTAACGAGAGTGGGAAAGCATGCATTGTAGGACTTTTATTTTGAAATAGTGGGGCTTGGTTCACATTAGCAGTGCCAAACACACACAGGCCACAAATATATGCACACTAGGAAGACAACATAACAGCTGTTCGTATTACTGTGGTTGGTGATCAATCACAGGTGGTAGGTGTAGGCTGGCTGGGAACATTGTGCTCTATCTAGTTAATAACCAGGTGCCCCACATGGGCCTCTAAGAAGACACATGCAGGTCTTATGCTAATTGTACAGAGCAGCAGTTTTGGGTCAGCAAACTTGTCTGACAGCTGAGGAGGGTTTGCATTCTGCACCACCCTCCCTATTTTCATCAGGGGTTTATAAAGTTTACTCAAGAGCATGAAACTGCGCCCCAAACTTGCTTTCTTTGGAAATCTCTTCCCAAATGTCTAAGCTCCGCATGAAAAGTTGCCAGACCACAAAACATACAGCACAGGCCAGGAATGCTGCTGACCAGGTACAGAGCCTGTTCTGAGCACAGTGTTAATGAAGGGAGGAGGCCTTGGGGGAAATCAAATGTTGGAGAACTGTCACTTTCAATTAGAGGAACATTTTAAAGTGAAAGGTAATTCAGACATAAAAAAAGTGTTGCTGCACCCACCCCGAAAGAAATCCTATTGGATTTTGATGTATTGGTTAGTTACAAACCAATTATTGCCCTCCATTATTTTCGAAAGATGGTTCTTCAGAGGTAGTATATTTTCAGATTTTTATATGTGCTAAATAACAAACTTGCGTTGTTACTTTTTTATGTTCAAAGCTGTCTGGTGTGCTAACAACTCCTTGTCAGCATTCTGAAAGCTTCCTTGGGAATGCATTTTACTCCTTTCTTATTGTTGACTTTATGGTTTGTAACTCACAGTTGCTTGTTTTCTATTTGCCGGTTTTATTTGCCTTAGGCTGTCCACCTTGAGTTCATCCCTCTTGTGGAGCATCCATTGTTTACTGTATCCTTCTGCGTGCTAGCTTTCAGGCCCTTAAATATTTCTCATCTTGTCACCTTTGCTGTGCATTCAAAGACAGAGTTTCAGATGTTCAAATTGCACTGTATGTTTGTGTAAATGTAATGGTTATTTCAATTGAATATGTATTGTCTGTATTTGCAGTGTGCTACTACACCATGCATACTCAAAACTATGCTGCTGCACTTTACACCACACCACTTTACAGCACTTTAGTCCAATCTATGCCACTCAACTCTATTCTATACACTTTACTCCTCTCTAGGACATGCCTCTTTACTCTACGTCTCTACACTCTAAGATGCTGTATGACACGCCTCACCCTCCACTCCATGCCACTCCACTCAATACCACTCCACTGTTAGATCCTCCACCCCACGCCACTTACCCCACTCCATTTTAATCTAGCCCACTCTACTCAAATCCAACCCACTCCTCTCCAATCTACCCCACTCCACTCCAATCTACCCCATTCTACCCCACTCCACTCCAATCTACCCCATTCTACCCCACTCCACTCCAATCTACCCCAATTCACTCCACTCCACTCTACCCCAATTCACCCTACTCGACTTCACTCCTATCTACCCAATCTACTCCACTCCATTCTACCCCATTGCAATCCACTCCACGCAATGTAGGCCATTCCACTCTAATCTACCCCAGTCTATCCCACTCCACTCTAAGCTACTCCAATCTACCCCACTCCACTCAAAAGTACCCCAGTACACCCAATATACTCCAATCTACCCCACTCCACCCAATCTACCCCATTCTAATCTAACCCACTCCACTGTGCCCCAATTCACCCCACTCAACTTCCCTCTTATCGACCAAATCTACTCCACTCAATTCTACCCTATTCCAATCCACTCCACGCAATGTACCCCATTCCACTCTAATCTACCCCAATCTATCCCAATCCACTCTGAACTACTCCAATCTACCACACTCCACACCAATCTACCCCACTCCATTCAAAACTACCCCAGTCCACCCAATATATTCCAATCTACCCCACTCCACCCAATCTACCCCACTCCAATCTAACACACTCCACTCTACCCAATCTACCCAACTCCACTCCAATCTACCCAGAGCTACCCACTGCACTCTAATCCACTCTAGTTCACAGAATCTACCCCACTCCACCTCACTCCAATCTACCTCACTCCACTCAAATCTATCCAAATCCACCCCACTTCAATCTATCCAAATCCACCACACTCCAATCAACCCCAATCCACCACACAACACCCCAATCTAACCCGCTCCACTCCAGTCTACCCTACTTCACTCACATCTACCCTACTCCACTACACTCCACTATATCCTAATCTACACCATTCCAATCTAGCACAATGTACCCCACGCCATTCTACCAGAATCTACCCCACTCCACTGCATTCTTCCCCACTCCACTTCAATCTACCCCTCTCAATCCACTCCACTCTAATCCACTCCAACATACCCTAATCTACCCACTCCATTCCAATCTACCTGACTCCACTCCAATCTATCCCAATCTAACCTACTCCAATCTACCCCATTCCAATCCACTCCACCCAATGTCAAAATCTACCAGACTCCAAACCAGTTTACTCCATTCCACGCCAATCTCCACTCCACTAAAATCTTTCCCATGTCATTCCAATCTACCCCACTCCACTCCAATCTACCGCACTCCACTCTACCCAACTCCAGTCTACCACAATGTACCCTACTCTTCTCCGCTCCACTCTCCACTCCACTCTATCCCACTCCACTCCAAACTACCCCACTGCTCTCCAATTTACCTCACTCCACTTCACTCTTCCCCACTCCAATCTACCACAATCTACCTCATTCCACTGCACCATCTACCCCACTCCACTCCAATTCACCCAATATATCCCACTCCAATCTACCCCACTGCACTCTACCTCCATCTACCACACTCTACTCCATCCCAATCTACTACACTCCTCACTCCACTCAAATCTACCCCACTCCATTTCACCCCACTTCAGCCTTATTGGACCTCATCAGTGAAGTGCAGCTTGAATCCAGAGATGCAGTAAGCACAGAGCCCACAAATGGGAACACCCATCTTTTTATTTGTGCCTCACTGAGATCATCAAAACTTAATCAATTAAAATGTGGCCACACACTGGCTGAGATTACAGTTTGTAAATTACAACCACTTCATCAATTTTGAAACTGAGATTGAATTTTAAAAGGAAGATAATGTCCAATTAAGACCAGCTATTCCTGAGGGATCACAATGCTTATAATGCAGAATGTCCAGTAAAACTCACCCAGATTTCCCAGTGGTTGAATTTCATACCACCTCTATATTTTGTACACACCTAAGCAGCTTGTCCATATGTTTCCCAAAGGAATAATAGGTTAATCAAACGGAGCTTATTCACAAAAATGTTTCTGATATAGGGTTGGTTTATGCCCCGAAAAGTCACATGGTACATACCTGAAAGGTGCATCTGACTTGCAAAACTAAGCACAAATACTATTGCTGCATGCAAAGAGGGTAGCATATGCGTTTTGTACAGAAGTGGGTAGCATGTGCGTTTTGTACAGAAGGGGGTAGCATGTGCGTTTTGTACATAACATTCATATACAGTATGCATTCATAACCTATGAACGTGCATTTGAGTGTAAACATACCATGGAGAGATCGAAAGTAGCAGTAAAAAAAGAAATCCTGTACAAGTTTGGTGCACACGTATTTAGTCCTGCATTACAAGTGGCCTGATATTAAGGCAGGGTAATACTCTGCCTGGTGTTACTGATAATGCATGTTATTATTGCATCTTTACAGGGCCATTGCGAATGTTGACATCTAGAATAGGGAAAAACATGCCGAAACCGGTGTTAGCGCAATAATATCCTTAGTTTTCTTCAAACTGTAACCTGGTTTCTAGGCATATAGGGCCTATTTACGAGGCTGGTGGTATTGAGACCTCCAGCCTCACCGACCACCACATTAGGACCCTGGCAGTTAGACCACCAAGGTACCGCCATCACCGCTGGGATCCATGATCCCGATGGGCGGGGGTGGTGGGGATCGCATTCAGCCAGGGCAGCGCTGCATGCCATGCCACCCTGCAGATTATGACCTTGTTCTCCGCCAGCCTTTTCATGTCGGTTTTACCATAATGAAAAGGCAGACGGGGAACAGGTAAAGGGGGCCACAGGGGAGGCCCCTGCACTTCCCATGCACTTGGCATGGGCAGCGCAGGGGTCCCCAGGCCCAGCACCATCACAATGCTCTCTGTTGGCTGTGCAGACCGTGAATGTTGCGAAGGTGCTGGCGCACCCTGCGAAGGCATCATTGCCGCCGGCGCAATTACGAGCTGGCAACAATGTTGCCACCTGTTTCCTGCTAGGCTGGCGGGCATAAACGTCGGTTTCCGCCCGTCAGTCCAGTGGGAAGGTTTTAATGGGTCCAGTGGGGAGGTAGCCAGTGTGGCCAGTGTGGCAGCAACCTCCCCATCTGAAGTCCAGCGGACAGTTCAAACCATCCGCCGAACTCCTTATCAGGCACATGGTCTACCTCATTTAGTTGGTACATAAATGCCTGAAAATACCAGACCACTTGAAATCCCATTTCGTACACAAACTGGAATACAGTTAAGTGCAGTTTCAAGGAGAGTTAGGGAAGAGGGGATGTTCGCCTAAGAGATGTGTCTTGAACTCTTTCCTGAACTGAAGGAGCGTTGTGTTTTTGATACCAACAGGGATGCTGTTCCAGATCCTGGGAGTGTAAATAGAACCCTCTCCTGAGAGATAAGAACAGCGGAACAGGTTGTGATGACTTTGTAAATGATGAAGCAGGATTTGAGGTTGTTGTGGGCTGGTAAGGGTGGGAATCACCGAAGGTCCATCAGGATGGGGTTTTGTGGTCAAACTATTTCAGGCCCTTCATGAGGCGTGCTGCAAGTCCCATGCCTCATATCTATTTCGTTCTTACGTTTTGGATTAGGTTTTATCATAATATTAACATTTACAGACTTTAAGTTTAATAAACTAGAGTTCCACTTTAAGACATTTTAATTTGTTTGCCTATGAGTCATTGTGGAGGTCTAAGTGCTTTCATTCTTTATATCAACTTATTGGCTCCAAGATTTGCTCATATAATTATTTACTTTTTTTTTATAATTTAAACATTGGTTAAGGGTAATCCTAACTGGGAATGGCTGCATGAGACTTGAGAGGATGGGTTAACAAAGGAAAAATTTACATTAAGAAAGTTCAAATTATGAAAGAAAATAAATTCAGCTGGAGAGCCATATGCTAAAAGCCAGTGAGAGTAAACATACACGGAAAAGAGGAAAAAAAAGAGAAAGAGATAAAGTAAAAAAAACATCAAAAACATGATATTATCACAAACACCACAAACGAACCCAGGGAAGAAACGTATGGCCGCAGATGTACATAGATGTTTTGCAAAAGCCATGCTGCATCATCCTACTCTCTTTGCAACCGTAAAATGTCATGTTGCAATGTACAAACATGGCAAATCCAATGCAATCATCACTGTCAAACTCTATGCATACATTACACATCACTTTTCAGCAAACACCAAACACATCACAATCAAACACTTCACCATGCATCCCATCACAGATCACTACTTTACTTACTAAACTGCACTACTCAACATAACCACACAACACAGCAATCACTGAAAGTCACCGTGGAGAGACCCCAAACACAACCCTCCACCACACCTCACACCAGCACACAACACACCACTGACAATCCATAAGCTACATTGGCATCACAAGGATCCAATTCTGCGCAACCTTCTTAATAACAACTCAGCAGAACATCAACCACAAGTCAGGCCAGGCCATGCTACCTGAGAAATGAGATGACCACCCATGAATAGCCACAACACCGCAACTATATTCTCACATTCGCATGGGGTCTGACAAAAACTGAGCAGCAGTCTAGACCATGGCAGCTGAAACATGTTAGGCGAAGGGTCTGAAGAGCCATACTTCTTTATTTAATTCGCCCTGCAGAAACAACCAACCCACAAATCAGTTATATGGGCTCTAACAACACGGTGCACGACCCTCCACCTCCACTAGAACACAACAATAGGGAAACTCAACGCACCGCTCCACACCAAGTTGACTCAACTGATCCAAGGGTTGTTTGCGAACATCCTCTCAGGGTTGACTCGATGTAGCCAAGCCCACAAACATTGATATATTCTCTGCATCAAAAAGGACTAAAATGTCACGTAATTGGCAAACATTTCTTTATATAACCCATATTCCATTTTGTGACTTCTTTTGAGTAGGGGTAGTGTAAGGTCTTAGCTATGCCCACAATGTTGGGAGTCGTGAATCTTCTGTTCTATCTTGCGATCTGATAGGCCAACTTGCTCATGGCATGGCTAGACTCTCCTGTCCAGCTACTGTACTCGGTTTCCTGGTGCAGAATACACCTTTGGCTGGATACCCTGCACCACAAATTCCTTTGGAAAGGGACTACACTTTCTAAAGATCTCCATTCTCACACGGTTTCATGCATCATCACATGGCCACGCAGTGAAGAGGCATGATCACAGGGTGCGCTTGAAACCCTTGCACAGAAGGGGATTCTAGCTCAGGTGTGAACACTGTACAAGACTGAGCTCCAACTGAAATCCCCATAGGAAATGGGAGATGGGGCCAGGCTAGTTCCTAGTGCTGTAGCTGTATGGGGAGAGCAGAAGGCCCAATACTAACCTCGCCAGGTCCACACCCTCTTGCCAAGTACACACTCCCTTCTGCCTGGCCACTCACACAGTGGGATTTACTTCTCCCCCACCGATGTGTCAGCAGAATAGGTGTTGGACTTTGGACTTGGCTCAGCAATACAGCTGTTACCTGTATTTCATCAGCATTACAAGAACATTATTCATTGGTTAAATCAGATAGGCTAGAGCATCTAGGTGGTCACGTTCCATTGCTTTTCAAAACTCCCTTACGGTTGAGTTAATAGACACTCTATGCTCAGGCTGGATAGAGATATGGATTTTTAAAATCATAAAATCATAAATTCTGCCACAGAAGTATGGAGGGGGCCCTAATTTATCATCCACTTGGTGCTAGGAACGATTTTTGTCTGGCACTTATTGATTATATTGCGCCTCATGTTCTAACTTCTGATACGTTTTTTATCATGGGTGATTTTGATTATCATGGTGAGAACACTGATGACTTAAGAGTGACTCAACTATTAACAGATCTAGAGACTCAAGCAAATAGTGTCCAGCCCTATGCAAAGGGCAGGACACACATTGGATCTCATTGTTATGAATACTGTGGAAGCAACATGCAAACCCCTGCTTTCTATCACTTGGTCGGATCATTATCTGATTAAGCTTTCCATCCCTTGTAAGAACGCCCTTTAAAATCCTAGGAAAGATGTCAGTAGACCTCGACACCCCTGGAAAGCAGTCACTCCCAGTACCTTCTCGGAGGCCTTTAAAGCTCCCACTTTAACATCCTACACAGATGTTGATACTGCTCTGTCCACCTAATTACACTTGACTTAATAGCTCCTCTTACAAAGTCTAACTCTGCCTCTTTCAGAAATCAAGCTCCATGGTACACAGACACCTTGTGTCAGTAAAATCGATCTGCAAGCGCCTTGAATGCACATGGTGTCTAAAACAAACTTCGGAAGATGAAGGAGAATATAGTACTAGGCTAGGTAATTACCATATGATTAAGGCGGCTTGGAAAGTGCACATAACTGCTACCACTGCCAATGTGGGCAATTCAACAAAAGAATTATAGAGCACGCTAAATAGTTTTATAACTTGTGGCCTCCCAAGATCTTTGTGATAACTTAGTCTATTTATTTGAAGCTAAGACTAGTACAAACTGCAACAACTTCCCAGCCAGTCCAGAACATCCTGAAATGGAGCTTGACTTGAGTCATCCTCACCAAAATGCCACAGCTGGCCTTAGTGATTTTGAGTTCTGCTCAGTGGATCAGATGCAGGGAATGCTTGCCTACGCCAAATCTGACTTTCCTCAGGACCTGTGCCCTCCTAGCATAACAGCCATCTTAGCTAACTATTTGGCACCGGCAGTGAAGGAAATGTTCAATCTCTCCCTAGCCACTGCTAAAGCGCCTAGTAAATGGTAGTGTGCATAAGTATCTCCGCTTTCCAAAACATCTGCAGCAAACCCTGATGTCCTCTCTAACTACAGACCAACCTCACTTTACTTGCAAAAGTTCTAGAAAGTTATATTAATAAGCAGCTCATTTCCTTTTTTGAGGGGCATAAGATCTCAATTGGGCTTCAGAGAGCTGCACAGTACTGAGACTGCACTGCTGATAGTCACTGATAACATCAGGCTCCCTGTAGATGTTGGAATACCGGTCATGCTAGTGCTACTGGATCTATCTGTGGCCTTCCACTTGGTCTCCCATTCCATTCTAATCTGCAGATTACATGAGGCAGGTCTCCCTGGTAGAGCGTGACATTGTCTCAGGGTCTTCCCGGACATCTTCACTCAAAATGTCTGTCTTGGCCCTTTTAAGTAAAAAATTACATATACCAACCAGGGGGTCCCCCAGAGATTGTGCCTGAGCCCAATTTTTTTTAATATCTATGTAACACTGCTACCTCACATTGTGTGGTAGTGTGGTGTGGAGATCATGTCATACGCAGATGGTGCTCAACTTCTCGTCTCCTTTGGCCCTGATGCAGATAAAGTGAAGGATAAATTTGAGGGCTGCAAGAGGGAAATCGCTGTCTGGATGAACAAAAACTGTCTCCAATTAAACAGGGGGAACACGGAGATCATGCTATTTCGTAAAGCCAAGGAGATATGGTCATTGGACTGGTGTCCTTCTGAACTTGGTCCTGCCCCTGCACCTAAGCAGGTGGTGAACAATCTTGGCTTCTGTATTGCCACAATGAGGCTTTTAAGAAAAGTCTTCCGTTGGCTTCTGGACTCCTCCAGAAAATCCTTTGTCCAGGCTCTTATAATCAGTTACCTGGACTATGGGAATGCTTCACTGGTAGTTGTAAATTACATCTTGCTGACCAAGGTGCAGGTAGTACAGAACACAGCCACCTGCCTGATCTGCAATCTTCTAGCACAGTCGTCCTCTACTTTCATTTTAAGAAAACTGCACTCTTTACCTATCAGTAAGAGGGTCATTTTCAGAATTTGCTGTCTGACACATAAGGCACTCTACGAGGCTCAACCTGCTTATCTGCATTCACAACTTAGCAATTATCAGCCCTCCAGACAGCTATGGTTATCAAAGAGGTCTTGCAGATCCCACACATTTGCACTTCAAGATTTGGGGGCAGATCCTTTTTATTACACTGCAGAAATAAACTTCTTCTTTACCTACGCACTTGCCTAGATTTCATACATTTTAAAAAAGATGGTAAATGCTTTAAAATGCCTTAGGTTGCCTGGACAGCGCAGAGCCGGGATACTCCTTCAGGAGTGAGTTGTGCACTATGCCAAGAGACTTAAATAAATAAATAAATAAATAAATTGGAGAATTATATTAATTATTCCCACTCCAACGTAAGCAAAAGTAGGGACATTTTGGACTTTTGAGGGATCAGATTTGCTAATCCCACTCCAATCAAGGCAACAGTAGGAAAAGTGTTTGACTTTGGAAGTTTTAGATTTATTACTGTAACTTGAATCTGAGCAACAGTGGGAAAGTGTTGCACTTTGCAGCGGTCGAATTTACCAATCTCACTCCTAAATTTAAAAGAAAATTAAATGTAGACCAAAAATATTTTTACATTTAAAATATCTTTAAAATATTAAACATATTCAATAAATATAAGAACAAGTACAAATCTAGCATTACAAATAAACGAAATCTTAAAATAATGTAAATGTATTTCCCATTTGAACACTTCTAACCCCAAAACCATGAAAAATGAATGCTGAAAAGAATTAAAATAATACTAACAAATATGAAATCATACATTATTGTTACAATAAAAAATAAATAACACAGTAAAAATAATATAATTAATGAATATAAAATTAATTAAAAAAATTACTAATTTACATAATGAACAATTAGATATTACATAAAATAAAATAAGAATTATGAATTACAAATAATTTACATATTTAAAACATTTTCCATTCTAATCATCTATAGCCTAACAAAGGGTTTTTAAATTAAAAATGTCTAAATCAATTTAAAATATTCAATTTTATTAAATATTTACAAAATATACTAAAAGAAATTAAATCAAACACAAATGTTATTACAACATAAATAACTTATAAAACTTAAATAGCTAAGATTAGCAAAAAAATTGAAAAAAGGTTATATACAACTATCCTAAAACATAGCAGTATTTTATGTAACTTTAATGTAAAAAGCTATTTTAATTACCTAAAAACATTAGATTTGTACCTTTGACCGTAGGTTCTACAATATTGTTGACATAACAATATTCTAGCCATGCCATGATATTTGTGAGCCACAATATTTTCATTCAATATTTTGGTCAAACACCATTGCTTCTTCTTCTGAGGTTGATAAAATGCGTAACACTGAGAGGGAAACAGTAGGCATCTGTTATTTTCAGCACCAGAGTCTAAGTGATCTTTATAAACTTATGTTATCTAAACATAGACACTTTTGTAGACTATGTTGATTGTTAAACTTATTGAGTAGTTAAAATGGGCAAGCTGTAGGATATTGGCTATCCCTAATTACTTCTTATGACATTATTTTTAAGGCTGAGTTACCCAAGCAAGACTAAGACTCTCATTTTGACTTTGGCAGGCGGCCGTAGGCCTCCTGCCAAAGTCCCGCGTCGGGATGACCGCTTTTGTGGCCATCCCTCCACGGTACCTATTACAGGTTTCCCTATGGGCCGGCGAGCGGAAACAGCATTTCTGCCCACCGGCCTAGAGGGAAACACACCACAACATTGACACCGGCTTGTAATCGAGCCGGTGGCAATGTTGGGGTGCATCAGGTGCGACACCACCCATCGTGCTTTTGACTGCCCGTAAATCGGGCAGTGAAAAACGTGACAGGGCTGTCCCTGGGGGCCCCTGCACTGCCCGTGCAAGGGCCCCACGGGGGCCCTGGCACCCCCTTTCCGCCAGCCTTTGCATGGCGGTGGGATCACCATGTAAAGGCTGGCAGAAAGGGGACTTGTAATCTGGAGGGCAGCACTGCTTGCAGCGCTGCCCTGGCGGATTGAGACCAGTGGCACTGCTGGACTGTTGGCAGGCAGCAATCTGGCGGTGCCGGTGGTCGGACCATGGTGGCCGCAGTCATAATTGGATGCTCGGACCGCCCCTTTCAGCGGCGGTCCAAGCACCACCATGAGTCTGGCAGTCCATGGACCACCAGACTCATAATGAGGCCCTAGATGTCGGACAGGATAATCACAGGGAATTTATAAGTGTAAGTGTTTTTTGCTCCTGGTTCAGTGCTCCCGGGAGAGATTGGGACTACAGAAGGGGGCTTCATCTGTTTGTGTGACTCTTTCTGTGCAAACTATTATCTTGGTGCAAAGGTAGTAGCAACACAATGATGAATAAGCATTCCCTAATTTGCATGATATTATTGGCCCATGTGCATGGGCAATAGAAGATCTTGGGATGTACCATGATATCAGTTTCTGCACTGCGCCAATGCAGGAGTCATCCATGAACTTTTTTTTGGCCTCTGAAGTGCATAAATAAACTCAACAGATTCCTGCCTTAATGCATGTTTTTCCGACAGCTGAGTTCGAAAACACAAAGAGACAATTACTACCCATATTATCGAGCACGGCTGTCGCTCAAGATGCTAAAAGGAGGTGCGGCAGCATCATGAAGCAGCCTCTGGTGATATCCACTGAATGTGTGCTAAATGGGAGGTTTGAGAGACCCTTCATTATCCCAAATGTATATATTTTGTAGTACTCATTAGTTTATTGTACCATTTCATATGGTAAGCTCCACCTATTACACATCACCTCACATTTACCTTCCCTGTCTTTTAGAATTTTAGGACCTTCACAGCAGAATGTTCACATTTGACAGAGTCCGGAGGGGGCGAGGATGAATCGGCTGCTTGTGTACCTCATACTTGTCTCTTATTAGTTAATCTAATAATTATATTTAGCATTTATGGCTTTTTATGGCTTGTAGTGGTAGATCTGATGTGGCCCTCCACATACACTGGTTAGAGGTGTGTATTGAAAGTAAGAGGTTGGGTGTAGCCTGATACTACAGTATCTTAAGGGCCTTCAGATACCACTACAAGGTGAACCACTGTATGTATGTGTGTGAATGTAAATGTTTGTATGTGTGGCAGGGGCGCACTTTCTCCAGTGCGCATGCCAACCATACTTTTGCATGTACTCTCCCCTCGTGCCTTAAGTCAGTGCTTTTTTAGGTCTGCGTTTTGAGACTAAAAGTATCAAATAGACCGTTGCTTACACTAGACGTGTCATTTGTACCACCCGCAACTACTGCTTTTCTTCACCTAGCCTCTCAGCCACTTACTTGAGACTTTGGGCCTGAGTTATAGTTTGGTAGATGCAGTTACTCCATCACAAATATGACGGATATCCCATGTGTCATATTACAATCCCATTATATCCTATGGGAATTGTAATATGGCAGACGGGATATGTGTCACATTTGTGATGCAGTAACCTGTCCGCCAAACTCTAAATCAGAACCTTTGTCACTAACATCTTGGCCCCACCTAGCTGCCTCCACGATTGCTTACCCTGAGCTGCATGAGGGGCTCCTTTAAAACTATAGCTTTCTGTCGCTTTTAAATATAAACAAAATTGGACTGTATCAAAGGCAAGTGAGCCCAATGCACTCCGTTGTTTGTTTCTTCAATATGTGATTGAGATTTTGCTGCATCCCCTGGCACCTTAAACCCACACCTATTGGCTTTACCAATGCTTGTTGTTAATGGGGTGCATTGCATAGTATGTGCTGGCCACACTACGTTAAGAGGCGTGCCAGAACAAACATGGGCTGAATGTCCCTTTGCTGCATTGGCCCTAGGTAAGGATCCATAGTGGTTTGGAAATAGCTTATGTCAGACTCCAGCCGGCTCATTAGACCTTGAGCATAATTAGCTCAAGAAGCTAATTATAAAGGGAGCATTGTAAATCTCTCATGAACAATAACTCATAGGCCTAGTTGCCTGTCAATTTTGTAATCGTAATTTAGGAATAAAGGGGAGATATTGTTACAATTCAATATCTTCACATACGTCACAGGTTAAAATCATGTCTTCAAAGTCTGATGGTACAAATATCTGTTGTCTTGAGATGAGTTCTATCTTTGGCTCACAAAATAAAAATATAATAAAAAAACAGGATGCTTCAGAGGCAGTCCTTGGAAGGCAGGCTCGATGGGGGCAGCCACAAGGCTCTCCTGTTTCCAATTAAAAGATGAAGTCAGATTTCCTAGCTCAATGGAGCGACTACTTCATGGTAGAAATATGCGCTCCCCAGGGCTTCACGCACTTCGCATGTTCTGGGTTCCCTTTCAGTTATCCTTGGCCAATACAGAGCTCCCCCCTGAAGGACGGGGCATCCATCCTCTCTGCTTTGTGCGCATGTGCAGGACGCACGTGTACTGGGATAGAGGCAGGAACGTGCTGGGAATGCATCTTCCTGTCAGTGACCGAAGCAGTCGAAGACTCCTAGTCACAAACTGTTAGTAATATCAAGTAGTGCTAGTGAGTAGCACTACTTGATATTACTAACAGTTTGTGACTAGGAGTCTTCGACTGCTTCGGTCACTGACAGGAAGATGCATTCCCAGCACGTTCCTGCCTCTATCCCAGTACACGTACTACACAAACCGCAGGGTGAGATCTCCTACTCTCCACCTTTTCTGTTCCGAGGTTTCTGGCACGTAGGTATTGTGTGGGCGACATCAGGGGAACAGCTGGAAAATGAGGAATACTTACTACTAAACAGGAGAGGTTTAGCAAAAATATAAGGCGAAGTTCGAGGCTAATACTAAATATTTGTAATTAATTTATGTGATACATTAACATATGTTAGTTTTTTTAAGAATAATAAACTTTAATACTTTTTCCATACTTTCTCACAGGGAGATCTCAGTTCTGGGAGCTGTGATCCGCACCTCCATGTGCAAAGTTACTAGCAGTACATTTGCACTTGTGAATCCTGTTGGAAAAGGCTCCAATCCTTGCTATGAGGGATGTGAGACGTGCAAGTCTACACCTAAGTATAAATCTGCACTTTGGAACAGTGAATACCAAAAAGTGTAGAGTTTCAACTAGGTATAACTCTAAATTTGGAAATGGTGAATAGGAAAAATGTGTGTAGAATTACACCTAGGTGCAGTGGAAAGTATACTTATAAGTACATAAACCTGTGTGTATTTACCTTTGTGAACAGACAGCACAGCACAAAATCAGTGCTTCTTTAAAAAAAGATATGTGTAGAGGCCTAAAGATTTTATTTAGGTGCCTGCATCCAAAGAGAGGTTGCAGAATACTAAAGCTGCCTGGTCTTGATTGCACTCCTGTATTTAACCTCCGACACCATACACCTCCTATCTCTTTATCTCACTCTTCCTGGTTCTTATTTGTCCTGCATTCTCCCTGGTTTCCTTTCTCTTCATCCTTCGTTCTCTGACTTTTTTCTGTTGCTCTACAGCAATGTTTAATGCTGGCAAATACATCTTGTCCCTCAAAATGAATGACGGTGCCCACCATCTGCAAGCAAAACTCACAGCAAGCATGGCACATTAACTCCAAAATGAGGCAGATTATATTTCATTTACATCCATTTCTGGATTAAACTGTAGTCATCAAAGACAAGTGCTTAGAGGTATCTGGTGGTCAAGGTGTGCTGAACACTCAAAAGGTGTGATACAAGGATGTTGTGCTTCTGACTCTGGTCAGCAACTGTGTAGAGAGACAACAAGGCACTTGGGACAGGTCCGAGTCACCTGGTGTAAGAGAGTCTGAGGGAACAGTCTGTCTCTATACATCATAAATCTGGACTGGTTCACACCACAAGTGAACTTGTATGCAATCAACTCAATAGATTACCAGAATTACTAATATTTCTTACATGCTGTCAAGAAAATTGCACCTCAGTCTTGCAGACATTAGAGTAACACAACTGCTTGAAAGTCTCACACAAAATGATGTTATAAACCAAATAATCCAGTACATGTATACACAACAAGAATAGGGGTGAGCGGAACTCGTTGCGTTTCACTCCACGGAATTTCACGGAGTTGCATGAGATTCCGCAGAGCTGTGTGAACGGGTGGAAATAAAGCATGCTGCTCTACTCAAATTGATTTTTAGTGCTGGGCTGGGAGCTTGTTCTGCAATGAAAAATCAGTGTGAATGGCACCATGCAGTGCATCAGAGGGTGCTGCCACTCGAGTTGATTTTGCTGCAGCTCAGGTAGATTTTCTACTCACTGTGAATTGTCCTGACCGTTCGTGGTGAGAAAATCTCACCCGGTGTCCCCTTAGTGCCTAAAACATGCTAGAGGATGCCAATTCTTGCTAGCCAACTTACTGTTGGAGAGCCAAACGAGATAAAGAAATTTGCCGCGCTAAAGTTGGTGGAATTTGGCTGGAATCCAGCATTACAAGTGTAATCCAGAGTGGCCAAAATTCCATCAACGCCGCTGGCAGAGCCGAATTTATCGCCCACTCCTAAACAAGAATGACCTTCTCACTGCAAGTCACAATGGACTCTGGGCTTGATTATAAGTCTGGTGGTCACAAGACCGCCAGGCTAGCGGTGGTAGTCTGATCATCGTGGCTGTGGTGGTCTAACCGACACATTACGAGTTTGGAGGGTGGACCTGTCAACAGACTGCCGTCTCCGCCAGGATCCAAGATCCCGTTGGGCTGATGGCGGTCCTGGTTGTAATCAGCCAGGGTGGAGCTAAACTCAGTGCTGTCTTGCTGATTACAATCTTGTTCTCTGCCAGCCTTTTCATGGCGGTTTCCCCACCATGAAAAGAATGGCAGAGAACAAGTGCTGGGGGCCACAGAGCTGGGCCCTTCCCAGCACCATTGAAATGCGCACTGTCTGCTCTGCAGACTGTGCGCATTCCGAGGGTGCTGGTCGACCTCCTGTGTGCTACTAGATAGCACTTGGCTCCTTTAAGGGTGCCAAGTCCTATCTCGTAGCACTGTTCCCACCGGTTTGACCTGCGGGAATGCTCTACTTCAAGGTTTCCACTGCTTTGCCAGGTCAGATTGGCAGAAATCTTGTAATGGGGGGTGGGGGTGCCACCACCATGGTGGTGGCATCCTCTCCGCTAGTTTGGTGGTTCCGTTTTGGGAACCAGCCCCTCTGTCCACAGCCCTAAACTGTTCACATCAAATTATTGTTATCAGATATGTTAGTTTACTAGTTCAATGGAAGAAAATAAGACAACACCCAAAATTCACCTGTTTATCAAACAAAAGTCTGACCTGAAAACACTGTCCATAATGACATAGAACAGACAGAAGAAACACACTTGAGTAACTCATAGTACCCAATATGACAGTAATTCCCATTACTGACTCCAATTCTTGAAACAGGAGCTCAAGATATCAGTAAGGGTTTAAATAAGTATATTGTATAAAAGTGATTCTCAAAAACTGCAACTGAGTAGGATCCTACCTCAAATGCTATTTATGAAAACGCATATTTAAACAATAATATGGTGCCAGAATATTGTGGCCTAAATATCATCAGTCAACATTTTTGTTGTCTAATATATACATTCCAGTAAATATCACCCCACTGAAGTTAATCACAGAAGGTTAACAGCCAATGGAGCAATATTTTTGTAAACTATATTTAGGCCATTATATATTTTTCTGGCAAAATAGTTTTGTTATCAAAATTCTCATGCTCAATCTAAACAATCTTTTGAGATGAAACAATTTTCTGGCAGATCATATGTTAAGGTCTCCAACATCTGTGGGAGTTTTCCTAAGCTTCGGGATAGATTCTAGTTTCAATGTCAACCTCAATGTATAATTGACATACAACAATTTTTATACACCTGTCGCAGTAAACTAGCTTGTTGTATTGCCTTATGCTTCAGAATGAAATCTTGTAACATTTTGATTGAATATCTGCAGTTAACATAATTGGATGGGTCTGGTTGAATACTTCAGATGAAAATATTTAATAGGAAATATAGCTAGTGTTGCCTCAACAAATTTATGGGACTGGATAAATTAGAACTCTGATTCGTATGCTAGAATATTTGGGCAAGGGTAATAGCTTGTATTCAAGATATCAATTCTTCTGTGTCATAAAACATGTCATATTTATTAATCATGTCAGATTGTGTAACTAGGTAAATTACTCTGCAATCTCTACTAGCAGAAAATGTGTGTCAGGGTGCTCCGTTCAGAAATCAGGTGTATTCATTACTACCATATTATATAATAAAACAATACCTCTATTAGTTAAAGGTATGATGGTTTCAATAGTGTTTCACTAAAACACATTTTCTTTAAAATATTGTAAACCAAATTGTTGTTCTAACTATTTATCTTCTGTGCATTCTTTTTATATTGATTGTAAAAGTTCACTGTTGGTATTGTTTCTACTGTTATTTATGAGTGATGTGCTGGTACCCCTTCATGAACTGCGGCATTCTGTCAAATTGAATGTTAATGTATATCTTTCTGTGTTTTAAAAACTGTGAATACACTTTTTTTAATGAGAAGTAGTTTCAAATGTTATCAGTGGCATGAATTCTTATTTAGGCATCTCTCCCTAAAATGAGGCAGTGGTCCAAAAATGATCCCTCACCAAATATGACTCATCTTGTGAGGTTTTGTGCAGGTGTTGTTGTCAAATGGGTTTGCGATTGCACTTGATTTCAGAACACTTTTACGCATTCATTTGTTCCACGACGAGGTACTCAATTCTACTTTAGAGATGCTTCTAATGGTTTCATTTGAGTGAAGTATTCATCATAGCATAAGTAAGATAACAGACACTTTGGCTTCTATGACCTTGCACTGCTTCGAAAAAGATGATATCGGAAGAAGTCACCTCAAATAAAATTTGACCCCTATGAAAGCATGCAAAGTTAATGAACATTTCTAAATAAAAGAATTATAAAATAATAAGAGAAAAAGGCAATCGTAGTAATCAGTTGTAGGAAGTTGGCTCTGTATGTGCTATTTCAAAGTAAGGAATAGCATGCACAGAGTCCAAGGGTTCCCCTTAGAGGTAAGATAGTGGCAAAAAGAGATAATACTAATGCTCTATTTTGTGGTAGTGTGGTCGAGCAGTAGGCTTATCCAAGGAGTAGTGTTAAGCATTTGTTGTACATACACATAGACAATAAATGAGGTACACACACTCAGAGACAAATCCAGCCAATAGGTTTTTATATAGAAAAATATATTTTCTTAGTTTATTTTAAGAACCACAGGTTCAAATTCTACAGGTAATATCTCATTCGAAAGGTATTGCAGGTAAGTACTTTAGGAACTTCAAATCATCAAAATTGCATGTATACTTTTCAAGTTATTCACAAATAGCTGTTTTAAAAGTGGACACTTAGTGCAATTTTCACAGTTCCTAGGGGAGGTAAGTATTTGTTAGGTTAACCAGGTAAGTAAGACACTTACAGGGCTTAGTTCTTGGTCCAAGGTAGCCCACCGTTGGGGGTTCAGAGCAACCCCAAAGTCACCACACCAGCAGCTCAGGGCCGGTCAGGTGCAGAGTTCAAAGTGGTGCCCAAAACGCATAGGCTAGAATGGAGAGAAGGGGGTGCCCCGGTTCCGGTCTGCTTGCAGGTAAGTACCCGCGTCTTCGGAGGGCAGACCAGGGGGGTTTTGTAGGGCACCGGGGGGGACACAAGTCCACACAGAAATTTCACCCTCAGCGGCGCGGGGGCGGCCGGGTGCAGTGTAGAAACAAGCGTCGGGTTCGCAATGTTAGTCTATGAGAGATCTCGGGATCTCTTCAGCGCTGCAGGCAGGCAAGGGGGGGGTTCCTCGGGGAAACCTCCACTTGGGCAAGGGAGAGGGACTCCTGGGGGTCACTTCTCCAGTGAAAGTCCGGTCCTTCAGGTCCTGGGGGCTGCGGGTGCAGGGTCTCTCCCAGGCGTCGGGACTTTAGGTTCAAAGAGTCGCGGTCAGGGGAAGCCTCGGGATTCCCTCTGCAGGCGGCGCTGTGGGGGCTCAGGGGGGACAGGTTTTGGTACTCACAGTATCAGAGTAGTCCTGGGGTCCCTCCTGAGGTGTTGGATCGCCACCAGCCGAGTCGGGGTCGCCGGGTGCAGTGTTGCAAGTCTCACGCTTCTTGCGGGGAGCTTGCAGGGTTCTTTAAAGCTGCTGGAAACAAAGTTGCAGCTTTTCTTGGAGCAGGTCCGCTGTCCTCGGGAGTTTCTTGTCTTTTCGAAGCAGGGGCAGTCCTCAGAGGATGTCGAGGTCGCTGGTCCCTTTGGAAGGCGTCGCTGGAGCAGGATCTTTGGAAGGCAGGAGACAGGCCGGTGAGTTTCTGGAGCCAAGGCAGTTGTCGTCTTCTGGTCTTCCTCTGCAGGGGTTTTCAGCTAGGCAGTCCTTCTTCTTGTAGTTGCAGGAATCTAATTTTCTAGGGTTCAGGGTAGCCCTTAAATACTAAATTTAAGGGCGTGTTTAGGTCTGGGGGGTTAGTAGCCAATGGCTACTAGCCCTGAGGGTGGGTACACCCTCTTTGTGCCTCCTCCCAAGGGGAGGGGGTCACAATCCTAACCCTATTGGGGGAATCCTCCATCTGCAAGATGGAGGATTTCTAAAAGTTAGAGTCACTTCAGCTCAGGACACCTTAGGGGCTGTCCTGACTGGCCAGGGACTCCTCCTTGTTTTTCTCATTATTTTCTCCGGCCTTGCCGCCAAAAGTGGGGCCTGGCCGGAGGGGGCGGGCAACTCCACTAGCTGGAGTGTCCTGCTGGGTTGGCACAAAGGAGGTGAGCCTTTGAGGCTCACCGCCAGGTGTGACAATTCCTGCCTGGGGGAGGTGTTAGCATCTCCACCCAGTGCAGGCTTTGTTACTGGCCTCAGAGTGACAAAGGCACTCTCCCCATGGGGCCAGCAACATGTCTCGGTTTGTGGCAGGCTGCTAAAACTAGTCAGCCTACACAGATAGTCGGTTAAGTTTCAGGGGGCACCTCTAAGGTGCCCTCTGTGGTGTATTTTACAATAAAATGTACACTGGCATCAGTGTGCATTTATTGTGCTGAGAAGTTTGATACCAAACTTCCCAGTTTTCAGTGTAGCCATTATGGTGCTGTGGAGTTCGTGTTTGACAAACTCCCAGACCATATACTCTAATGGCTACCCTGCACTTACAATGTCTAAGGTTTTGTTTAGACACTGTAGGGGTACCATGCTCATGCACTGGTACCCTCACCTATGGTATAGTGCACCCTGCCTTAGGGCTGTAAGGCCTGCTAGAGGGGTGTCTTACCTATACTGCATAGGCAGTGAGAGGCTGGCATGGCACCCTGAGGGGAGTGCCATGTCGACTTACTCGTTTTGTCCTCACTAGCACACACAAGCTGGCAAGCAGTGTGTCTGTGCTGAGTGAGAGGTCTCCAGGGTGGCATAAGACATGCTGCAGCCCTTAGAGACCTTCCTTGGCATCAGGGCCCTTGGTACTAGAAGTACCAGTTACAAGGGACTTATCTGGATGCCAGGGTCTGCCAATTGTGGATACAAAAGTACAGGTTAGGGAAAGAACACTGGTGCTGGGGCCTGGTTAGCAGGCCTCAGCACACTTTCAATTGTAAACATAGCATCAGCAAAGGCAAAAAGTCAGGGGGCAACCATGCCAAGGAGGCATTTCCTTACACAACCCCCCCCCAAACGAAAGAGGATGAGACTAACCTTTCCCAAGAGAGTCTTCATTTTCTAAGTGGAAGAACCTGGAAAGGCCATCTGCATTGGCATGGGCAGTCCCAGGTCTGTGTTCCACTATAAAGTCCATTCCCTGTAGGGAGATGGACCACCTCAACAGTTTAGGATTTTCACCTTTCATTTGCATCAGCCATTTGAGAGGTCTGTGGTCAGTTTGAACTAGGAAGTGAGTCCCAAAGAGGTATGGTCTCAGCTTCTTCAGGGACCAAACCACAGCAAAGGCCTCCCTCTCAATGGCACTCCAACGCTGCTCCCTGGGGAGTAACCTCCTGCTAATGAAAGCAACAGGCTGGTCAAGGCCATCATCATTGGTTTGGGACAAAACTGCCCCTATCCCATGTTCAGAGGCATCAGTCTGCACAATGAACTGCTTAGAATAATCTGGAGCTTTTAGAACTGGTGCTGAGCACATTGCTTGTTTCAGGGTGTCAAAGGCCTGTTGGCATTCTACAGTCCAGTTCACTTTCTTGGGCATTTTCTTGGAGGTGAGTTCAGTGAGGGCTGTCACTATTGATCCATATCCCTTCACAAACCTCCTGTAATACCCAGTCAAGCCAAGGAATGCCCTGACTTGAGTCTGGGTTTTTGGAGCTACCCAGTCCAGAATAGTCTGGATCTTGGGTTGGAGTGGCTGAACTTGGCCTCCACCTACAAGGTGTCCCAAGTAAACCACAGTTCCCTGCCCTATCTGGCATTTGGATGCCTTGATAGAGAGGCCTGCAGATTGCAGAGCCTTCAAAACCTTCCTCAGGTGGACCAGGTGATCCTGCCAGGTGGAGCTAAAGACAGCAATATCATCAAGATAAGCTGTGCTAAAGGACTCCAAGCCAGCAAGGACTTGATTCACCAACCTTTGGAAGGTGGCAGGGGCATTCTTTAAACCAAAGGGCATAACAGTAAACTGATAATGCCCATCAGGTGTGGAGAATGCTGTCTTTTCTTTTGCTCCAGGTGCCATTTTTATTTGCCAGTACCCTGCTGTCAAGTCAAAGGTACTTAGAAATTTGGCAGCACCTAATTTATCAATGAGCTCATCAGCTCTTGGAATTGGATGGGCATCTGTCTTGGTGACAGAATTGAGCCCTCTGTAGTCCACACAAAACCTCATCTCTTTCTTTCCATCTTTGGTGTGAGGTTTGGGGACTAAGACCACTGGGCTAGCCCAGGGGCTGTCAGAGCGCTCAATTACTCCCAATTCCAGCATCTTGTGGACTTCCACCTTGATGCTTTCTTTAACATGGTCAGATTGTCTAAAGATTTTGTTCTTGACAGGCATGCTGTCTCCTGTGTCCACATCATGGGTACACAGGTGTGTCTGACCAGGGGTTAAGGAGAAGAGTTCAGGAAACTGTTGTAGGACTCTCCTACAATCAGCTTGCTGTTGGCCAGAGAGGGTGTCTGAGTAGATCACTCCATCTACTGTGCCATCTTTTGGGTCTGATGACAGAAGATCAGGGAGAGGTTCACTCTCTGCCTCCTGATCCTCATCTGTTACCATCAACAGATTCACATCAGCCCTGTCATGGAAGAGCTTAAGGCGGTTCACATGGATCACCCTCTTGGGGCTCCTGCTTGTGCCCAGGTCCACCAGGTAGGTGACCTGACTCTTCCTTTCTAGTACTGGGTAAGGGCCACTCCATTTGTCCTGGAGTGCCCTGGGAGCCACAGGCTCCAGAACCCAGACTTTCTGCCCCGGTTGGAACTCAACCAGTGCAGCCTTTTGGTCATACCAAAACTTCTGGAGCTGTTGGCTGGCCTCAAGGTTTTTGGTTGCCTTTTCCATGTACTCTGCCATTCTAGAGCGAAGGCCAAGTACATAGTCCACTATGTCCTGTTTAGGCTCATGGAGAGGTCTCTCCCAGCCTTCTTTAACAAGGGCAAGTGGTCCCCTTACAGGATGACCAAACAGAAGTTCAAAGGGTGAGAATCCTACTCCCTTCTGTGGCACCTCTCTGTAAGCGAAAAGCAGACATGGCAAGAGGACATCCCATCTCCTTTTGAGTTTTTCTGGGAGCCCCATGATCATGCCTTTTAATGTCTTGTTGAATCTCTCAACCAAGCCATTAGTTTGTGGATGGTATGGTGTAGTGAATTTATAAGTCACTCCACACTCATTCCACATGTGCTTTAGGTATGCTGACATGAAGTTGGTACCTCTGTCAGACACCACCTCCTTAGGGAAACCCACTCTGGTAAAGATACCAATGAGGGCCTTGGCTACTGCAGGGGCAGTAGTCGACCTAAGGGGAATAGCTTCAGGATACCTGGTAGCATGATCCACTACTACCAGGATATACATATTTCCTGAGGCTGTGGGAGGTTCTAGTGGACCAACTATGTCCACACCCACTCTTTCAAAGGGAACCCCCACCACTGGAAGTGGAATGAGGGGGGCCTTTGGATGCCCACCTGTCTTACCACTGGCTTGACAGGTGGGGCAGGAGAGGCAAAACTCCTTAACCATGTTGGACATATTGGGCCAGTAGAAGTGGTTGACTAACCTCTCCCACGTCTTGGTTTGTCCCAAATGTCCAGCAAGGGGAATGTCATGGGCCAATGTTAGGATGAACTTCCTGAACAGCTGAGGCACTACCACTCTCCTAGTGGCACCAGGTTTGGGGTCTCTGGCCTCAGTGTACAGGAGTCCATCTTCCCAATAGACCCTATGCGTTCCATTTTTCTTGCCTTTGGACTCTTCAGCAGCTTGCTGCCTAAGGCCTTCAAGAGAGGGACAGGTTTCTTGTCCCTTACACAGCTCCTCCCTTGAGGGTCCCCCTGGGCCTAAGAGCTCAACCTGGTAAGGTTCAAGCTCCAAAGGCTCAGTTCCCTCAGAGGGCAGAACTTCTTCCTGAGAAGAGAGGTTCCCTTTCTTTTGCTGTGTTGCAGTTGGTTTCCCAACTGACTTTCCTGTTCTCTTGGTAGGCTGGGCCATTCTTCCAGACTCCAGCTCTACTTGTTCACCCTGTGCCTTGCATTGTGCTCTTGTTTTCACACACACCAGTTCAGGGATACCCAGCATTGCTGCATGGGTTTTTAGTTCTACCTCAGCCCATGCTGAGGACTCCAGGTCATTTCCAAGCAGACAGTCCACTGGGATATTTGAGGAGACCACCACCTGTTTCAGGCCATTGACCCCTCCCCATTCTAAAGTAACCATTGCCATGGGATGTACTTTTCTCTGATTGTCAGCGTTGGTGACTGTGTAAGTTTTTCCAGTCAGGTATTGGCCAGGGGAAACCAGTTTCTCTGTCACCATGGTGACACTGGCACCTGTATCCCTCAGGCCCTCTATTCTAGTCCCATTAATTAAGAGTTGCTGTCTGTATTTTTGCATGTTAGGCGGCCAGACAGCTAGTGTGGCTAAATCCACCCCACCCTCAGAAACTAGAGTAGCTTCAGTGTGGACCCTGATTTGCTCTGGGCACACTGTTGATCCCACTTGGAGACTAGCCATACCAGTGTTACCTGGATGGGAGTTTGGAGTCGAACCTTTCTTGGGACAGGCCTTGTCTCCAGTTTGGTGTCCATGCTGTTTACAGCTATGACACCAGGCCTTTTTGGGATCAAAGTTTTTACCCTTGTACCCATTGTTTTGTGAAGAGGCTCTGGGCCCACCCTCCTGTGCAGGTTTTTGGGGGCCTGTAGAAGACTCTTTACTATTTTTAGTTTTGGTTGTCTCATCACCCTTCCCTTGGGGAGTCTTTGTGACCCCTTTCTTTTGGTCACCCCCTGTTGAAGTCTTGGACACCCTTGTCTTGACCCAATGGTCCGCCTTCTTTCCCAATTCTTGGGGAGAAATTGGTCCTAGGTCTACCAGATGCTGATGCAGTTTATCATTGAAACAATTACTTAACAGGTGTTCTTTCACAAATAAATTGTACAGCCCATCATAATTACTTACACCACTGCCTTGAATCCAACCATCTAGTGTTTTCACTGAGTAGTCAACAAAGTCAACCCAGGTCTGGCTCGAGGATTTTTGAGCCCCCCTGAACCTAATCCTGTACTCCTCAGTGGAGAATCCAAAGCCCTCAATCAGGGTACCCTTCATGAGGTCATAAGATTCTGCATCTTTTCCAGAGAGTGTGAGGAGTCTATCCCTACACTTTCCAGTGAACATTTCCCAAAGGAGAGCACCCCAGTGAGATCTGTTCACTTTTCTGGTTACACAAGCCCTCTCAAAAGCTGTGAACCACTTGGTGATGTCATCACCATCTTCATATTTTGTCACAATCCCTTTGGGGATTTTTAACATGTCAGGAGAATCTCTGACCCTATTTATATTGCTGCCACCATTGATGGGTCCTAGGCCCATCTCTTGTCTTTCCCTTTCTATGGCTAGGAGCTGTCTCTCTAAAGCCAATCTTTTGGCCATCCTGGCTAACAGGAGGTCATCTTCACTGAGAGCATCCTCAGTGATTTCAGAAATGTGGGACCCTCCTGTGAGGGACTCACTATTTCTGACTAACACAGTTGGAGACAGGACTTGAGGGGTCCTGTTCTCCCTATTTAGGACTGGAGGAGGGACATTGGCCTCCAAGTCACTAATTTCTTCCTCTGTGAGGTCATCATCAGAGGGGTTGGCTTTTTCAAACTCTGCCAACAGCTCCTGGAGCTGAATTTTGGTAGGTCTGGAGCCAATGGTTATTTTTTTGATATTACAGAGAGACCTTAGCTCCCTCATCTTAAGATGGAGGTAAGGTGTGGTGTCGAGTTCCACCACATTCATCTCTGTGTCAGACATTATTTTGCTAAGAGTTGGAAGACTTTTTAAAGAATCTAAAACTGTTTCTAGAATCTAATTTCAAACTTTTAACAAACTTTTAAACTCTAAAAGACAATGCTAAACAGGGACTTAACACACAAGGCCCTAGCAGGACTTTTAAGAATTTAGAAAAATTTCAAATTGCAAAAATGAATTTCTAATGACAATTTTGGGATTTGTCGTGTGATCAGGTATTGGCTGAGTAGTCCAGCAAATGCAAAGTCTTGTACCCCACCGCTGATCCACCAATGTAGGAAGTTGGCTCTGTATGTGCTATTTCAAAGTAAGGAATAGCATGCACAGAGTCCAAGGGTTCCCCTTAGAGGTAAGATAGTGGCAAAAAGAGATAATACTAATGCTCTATTTTGTGGTAGTGTGGTCGAGCAGTAGGCTTATCCAAGGAGTAGTGTTAAGCATTTGTTGTACATACACATAGACAATAAATGAGGTACACACACTCAGAGACAAATCCAGCCAATAGGTTTTTATATAGAAAAATATATTTTCTTAGTTTATTTTAAGAACCACAGGTTCAAATTCTACAGGTAATATCTCATTCGAAAGGTATTGCAGGTAAGTACTTTAGGAACTTCAAATCATCAAAATTGCATGTATACTTTTCAAGTTATTCACAAATAGCTGTTTTAAAAGTGGACACTTAGTGCAATTTTCACAGTTCCTAGGGGAGGTAAGTATTTGTTAGGTTAACCAGGTAAGTAAGACACTTACAGGGCTTAGTTCTTGGTCCAAGGTAGCCCACCGTTGGGGGTTCAGAGCAACCCCAAAGTCACCACACCAGCAGCTCAGGGCCGGTCAGGTGCAGAGTTCAAAGTGGTGCCCAAAACGCATAGGCTAGAATGGAGAGAAGGGGGTGCCCCGGTTCCGGTCTGCTTGCAGGTAAGTACCCGCGTCTTCGGAGGGCAGACCAGGGGGGTTTTGTAGGGCACCGGGGGGGACACAAGTCCACACAGAAATTTCACCCTCAGCGGCGCGGGGGCGGCCGGGTGCAGTGTAGAAACAAGCGTCGGGTTCGCAATGTTAGTCTATGAGAGATCTCGGGATCTCTTCAGCGCTGCAGGCAGGCAAGGGGGGGGGTTCCTCGGGGAAACCTCCACTTGGGCAAGGGAGAGGGACTCCTGGGGGTCACTTCTCCAGTGAAAGTCCGGTCCTTCAGGTCCTGGGGGCTGCGGGTGCAGGGTCTCTCCCAGGCGTCGGGACTTTAGGTTCAAAGAGTCGCGGTCAGGGGAAGCCTCGGGATTCCCTCTGCAGGCGGCGCTGTGGGGGCTCAGGGGGGACAGGTTTTGGTACTCACAGTATCAGAGTAGTCCTGGGGTCCCTCCTGAGGTGTTGGATCGCCACCAGCCGAGTCGGGGTCGCCGGGTGCAGTGTTGCAAGTCTCACGCTTCTTGCGGGGAGCTTGCAGGGGTCTTTAAAGCTGCTGGAAACAAAGTTGCAGCTTTTTTTGGAGCAGGTCCGCTGTCCTCGGGAGTTTCTTGTCTTTTCGAAGCAGGGGCAGTCCTCAGAGGATGTCGAGGTCGCTGGTCCCTTTGGAAGGCGTCGCTGGAGCAGGATCTTTGGAAGGCAGGAGACAGGCCGGTGAGTTTCTGGAGCCAAGGCAGTTGTCGTCTTCTGGTCTTCCTCTGCAGGGGTTTTCAGCTAGGCAGTCCTTCTTCTTGTAGTTGCAGGAATCTAATTTTCTAGGGTTCAGGGTAGCCCTTAAATACTAAATTTAAGGGCGTGTTTAGGTCTGGGGGGTTAGTAGCCAATGGCTACTAGCCCTGAGGGTGGGTACACCCTCTTTGTGCCTCCTCCCAAGGGGAGGGGGTCACAATCCTAACCCTATTGGGGGAATCCTCCATCTGCAAGATGGAGGATTTCTAAAAGTTAGAGTCACTTCAGCTCAGGACACCTTAGGGGCTGTCCTGACTGGCCAGGGACTCCTCCTTGTTTTTCTCATTATTTTCTCCGGCCTTGCCGCCAAAAGTGGGGCCTGGCCGGAGGGGGCGGGCAACTCCACTAGCTGGAGTGTCCTGCTGGGTTGGCACAAAGGAGGTGAGCCTTTGAGGCTCACCGCCAGGTGTGACAATTCCTGCCTGGGGGAGGTGTTAGCATCTCCACCCAGTGCAGGCTTTGTTACTGGCCTCAGAGTGACAAAGGCACTCTCCCCATGGGGCCAGCAACATGTCTCGGTTTGTGGCAGGCTGCTAAAACTAGTCAGCCTACACAGATAGTCGGTTAAGTTTCAGGGGGCACCTCTAAGGTGCCCTCTGTGGTGTATTTTACAATAAAATGTACACTGGCATCAGTGTGCATTTATTGTGCTGAGAAGTTTGATACCAAACTTCCCAGTTTTCAGTGTAGCCATTATGGTGCTGTGGAGTTCGTGTTTGACAAACTCCCAGACCATATACTCTAATGGCTACCCTGCACTTACAATGTCTAAGGTTTTGTTTAGACACTGTAGGGGTACCATGCTCATGCACTGGTACCCTCACCTATGGTATAGTGCACCCTGCCTTAGGGCTGTAAGGCCTGCTAGAGGGGTGTCTTACCTATACTGCATAGGCAGTGAGAGGCTGGCATGGCACCCTGAGGGGAGTGCCATGTCGACTTACTCGTTTTGTCCTCACTAGCACACACAAGCTGGCAAGCAGTGTGTCTGTGCTGAGTGAGAGGTCTCCAGGGTGGCATAAGACATGCTGCAGCCCTTAGAGACCTTCCTTGGCATCAGGGCCCTTGGTACTAGAAGTACCAGTTACAAGGGACTTATCTGGATGCCAGGGTCTGCCAATTGTGGATACAAAAGTACAGGTTAGGGAAAGAACACTGGTGCTGGGGCCTGGTTAGCAGGCCTCAGCACACTTTCAATTGTAAACATAGCATCAGCAAAGGCAAAAAGTCAGGGGGCAACCATGCCAAGGAGGCATTTCCTTACATCAGTGGAAAGCATAGTGGAGCAGTTTCAAACCCTGGTTACCCCTGGATAGTGTCTGTGCTTAGTGCTAGAGCATCGCACACACACACACACACACACACACACACTCATACTCACCCATCTACATGCACACTCACTTACACCCATATATTCACGTGTGCATACATGCACCCACCTTTCACAAGCACATACACATGCAAACACCCAGTCACAGCATGTACACACATTAACAGCATGCACACACTAAAACACATTCATTATTACATACACAGAAGTATGCACCACACATAAAAAAATAAAAACATACTGCCATGCATTGGTGATCTCGGGTGGCAGGAAGGAAGACACCAAGGATCCTGCGGACGACTGGTACTCCCGCCTAATGACAGGAGGCCGCATTCCCTTATTCGTGACAGAGTAGGATGGGGTCAGTGAGAGTTGCTGACCCCCAACCCCCTCTGTGACGAGCATCAGTGATTGATCCTCAGCCCTGGGCACTTCAGGGCTTAAACCTGAGGCACCCGTGTGTGAGTCTATCAGTGTCATGCCCCCTCTTCACGAGGGGGAGGACTTCCAATCACTTTGTTGGGCTGAGTAGGTCACAAGCACAGGGCTGTGAAATCCTCAGCCCAGCAAAGTTCAGCTCAGGCAGCCAGGTGTCTGCAGTTAGTGCATGTACAGTGCCTGGATACCTGACCTGAACATTCCCAGTGTCCATCAGGCCAACCTTTCTTCAGCCTGATAGACTCTGGCTTTGTTCAGCAAAAAGGTTGTAGGGCAGGGCATCTGCACCCTTAAGGATGGGCCTTGCCTGATCAAGGGCTTTGTTCACCGGGTGTTCTGTTCATCTCCTGTTAAATATGTAGTTATTTTTTCAACCTGGGGTTTCAAATGAGAAATGGGACAAACTCTGACAACCAAAAGCAGCAGACATTTTATATTACACATACATTGTAAGGCGATTGCCTCATTCCCACTGCTTGCTCAACCGATGTACAGTGCAAGCGGTGTTCTCCCTGTCAGTTTCAACACTGTACCTCCCCGATCAAGGCAGCACCCACCCTAGTCTGAGATCATGGCTCCAGCTATTCATTCCACAGTCAAACTCTGGTTACATGCAGACTAGAAACCTGTGATGATGAACAGCATGACTGCACTTAGAAACACAAACACAGAATAAAGAGACTGAAGGAACAGGAAATCCATCTTTAGATGGTCATTAACGTACATTTTAATGTAAGATTAAATGAGCCCTGCAATACCATTGAAATTGACTGTGGGACCTGGTTAAGCAGGAAGCAGCTGTGTTTTAGTAAGCATTCTACTTATACTCTATGACAGTAACCAGAGTCAATAGGCCCATTTCACAAACGTGTTGGCAAATTCTTTATCATAGGACTGACCAGTGAGAGGATGGCAGATATCTACAAAGTAAAAAATGTGCCCATATTTCACATAGATCCCCCAAATTTGTTACTCCCAAAAGACTGGATTAATTGTGCAAATTAGCTATGAAAGGCACTCAAACAGACACATATACTTATGAATAGGAGAAGGGATTTCTCCACCTGGAAATTCAATGTGTAGGTGGAGAAAAAAATAAACAACTTTAGGTGAGACCTTTTTCTGTGCTCCGGGGTAGCCTGTGATTCCTGGTCAGTACACTTGGGAGTACTTCTTTTACTGCTATGGACGAAAGGCACTAACTCATATTGCCCCCCAGTTGGATAACCATGATATTACCTTTCTTCACTTGATTTACAATTGGTAGCTAATTTTGAACAGATAAGGCTTACTGAAGGGAGTAGGCTTGAAACTGTATGTAATATCAGAGTCATAGCAACACAAGAAGCTGAATGTTCAATCAGAGCTCTACAGTTTAAAAAGAATAGGACCCTCAAGTAAGATCTGGCAGGTGACCTACATGATGGCCCTAGGCTCTGTCCCCTGAAAGAGGACCATCCTCCATAGCTAGAGATCTAGTCTGCCTGGAGGGCATCTCCATGCTTTCAGCGGACCTGCCGGTTCATAGATGCACTCATGGTGGAGTGGAGTTTCTGTCATAAAAAACATTTCCCTGACACCCTGGGAGTTTCCTCCTTGTGTTTCAAGGCCAATGTTTATCTTGCGCTGGTATGCCATGCTTCGCATGATGGTCCTGGGAGTGGAAATCAGCACCAGTTGCTCCACCCTAAGTTGTACAGTGCTATCTTCACTGTGACCTACTGTAAGGAAATGCCTCCTTGGCATGGTTGCCCCCTGACTTTTTGCCTTTGCTGATGCTATGTTTACAATTGAAAGTGTGCTGAGGCCTGCTAACCAGGCCCCAGCACCAGTGTTCTTTCCCTAACCTGTACTTTTGTATCCACAATTGGCAGACCCTGGCATCCAGATAAGTCCCTTGTAACTGGTACTTCTAGTACCAAGGGCCCTGATGCCAAGGAAGGTCTCTAAGGGATGCAGCATGTCTTATGCCACCCTGGAGACCTCTCACTCAGCACAGACACACTGCTTGCCAGCTTGTGTGTGCTAGTGAGGACAAAACGAGTAAGTCGACATGGCACTCCCCTCAGGGTGCCATGCCAGCCTCTCACTGCCTATGCAGTATAGGTAAGACACCCCTCTAGCAGGCCTTACAGCCCTAAGGCAGGGTGCACTATACCATAGGTGAGGGTACCAGTGCATGAGCATGGTACCCCTACAGTGTCTAAACAAAACCTTAGACATTGTAAGTGCAGGGTAGCCATAAGAGTATATGGTCTGGGAGTTTGTCAAACACGAACTCCACAGCACCATAATGGCTACACTGAAAACTGGGAAGTTTGGTATCAAACTTCTCAGCACAATAAATGCACACTGATGCCAGTGTACATTTTATTGTAAAATACACCACAGAGGGCACCTTAGAGGTGCCCCCTGAAACTTAACCGACTGTCTGTGTAGGCTGACTAGTTCCAGCAGCCTGCCACACCAGAGACATGTTGCTGGCCCCATGGGGAGAGTGCCTTTGTCACTCTGAGGCCAGTAACAAAGCCTGCACTGGGTGGAGATGCTAACACCTCCCCCAGGCAGGAGCTGTGACACCTGGCGGTGAGCCTCAAAGGCTCACCCCTTTGTCACAGCCCAGCAGGGCACTCCAGCTTAGTGGAGTTGCCCGCCCCCTCCGGCCACGGCCCCCACTTTTGGCGGCAAGGCTGGAGGGAACAAAGAAAGCAACAAGGAGGAGTCACTGGCCAGTCAGGACAGCCCCTAAGGTGTCCTGAGCTGAGGTGACTCTGACTTTTAGAAATCCTCCATCTTGCAGATGGAGGATTCCCCCAATAGGGTTAGGATTGTGACCCCCTCCCCTTGGGAGGAGGCACAAAGAGGGTGTACCCACCCTCAGGGCTAGTAGCCATTGGCTACTAACCCCCCAGACCTAAACACGCCCTTAAATTTAGTATTTAAGGGCTACCCTGAACCCTAGAAAATTAGATTCCTGCAACTACAAGAAGAAGGACTGCCTAGCTGAAAACCCCTGCAGAGGAAGACCAGAAGACGACAACTGCATTGGCTCCAGAAACTCACCGGCCTGTCTCCTGCCTTCCAAAGATCCTGCTCCAGCGACGCCTTCCAAAGGGACCAGCGACCTCGACATCCTCTGAGGACTGCCCCTGCTTCGAAAAGACAAGAAACTCCCGAGGACAGCGGACCTGCTCCAAGAAAGGCTGCAACTTTGTTTCCAGCAGCCTTGAAAGAACCCTGCAAGCTCCCCGCAAGAAGCGTGAGACTTGCAACACTGCACCCGGCGACCCCGACTCGGCTGGTGGAGATCCAACACCTCAGGAGGGACCTGATGGGCATTATCAGTTTACTGTTATGCCCTTTGGTTTAAAGAATGCCCCTGCCACCTTCCAAAGGTTGGTGAATCAAGTCCTTGCTGGCTTGGAGTCCTTTAGCACAGCTTATCTTGATGATATTGCTGTCTTTAGCTCCACCTGGCAGGATCACCTGGTCCACCTGAAGAAGGTTTTGAAGGCTCTGCAATCTGCAGGCCTCTCTATCAAGGCATCCAAATGCCAGATAGGGCAGGGAACTGTGGTTTACTTGGGCCACCTTGTAGGTGGAGGCCAAGTTCAGCCACTCCAACCCAAGATCCAGACTATTCTGGACTGGGTAGCTCCAAAAACCCAGACTCAAGTCAGGGCATTCCTTGGCTTGACTGGGTATTACAGGAGGTTTGTGAAGGGATATGGATCCATTGTGACAGCCCTCACTGAACTCACCTCCAAGAAAATGCCCAAGAAAGTGAACTGGACTGTGGAATGCCAACAGGCCTTTGACACCCTGAAACAAGCAATGTGCTCAGCACCAGTTCTAAAAGCTCCAGATTATTCTAAGCAGTTCATTGTGCAGACTGATGCCTCTGAACATGGGATAGGGGCAGTTTTGTCCCAAACAAATGATGATGGCCTTGACCAGCCTGTTGCTTTCATTAGCAGGAGGTTACTCCCCAGGGAGCAGCGTTGGAGTGCCATTGAGAGGGAGGCCTTTGCTGTGGTTTGGTCCCTGAAGAAGCTGAGACCATACCTCTTTGGGACTCACTTCCTAGTTCAAACTGACCACAGACCTCTCAAATGGCTGATGCAAATGAAAGGTGAAAATCCTAAACTGTTGAGGTGGTCCATCTCCCTACAGGGAATGGACTTTATAGTGGAACACAGACCTGGGACTGCCCATGCCAATGCAGATGGCCTTTCCAGGTTCTTCCACTTAGAAAATGAAGACTCTCTTGGGAAAGGTTAGTCTCATCCTCTTTCGTTTGGGGGGGGGTTGTGTAAGGAAATGCCTCCTTGGCATGGTTGCCCCCTGACTTTTTGCCTTTGCTGATGCTATGTTTACAATTGAAAGTGTGCTGAGGCCTGCTAACCAGGCCCCAGCACCAGTGTTCTTTCCCTAACCTGTACTTTTGTATCCACAATTGGCAGACCCTGGCATCCAGATAAGTCCCTTGTAACTGGTACTTCTAGTACCAAGGGCCCTGATGCCAAGGAAGGTCTCTAAGGGCTGCAGCATGTCTTATGCCACCCTGGAGACCTCTCACTCAGCACAGACACACTGCTTGCCAGCTTGTGTGTGCTAGTGAGGACAAAACGAGTAAGTCGACATGGCACTCCCCTCAGGGTGCCATGCCAGCCTCTCACTGCCTATGCAGTATAGGTAAGACACCCCTCTAGCAGGCCTTACAGCCCTAAGGCAGGGTGCACTATACCATAGGTGAGGGTACCAGTGCATGAGCATGGTACCCCTACAGTGTCTAAACAAAACCTTAGACATTGTAAGTGCAGGGTAGCCATAAGAGTATATGGTCTGGGAGTTTGTCAAACACGAACTCCACAGCACCATAATGGCTACACTGAAAACTGGGAAGTTTGGTATCAAACTTCTCAGCACAATAAATGCACACTGATGCCAGTGTACATTTTATTGTAAAATACACCACAGAGGGCACCTTAGAGGTGCCCCCTGAAACTTAACCGACTGTCTGTGTAGGCTGACTAGTTCCAGCAGCCTGCCACACCAGAGACATGTTGCTGGCCCCATGGGGAGAGTGCCTTTGTCACTCTGAGGCCAGTAACAAAGCCTGCACTGGGTGGAGATGCTAACACCTCCCCCAGGCAGGAGCTGTGACACCTGGCGGTGAGCCTCAAAGGCTCACCCCTTTGTCACAGCCCAGCAGGGCACTCCAGCTTAGTGGAGTTGCCCGCCCCCTCCGGCCACGGCCCCCACTTTTGGCGGCAAGGCTGGAGGGAACAAAGAAAGCAACAAGGAGGAGTCACTGGCCAGTCAGGACAGCCCCTAAGGTGTCCTGAGCTGAGGTGACTCTGACTTTTAGAAATCCTCCATCTTGCAGATGGAGGATTCCCCCAATAGGGTTAGGATTGTGACCCCCTCCCCTTGGGAGGAGGCACAAAGAGGGTGTACCCACCCTCAGGGCTAGTAGCCATTGGCTACTAACCCCCCAGACCTAAACACGCCCTTAAATTTAGTATTTAAGGGCTACCCTGAACCCTAGAAAATTAGATTCCTGCAACTACAAGAAGAAGGACTGCCTAGCTGAAAACCCCTGCAGAGGAAGACTAGAAGACGACAACTGCCTTGGCTCCAGAAACTCACCGGCCTGTCTCCTGCCTTCCAAAGATCCTGCTCCAGCGACGCCTTCCAAAGGGACCAGCGACCTCGACATCCTCTGAGGACTGCCCCTGCTTCGAAAAGACAAGAAACTCCCGAGGACAGCGGACCTGCTCCAAGAAAGGCTGCAACTTTGTTTCCAGCAGCCTTGAAAGAACCCTGCAAGCTCCCCGCAAGAAGCGTGAGACTTGCAACACTGCACCCGGCGACCCCGACTCGGCTGGTGGAGATCCAACACCTCAGGAGGGACCTGATGGGCATTATCAGTTTACTGTTATGCCCTTTGGTTTAAAGAATGCCCCTGCCACCTTCCAAAGGTTGGTGAATCAAGTCCTTGCTGGCTTGGAGTCCTTTAGCACAGCTTATCTTGATGATATTGCTGTCTTTAGCTCCACCTGGCAGGATCACCTGGTCCACCTGAAGAAGGTTTTGAAGGCTCTGCAATCTGCAGGCCTCTCTATCAAGGCATCCAAATGCCAGATAGGGCAGGGAACTGTGGTTTACTTGGGCCACCTTGTAGGTGGAGGCCAAGTTCAGCCACTCCAACCCAAGATCCAGACTATTCTGGACTGGGTAGCTCCAAAAACCCAGACTCAAGTCAGGGCATTCCTTGGCTTGACTGGGTATTACAGGAGGTTTGTGAAGGGATATGGATCCATTGTGACAGCCCTCACTGAACTCACCTCCAAGAAAATGCCCAAGAAAGTGAACTGGACTGTGGAATGCCAACAGGCCTTTGACACCCTGAAACAAGCAATGTGCTCAGCACCAGTTCTAAAAGCTCCAGATTATTCTAAGCAGTTCATTGTGCAGACTGATGCCTCTGAACATGGGATAGGGGCAGTTTTGTCCCAAACAAATGATGATGGCCTTGACCAGCCTGTTGCTTTCATTAGCAGGAGGTTACTCCCCAGGGAGCAGCGTTGGAGTGCCATTGAGAGGGAGGCCTTTGCTGTGGTTTGGTCCCTGAAGAAGCTGAGACCATACCTCTTTGGGACTCACTTCCTAGTTCAAACTGACCACAGACCTCTCAAATGGCTGATGCAAATGAAAGGTGAAAATCCTAAACTGTTGAGGTGGTCCATCTCCCTACAGGGAATGGACTTTATAGTGGAACACAGACCTGGGACTGCCCATGCCAATGCAGATGGCCTTTCCAGGTTCTTCCACTTAGAAAATGAAGACTCTCTTGGGAAAGGTTAGTCTCATCCTCTTTCGTTTGGGGGGGGGTTGTGTAAGGAAATGCCTCCTTGGCATGGTTGCCCCCTGACTTTTTGCCTTTGCTGATGCTATGTTTACAATTGAAAGTGTGCTGAGGCCTGCTAACCAGGCCCCAGCACCAGTGTTCTTTCCCTAACCTGTACTTTTGTATCCACAATTGGCAGACCCTGGCATCCAGATAAGTCCCTTGTAACTGGTACTTCTAGTACCAAGGGCCCTGATGCCAAGGAAGGTCTCTAAGGGCTGCAGCATGTCTTATGCCACCCTGGAGACCTCTCACTCAGCACAGACACACTGCTTGCCAGCTTGTGTGTGCTAGTGAGGACAAAACGAGTAAGTCGACATGGCACTCCCCTCAGGGTGCCATGCCAGCCTCTCACTGCCTATGCAGTATAGGTAAGACACCCCTCTAGCAGGCCTTACAGCCCTAAGGCAGGGTGCACTATACCATAGGTGAGGGTACCAGTGCATGAGCATGGTACCCCTACAGTGTCTAAACAAAACCTTAGACATTGTAAGTGCAGGGTAGCCATAAGAGTATATGGTCTGGGAGTTTGTCAAACACGAACTCCACAGCACCATAATGGCTACACTGAAAACTGGGAAGTTTGGTATCAAACTTCTCAGCACAATAAATGCACACTGATGCCAGTGTACATTTTATTGTAAAATACACCACAGAGGGCACCTTAGAGGTGCCCCCTGAAACTTAACCGACTGTCTGTGTAGGCTGACTAGTTCCAGCAGCCTGCCACACCAGAGACATGTTGCTGGCCCCATGGGGAGAGTGCCTTTGTCACTCTGAGGCCAGTAACAAAGCCTGCACTGGGTGGAGATGCTAACACCTCCCCCAGGCAGGAGCTGTGACACCTGGCGGTGAGCCTCAAAGGCTCACCCCTTTGTCACAGCCCAGCAGGGCACTCCAGCTTAGTGGAGTTGCCCGCCCCCTCCGGCCACGGCCCCCACTTTTGGCGGCAAGGCTGGAGGGAACAAAGAAAGCAACAAGGAGGAGTCACTGGCCAGTCAGGACAGCCCCTAAGGTGTCCTGAGCTGAGGTGACTCTGACTTTTAGAAATCCTCCATCTTGCAGATGGAGGATTCCCCCAATAGGGTTAGGATTGTGACCCCCTCCCCTTGGGAGGAGGCACAAAGAGGGTGTACCCACCCTCAGGGCTAGTAGCCATTGGCTACTAACCCCCCAGACCTAAACACGCCCTTAAATTTAGTATTTAAGGGCTACCCTGAACCCTAGAAAATTAGATTCCTGCAACTACAAGAAGAAGGACTGCCTAGCTGAAAACCCCTGCAGAGGAAGACTAGAAGACGACAACTGCCTTGGCTCCAGAAACTCACCGGCCTGTCTCCTGCCTTCCAAAGATCCTGCTCCAGCGACGCCTTCCAAAGGGACCAGCGACCTCGACATCCTCTGAGGACTGCCCCTGCTTCGAAAAGACAAGAAACTCCCGAGGACAGCGGACCTGCTCCAAGAAAGGCTGCAACTTTGTTTCCAGCAGCCTTGAAAGAACCCTGCAAGCTCCCCGCAAGAAGCGTGAGACTTGCAACACTGCACCCGGCGACCCCGACTCGGCTGGTGGAGATCCAACACCTCAGGAGGGACCCCAGGACTACTCTGATACTGTGAGTACCAAAACCTGTCCCCCCTGAGCCCCCACAGCGCCGCCTGCAGAGGGAATCCCGAGGCTTCCCCTGACCGCGACTCTTTGAATCCAAAGTCCCGACGCCTGGGAGAGACCCTGCACCCGCAGCCCCCAGGACCTGAAGGACCGGACTTTCACTGGAGAAGTGACCCCCAGGAGTCCCTCTCCCTTGCCCAAGTGGAGGTTTCCCTGAGGAACCCCCCCCTTGCCTGCCTGCAGCGCTGAAGAGATCCGTTGATCTCTCATTGACTTCCATTACAAACCCAACGCTGGTTTCTACACTGCACCCGGCCGCCCCCGCGCTGCTGAGGGTGAAATTTCTGTGTGGGCTTGTGTCCCCCCCGGTGCCCTACAAAACCCCCCTGGTCTGCCCTCCGAAGACGCGGGTACTTACCTGCAAGCAGACCGGAACCGGGGCACCCCCTTCTCTCCATTCTAGCCTATGTGTTTTGGGCACCACTTTGAACTCTGCACCTGACCGGCCCTGAGCTGCTGGTGTGGTGACTTTGGGGTTGCTCTGAACCCCCAACGGTGGGCTACCTTGGACCAAGAACTGAACCCTGTAAGTGCCTTACTTACCTGGTAAAACTAACCAAAACTTACCTCCCCCAGGAACTGTGAAAATTGCACTGTGTCCACTTTTAAAACAGCTATTTGGGAATAACTTGAAAAGTATACCTGCAATTTTGATGATTTGAAGTTCCTAAAGTACTTACCTGCAATACCTTTCGAATGAGATATTACATGTAGAATTTGAACCTGTGGTTCTTAAAATAAACTAAGAAAAGATATTTTTCTATAACAAAACCTATTGGCTGGATTTGTCTCTGAGCGTGTGTACCTCATTTATTGTCTATGTGTATGTACAACAAATGCTTAACACTACTCCTTGGATAAGCCTACTGCTCGACCACACTACCACAAAATAGAGCATTAGTATTATCTATTTTTACCACTATTTTACCTCTAAGGGGAACCCTTGGACTCTGTGCATGCTATTCCTTACTTTGAAATAGCACATACAGAGCCAACTTCCTACACCTACCAGTGGAGCTGTGGGCAGACCACCAGGTCAATGTTTTGAGCCAACTGAGGTTCTGCTGTAGACTCCCAGCAGTTCTCCCTCCTCTATAGACGGCAGAAGAACCCGAGGTAGATGAACGTGGTATCTGCTATTTTTTAGTAGACGTCCGGCAGCCACCAATCTCTAATTGACTCTATTGGGTTTCATTTATCTATAGGAAATGTAATGAAGTGAAAATGATGATTAATAAAACAAAAACAAAGCATTTTGTGCTGATATATGAAACCAAACATGTCAATGGTACCTAAGCGGTAATAGACTATGCTCCATGTGTAGCTGGAAAAGAAGTTTGCCTCCGTGTCATTAGTAGTGGTTTCTTCTCCAGTTTTAGAACACTAATAGCATACTTTAGAACACTAATAACATGCTGATATTTTGCAGAGTGCATATTAGCTTGTTCATTTGAGAGGGAGGTGCCATTGTAGTGTAGGCATTGCTTGTCACCATTTCAGGATTTGATTTGTGAGGTCATTCGCCACCATCTCATCACTAGTCATTCAGGTACATGAGTTCCGTTTAGTTCTTCAAATGAGTCAAATTCTGTATTCTGATTTTGTTACTATCGGGCTAATGTTCTAATGGATCAGGTGGGCACAAAACCCAAAGAAGCGATGTATGAAAGGCCCATTGCAAATCACAAATGAAAGTTTATGAGGGTTCCAATGTACACATTATGACCCTTTATAAATCATCAGGAAATGAGAATGTGAAATGGTCTTCCCTACTTCCTAATAATTCGCAATAAACTATAACAGTCTGCAACCATAACTGCAGTCACAAACCACATATTAGAAATCAACATCTGAAAAGGGTGATATTGATATGCAAACTGGAAATTGTGAATGTGTTGTGGGCATTAGAGGGAGGTTCACTGAACACTGCATGTTCACCCCAATGTTCTTAGCAATTAGCATTTTTTTCTGATTTAAGTCCCTGTCACTCTATTGGAAAGAGGCTGCAAAAATAAAAGAAAACAGCATTTTGTGTTAGGGAATGCAGTATTGGAATTCTGCTGTCCTTTCTCAATCCACTTTCTTGTTTCGTAATATAAAACTATCCAGTCTACTTTCTTTTTGACATCTACATGTCATGACAACAACATAAAGAAAAGGTGTTCAAGGCAGGGCTAGTCGCGCCAGATCAATGTCACATTTTTAGGATGACCAACATCAAATAACATGATTTCAGTTTATAGTGATTGTACGTAATGTAATCTAATGTGGATATCCTGGAGATCTGGCAAAGATCCACCTGCTGCCACTATCTTGGAGTCCTTGGAATTAAAATAATCATAAAAATTGCTGTCTGCAGGCTTTGAAGAGCACTGGACCTTCCATTATTTTAAACGTCAAGGACACATGCAATATTATCAGAGTCCACAGTCTACCCCTTTCCAACATGGTAAAAAGTAAGATGTTGAAGCAAGTCCCCTAAGCTGAGAGCCTGGACCTCTAAACTGGGTGTACGGATTCTGCATAGCCCTTTATTTGTCTTATCCCCTTCAATGACATTCTTTTATCACAGATCACAAATTGGGAATTACATGATAAATGAAGGAGTTGTTACATCTGTTTTCTGGTTTCAGGAGCTATTCTTAATAACTTCATGGAACCACTGCAAGGAACAGTGGCCACATACCCAAACATCTGCCTAAACAATAATAGGGGTTGTTGAAAAGTATCTACATATCTGGAACAAGTGTTATCAAGTATTGAAGGTTGTACTCGTATCTCTGCATATGACTAGCAAAAAACAAGGATGAGGTTGCCAATGTCTGGTATCTCTAAAGAGTTGTGACTAATGTAAAATCAGTTTCTTTCCATCTTTAGGTAAGTCCAAGTCACATGGGGATTTGCCATCGTGCAGGTGATGATATTTTGGTGCGACTAATAGTTTTGTTATTTTTCATTATGGAGGGTGGCTTCTGCCATTAGACCATGAAAAGGGGCATGTGCCTTTTATGGGTCTTCCCTGCAGACAACATTTAGATGTTTTTGTCTAAGGCTTATTGTGGACCATAGCAATAGATGTATTGGGCTTAAAGTCAGACCATTGTTTACCATTGGTTGGCTTTCCTGTCTATTTCATTTGCTTGCATCTTATTGGATGGCTTTCTTTTGTCTTCTTTTTGTTTGTCCCTCCTTCAGAGCACGTTTGCCATCATTTTTTCGGATGCCTTGTAGTCTTCCACTGCTGTACATCGGGGGTTTATTATTTCTTTTTTTTTTGCTTCTGGCACTTCAAATGATTGTATGTGGGTTCGTGCTCTGTGCCCATCTGCTGCTTCCCCTGGCATCTCCATCTCTTGCTTTCTCTGTGTTGATCCCTGCAACCTTCTACATTGTTTCATCTGACTCTTGCGGTCCCACTTGACTTTTATTGTTTTGTTCTTTTATTTAGTCAACTCCTTCCAAGTTCTCGCTCTGCTCCCCTCCCTTCTTCACCACTCGTTATTGTTTACTTTACTCCCTGCCCACTTCACTTTGCACCCAGCACTTGTAGTTCTTATGTTTTTTTACATTTGTGTCCACTTTTTGGAGGGCTCGACAATGGGAATTTACTGCCTGCTTGTTACTTTCTACAATCAAATGAACTTTAGCACACTTGTGTTTTTATTTCCTGCTCCCAGAGAAGCACTGGCCATTTGGGGACGGTAAATAGAAACAAAACACATGATGGCTGCAAAGTCATGACATATGTGCATGCATGCTTGGTGAAGCATGAGGTAGTACATGTCATAACACTGGGCTGTCCTACAGCTATGACACATGTACGATGATGTATGCAAATGTATTAATTTTCGCTCTTTTATTTCAATGCTAATCCAGTTCACCATCTGCAAACAAGATTGGTTTTTTTTTAGCCGGTGCAAAACAGCATCAGCCCAAAAGCATTTGTAAAGACAAAAGGTCAGGTAAGTACTATGATTTTTTTAGTGAGACCTATTGACTTTGCCATGGCATGGAACATCATGATGAAGGGAATGACCTATGGGTTTTGCCAATATGTGTTTGTCTTGTAATTTTACTTTATTTTAGACTACATAGAAATCTTTATTAATGCTTGTTGCAATCTCCGTGGCCTTTAATATTGTATATTTTGTACACAGATGAATAGTATTGTATTGATTTCATTCTTAGGAGTCTTTCAATAAATGTTTTTTTAATGTTAGATACACAGTCACATCCCATAGGATACTGGGAATATAGATTGAAACAAACTAGGTAAAAGACCTAGCTTACCATCCACTATTGAAACTCAGGAGGTCGTATAGACCTAAATGGGCTGCCCCTTTAGCCGATCAATCCGCAGAGACCCTTGTCTGTGCCCTGCGCACTGGTGGACTGCGTATCTTATGGACTGATACTGCCTGACTGCATTGATCCCGCTTATGAAAATGCATCAGTATTGCCCTTCACTTTTCAGAAATCAACCCACAAAGCAGAAATGTGTTTCTGAAATATAAAACAAAAAATGATCATGACACACAGTGACTTTCCTTCCTGCTGTTCGGGAATCTGTTCACAGTTTCTGCCCATGAGCGCCAGAGCGATGGATGGTACCCGCCCCTAAATATGACACAGTGACTGCAGTGGCGGCCACTTGTCAATGGGGGTGGCGGGGTGAGGGCCTTTAAAAAAAATAAAAAATTACCTTTATGTTGGGAGAGACGGTTCCGGCTCTCCTTCCTCCTCAGACTCCCGGAAGCATAAGGCTTTCAGACTCCCCTCCAATCACGATGTTGCTGTCAACAGCATGACAGCAGTGTCGTGATTAGTCTGAGCACCTTGCTTCAGCGCTCAGAGAGGGAGTAGGGCCTTGTGCACTTTCTCCTCACGGCTGTTCAATACAGCCGGGTGGAGAAATGCAAAGTGCGCATGACTGTTTGGCCGGCCCAACACAGCCGGTCAAAGCGTCATGCGCACTTATGTGCACAAAGCCCTCCTCCAGTCCAGTCCAGCACAGCGCAGCCCCGCCCTGCTCCACCCAAACTCTCCTCCCAAGGAAAAATAAAATAACAATAACATTACATTATTATCATTTTATTTTTCCCTTTTGTCCACTGCATAAAGCAGTGGGGCGACGCGACGCTGCCTTAGCGGAGGAGCCGCCGCTGAGTGACTGCTTCTGTGAGGGGGTGGCCCTATGGTGGATGGGGCATGAAGTCAAAGGTTTCTGATGGTAGAACCAGCTGAGGTCATTCTGATGGAAATCTCAGGGTTCCTCGCTTCCATATGGAGCGGGGAACCGCAGGTATTGCCCCAAACCCTAAATCACCTTCCTTGAGCTCATGAACACAATGTAAGAGCGTCTTAACAGTTTGAGGTGTCGTGGGACAAACATTAAGGAAAAGGGTAAACTGGAAACAACTTACGTACAATAGGAAGAAATAACTCGTTCATCATGGATTACTACTAAAATACTGTCTACTAAATAGCAAGTTTCAAAAATATTGTAGCAACCATAATAACAACAAAATATTGCAAAGGTAGGAATCTATACGTTTACTATACTTATCACCTAATATATGTACCCTGACGACATTTATATCTTCAAGGTACGTGGATATGGAGTTAAGAATACTAAACCTATACGGACAGATTTACAAGAAAGTAGTGCATCAGCTGTGATGTGCCACTTTTCTTGCGCCCCCCCCCCCCCCCAATGACACCATGTGTGTGCCATATTTGCAATACGGCACACCATGGTGCACATTAGGACAATAGCATCATAATTTATGAAAGTATTGTGGTACTTTGCAGGATTAGCGCCTCAAATTGTGCACTAATCCTGCAAAGCTAAGGGAGGCCCATGGAAAGTAATGGGCTTGTCATTTTAACGCCTGCTTTGAGCACGCGTTGAAAATGAGGCTAAAAATGGCGCAATTAAATGTTGTAAATCTCACTGCGCCATTTTTACAGGCCTCCCTATAGGGGAATGCGCCCCTTGCATGCATTATTCCTGGTGCAGGCATAATGTGGCGCAAGGGGGCGCAAAGTTGCACAATGCAAGGATTGCGCCACTTTGTAAATAAGGTGAAGAGGAATGGGCTCCTTAACGCCACAATAGCGTTAAAAAAAATAACGCTAGTGTCGCGTTAAGAGGCGCTAGGGCCTTGGAAATCTGTCTCATAGTTTTTCGTATTTACTTATAGTGAGGACATTTTTCTTGAGAACATATTGCTATGATGTTTTGATAGCACGATATTTTTGTGGTCGATAATCTGTCCATAGGTTGGCCGTAGTTCTCTGAGCAGCTCTTCTCATTTGCGAGGGATTTAGAGCCGCTTTCCCTCTGTAATTGTTTACGTCTACACATGAATCCCCCTGCGGCTCGCTGTTACAGGCAGATAGCGGTTCTGCAGCCTCGGCATGCTGCTGCATGAAGGGAACGTACATCTGGCGCGAGTCTCATGCCCCTGCGTCGAGTTACCAGCCAAGAACAACACTGAGATGACCGCAGCACCGCTCAGGAAACCAACCGGAAACCAGCCTTTTCCTGTACAAGCTCTTTGCGCCTGCCCGGTCACATACTTTGGGGGGGATATTAAAAATGCACAATGACTTTCCCCCCTGAGCAGGGCCGCCATAGTTTGGAAAAAACGTGAAAAGAAATGCCATGGAGGACTTGTAAAGTCCGCCACAGACAAAGGGCTTCTGCAACCTCCATTTTATGTGTGTTATAGTGTTCTGGTGGGGGCTTCGGTGTTCGTTTTTGAAACTTAATGTCAAGCAGGGGGTCCTATTTCATTTTATATTTTACCTTGTCACCAAATAACACTACATCGCGTCAAATGGTAGATCGGATTGTAGCATAATACCTCGAATCAGGGCATATCATATATCATTTATCACAGCACACAACAGTGGCTAGTAGCACTTTCTGTCACATATCACAGTGAATCATATTATATCAGATTTCACAACACAGCACACTTTATGTACTGTGTCACAGAATGAAAGTTTGCATCATATTATATCACATACACCAAGATGTATCCCATTACACCATGTTCTATCATATAAAAAGTAAATTCCATCCTATCACACTTCACAGCATATCCCATCACATCAAAGTATATCACGTCCCATCATAGCATCAAAACACTAATAACATCACTTTATAACATACATGAAAGAATATATCCTACGCCACATTAATTTGCATCACCACATATCAGGTCACCTCTTGCTATATCATCACATCAGATTACATTAAATTACGATACGTAACGTAACATTGTACATCACAGAATGTTAAATTTGATCGGTTAGCACACGAAATCCAATGTTACTTATTATTTGAACTCTTTAGATTGAACTGTGCAATCGGAAAGTGTTGGAAATGGACCTTTCTGAAGGGTTATCCCGAAACATTTTGCCTTTCTCCTCCTATTTTTGTGATCCTCTTTTTGTTGGCTTTAGGACTCTGATCCTGCTAATCGTGCTAAAGTGCATGTGCTGTCTCCCCTAAAACTTGGAATGATTGGCTTGCACCTGCTTGCATATTTCATCTACCTGTAGTCCCTTGTGAAGTGGTATACCATATACCCAGGGCCTATAAATTAAATACTACTAGTGTGCCTGTAGCGCTACTTGTGCCACCCACAGAGGTAGCCTTTCAAACCAGCCTCAGGCCTGCCCCAGCAATGCCTGTGTGTGCAGTTGACTGCCACATTGGCTTGGCATTTCAAACTACTTGCCAAGGCCTAAACTCCCTTCTTACTACACCTAAGTCACCTCTAAGGTAGGCCCTAGATAGCCCTATGGGCAGGGTGTTGTATCACTAAAAGGTGGCACATGTACTTTTATTTTTTACAAGTCCTAGTAGTGACAGCCTATTTTGTTTTTCACTACTGTGAGGGTTGCTCCTCTCTTAGGTTAACATTGGAAATTCCCTTATGTATTTTAAAGTGGTAATTTCTGATCTGAAAGGAGTAGAGTAGGCCTGTTTGATATGTATGGAATAGTAGTGAGAAATCCTGCTCACCTGTGTAGTTGGATTTTGCATTACTATTTTAGAAATGCCACTTTTAGAAAGTGGGCATTTCTCTGTGCTTGTAACTCTAGTGTTTTGCAGCCTGACTCCAATCCATATCTAGGGCAAAGTGACAGCTACTCTTGGTGCATTCTTTCCTGACAGCAACAACATAGGAGGGGCATCTGCATCCATCTGCATACTGATAGTCTTCCTGTGGGAGAGAGAGAGGCAGAGCACACTTACATTTGTATAGGCTGTGTCCTTGCCTCATACAATGGGCTGATTTACCCCCTACTGATTTTTGGAGCCACGGCTGGGTTGAAAGGGGTTGTGTTACACTTGAAAGGGTTCCTTTGAAGTCACTCTTTAACAAAGACATTTTGGAGTATAAGTACAGGGGCCCTGACACCATGATTTTTAGAGCACGTTTGAAACTACAACTGTACCTCTGTCTGGACTGTTTTTCTGTTGTTGCCCTGCTGCCTGCTGTGTGGCATAAAAGACTTAAAGGATTGCTTTTCTGCTTGTTGCTCTGCTACCAGCTGCTCCTTGACCATGGGTCACCAGGCACTGGTGTCATTGTTTGCCCTGATGTGCTGGTCTGTCTGACCCTGGGTGCCCCCAGGTGTTCTCCTGGGACTAGTCCGCCCAGAAATGGCTATGGGACTCTGAGTCCGACCAAACCAAGCCATCTTCTTTCATCATTTTATTAGCGCGTGGTGAGCAATTTGTGAAGCGCATTGTGAGTGATTTGTTTGGCATGCGGTGAGAGCTTCACCTCTCCAGCTGTCTGCAAGCAGTTGAAGCAGCATGTGGCAAGCATTATTTTATGGCCCCTCACACTATTTTACGGGTGTGAGCTTTCATTCTCCTGTGGGGCAGTACCCTTTCCCGCACCTCCCGACAGCACTACCTCTGAAGCCTGCTGTGTCACCTGAAGGATTGGGCAGGGCCACTTTGCCAAATCTACTCTCTCTCCTCCTCAAAGCGGCACTGGAGAGGCAGAGTTGATGGCCCGGCAGACCGAGGCTGGGTGAGAGGAAATCGCTGCACTTGGCCTGCTCTTGCAAGGCAGTGCTTACACCTACCCTGAGTGCCACATCCCATTGCGAGCCACGTCCACTGGGGAACCTGAAGAGAATTGTTTCCCTCACCACTCGAGAGCTATGAGGTCCCGCAGTGCTCCCAATAAAGGCCCAGGTGCTTCGGATCCCTGTGAGCCATGGGGGTGGCTGAGGTAATACAATAAAGAATTGAGATGGGAGCACAGTTGCTCCTGAGGCTCTGGTTCACCTGACACAAGGCTAACATTCCTCTCTTTTAATTACTGTATTCCCAACGTTCTGACTGCACAGTGCTTCCCGTGCATATTTGATGAAGTTCGCACTGCATCCCTAATGTTCTCACCTTACTGCAGGCAATGTATTTGCTTTGATAAGAGCTGACCATTATTGCTAAGGTCATGATCATAGTATGCGTAAGGGGCATAACCTGAAAAACACTGCATGGTCGCTATTTCTTGGAAGTTGATGTCTTATGACCCGCTCATGGGATTATTACTTTTCAAACCATATTTTGTTCAGAATAAGGGGTACTAACTCATTAATTGCCTTACACCACAGTGTTTATAACTCATGTCATTTGGCCAGATGAGCTAATCACAAACATTGAATGGTATTACCTAATATTTAGCTTTCTGCTACTTGCATTCTCCAGATGCTGTTTTGCCACAGTAATTACATTTTGTGTACCATCCAAGTGGTTCGTGCCATTTTGGTTCTATGATATGTTTGTGTTATATTCAAAAGGGCTGCATACATCTTTAAATTGCAGGAAGCGTATTGTTATTCTATTAGACCTAAAACTTTCCTTAGCGTGGATTCTTTTTGAGTCAGTTAATCTGTGGCTGGTGAAGGGAAGGATCATGCCTGTCTCATTTGCAATAAATTATCTTTTCTTCAACATTTGATTCCTGGTGTGCAGTGTAACTACTTCATTTTGGCGACGAGAGCCAGCCACATTGAAAACACTGCTGGGAACCTGAAAATAGGACCGTGTACCGGGTGTGTTCCAGGGGTGATCCTATTTGACCCACATGCATAAAGCTGGAAGAGGAGGCCATGAAATTCTCTACGTTACATTATTGGGAGAGAAATCTGAAAGAGTGAGAACAGTTACAGCAACTTTTCAGCTTGCAATATGCTAAGGACAAAGACGTAAGACATATTTGCACTTGCGTCGATGCTCCTTGCGCTACCACCTGAGCGCATCATTTTAAAACCGAGAGGCACATTCAGTTTCACACACTGTATCTTGTGTGCGTGTTTGCCTCAGTTTCACACGCTGTATCTTGTGTGCACTTTTGCCGACGGCAGGAGAGTGCAAGTAGCATACAATATGTACTTTACAATCTTTTGTTAAACAAAACGAGGCCATTGCGCAGGAAATGTACCTCGCCTCTTGAACGTTCCCTTCTTGTGGCAACCTCACTCCCAGTGCAACATTGGTGTTTAAAGGAATGAACCTTAGCACTTTCAAGGTGCTGGAAAAAGGGGAAAGAGGACTGTAACTTAAGAAATTGCCTTATAACATTTCGGTGCACAAAATTCATTGTATATATTTGTTTCACTCTTTGGTGCCTAGAAGATACATAAGTAGAAGTAAAATATGTACTTTACATACATTATCCACAGTTCATTATTATGAACAATTAACAATCCTTCTACATTCCTAGATCAGCATGGCCAGTCATCTATCCAATGGGAAGAATGGTTAGATATTTTTGAGAATTATCTAGTGGCATTAAATGATCAATCTTTTTGTGCTCAAAGGAAAAAAGCTCTATTGTTAAGCACTACTGGTAAAGAGGCACATCATATATTTAAATACTTACCCAAAGTACGAGTTGATGAGGACGAACCAATGGAGGATGTGTATGAAGAGGCAAAATTACGCTTAGGGAAAAGGATTGTTAAGGAAGAGAACATTGCAATGTCATGTTATAAATTTTACACCATGCCTCAGAAAGTTGGGGAGTCATTGGAAAACTTTATTTCAGGTTTACAAGAACTATCAGTAAAGTGCAAGTTTGGTCCGATGACCGAAGAATTGATTTGTGACCAACATATTGTGCAATGCAGAAGCAAGAAAACTCAAGAGCATCTATGGGCAGCAAAAAAAAACATCACTCAAGGATGCAATAACTATTGCAAAAATAATAGAGGAGTCGGAAAAATGCATGAAAGAAAAAAATAAAAGACAATATGACCAGTTAAGGTGATATAGCTGTTGTAACTAAGAAAGGTGATGCTCCTGGATATGTGGGCCCACCCAGCAAACAATACAACAAGGCTAAAAAATCCAACAAAGTCAAGGGTATGCTCCAGATGCGGAAGTTCAGAAAATACCAGTAAGGCTAAATGGTGCTTTGCAGTGAACAAAGAATGTAGGAAGTGTGGCTGTAAAGGGCACCATGCTCTCATGTGCAAGGATGGATACAAGTCACGAATAGCAATGACAAAAGAATATATAGAGTAAAACTACAATGAAGATCGAGTACTAATCGTACAACCTGAAGCGGTGGAGAAGAGAAGAGAAGTTAGACCTAAGGCATCATTTATCATTTCAGACAAAGTGGTGGAACTAATGGTAGACTCCGGATCACTCTACACAATTATACCTAAAGCAATGTGGAAAAAAGAGTGGCCCCAAATAGTTTTGATACCTAAGGACATTAATTCTAGATGTTACCAGGGTTCAAAAATAGATGTTTTGGGTTACTTTGTATCATCTATTGAACTCAGGTCTCAATGTATCGAAGAAAACGTTTATTTGGCTGAGGACGGACCACCCATATTGGGATGGGTACACTAATAAGACTTGCACATTTTGATTGATCCACACTCTAATGGCAATGTGTTAATGGTGGATGCTTGTGTGTGGAAGAGATTTTGAGTGAAGCAAAGCAGTTTTTGATGAAAAATTGGGGGAGTTGAAGGGTTATGTACACAAGATAATATTAAAAGAATGCATTGTTCCAGTAAAACACAAAGTAAGGAGAGTTCCAGTGGTGGTGAGGGAAGAGGTTAAAGAAGTGTTAGGTTATATGGTAAAAGAAGAGACCATAGAACCAGTTGATGCCTCTCCATGGGTTTCTCCTGTAGTCATAACAAAAAAAAAGTGATGGAAAGCTCCGGTTCTGTGTGGACTTGCGGAGTGTAAACCAATATGTGGTCACAGATACAGTTCAACTCTGAACATAATTGAACTTTGGTCGTTACTTAAGGGTGGTAGGTATTTTTCTAAATTAAATCTAAAAAGTGCTTACCATCAAATAAAATTACACGATGAATCCCAAGCACTCACAGCTTTCATAACAATGGAGGGCACATTCCAGTTCACGAGGATGCCTCTTGGTTTGTCCTCTGCTGTGAGCGTGTTTCAAAGAATAATGTCAGGAGTTTTCCAGGGAGTACAAAATGTAATATACTTTCAAAATTACATTTTGGTGTTTGGTCAGATGATAAGAGAGCATAATCTGGTGTAAAGGTCGGTATTAGGTAAACTGAAAGAGGCTGGGCTAACCCTAAGAAGAGATTAGTGTAAATTTTTAGTTGATATTTGGGACACACAATTTCGGGGGAAGGGATCAGACCCAAGGAGGATTTGCTCAAAGCCATTAGTTCTGCACCTGTTCATCGTGATAAAGACCAATTACGATCCTTTATGGATCTTATAGAATATCAGAGAAGTTTGCTGACAACTATGCACAAAAGACGAAGGAATTGAGGATGCTTTTGCGCAAAGGTTTCACCTTGAAATGGGAAAATGCTCAACAGATAGCGTTTGATGCAGTGAGGGAAGACATTTGCAAAGCGGGTATTTTGACACCCTTTAATACCCGGCAGAAAACCTTTTTGACGGTCGATGCCAGTGCATGTGAGGTGGAAGCTGTTCTATCACAATTACGAGGAAAAAAAGAGGAGACAGTGACTTTTGCTTCATGCTCACTTACAAAACTATTCAGTGATAGAGCGTGATGCGTTAGCTGCAGCATGGTCTGTTGAACACTTTAGAACTTTTCTCTGTGGTATAGATTTTCAATTATGGTCTGATCATAAGCCGTTACTTAAAGTGTTAAGTCTGGGTGGAGCAGGCAAAGGTTCTGCTAGATTAGCAAGATTATCTTCAAGGCTCCAAAAGTATCGCTTCAAAGTAGAACATATTCCCAGCTGGAAGAATACACAAGCAGATTGTCTTTCACGACTATCAGTGGATTGGAAAGATATGGATAAAATTGACATTCTAAACAAGGAGCAAGAGGGAGCAGTAGCTTACTTAAGTGATGACGAAGAATGTGGTGCAGGAAGTTTTACAGCTAAAGATTGGAAGAGTTGTATGGAGAACGAGTCAGTTCTCAAGGGACTAGTACACATGATAGTAGAGGGTAAAATCAGAGAGAGTAAAATCATTCCATCCTTGAGGCCATATCTGAAGGTTATGGATAAACTAATGTTAGTAGATGAAAAAACTATCATGAGAAATGACACATTTGTGCCACCGGAGTGTCTTAACAAAATTAATAGCTTGGCTCATGAGGGTCATTTGGGGCAAACCATGACTAAGAAAAGAGTCAGAGAAAATATCTGGTGGCCGGGTATGGATGATATGGTATCTCAACGGGTAGAAGATTGTGTAGCCTGTAAAGAAAGTGAAAGAAGATTGGAGACTGGAGTGCAAGGTGTACAAGGCCATATAGAGGATCCAAGATCACCATGCAAAGCTGTATGTTTAGATTTCATTGGCATCATGCCAGATCTAAAGAACAGTTTGAAGAAAGCCATGGTCATGGTTGATGTTCACTCCAGATGGGTAGTGGTAAAATTTTTACCCGCGATCACTACTAGAAGTACTATAGAAACACTGGAAGAGGTGTTTCAAGAGGAGGGGCTCCCTCAGGTTTTAATTACAGATAATGGTCCACATCTCACTTCACATGAGTTGAAGAGGTTTCTTGAGAATTGTGGAATTAAACATCATCGTACGGCATTGTACAATCCTCAGGCGAATGGTATGGTGGAAACAGTCAACAGACTGGTTAAGGGTACTGTACTTATGGCTACTCAATTTGGAAAGGATGTGAAAAAATGGTAAATGAGACGGTGTGGGCTTGTCGCAGTACAGTTTTCAGAGCAACTGGTGTGTCTCCTTTTGAGAAATGAGGGGGAGGAAACCTGGTTCAAAGTTGACTCTGGCTTGGATGGCACATGATAGTTTTAAGACAAGTGAGACTGAGGAGAGAGAGGAGACGAAAAGAGATTTTGAAGAAGGTGAATGGGTGAAAATAAAGCATTGGAGAGTGTCTGGAGGACTATCCAAATTATGGGGCCAGTTCAAGGTAAAAAAAAGTGAGAGAGGGGTATGTGGAGTTGGAGAATGGTCACAAATGGAATAAAAGGAAAGTGGTTTAGTACCAAAGAGGGAGCATGGGTGTGGTGAATTGAAGATATATTACTACAGGTTTCAACAGTTTTATGATGATTAATGATGATGAGTTTGTAAGTGATTCTAAAGAAAACGAGTGCAAAGTTATTCAGAAGTCAGGAGGAGAGGCCGTTGGAAGAGAAAGTGTGTGCAACACTTCTCAGCCTGGAGTGTTAAGAGAGTTTTGTAGTCAGGGAAGTCCAAGACCTCCTCGTTACTTGGAGGATTGTAACGAGGAGGATTGTAGGTGTGTCATTTTCAAATTCATGTTTTCTTCCATTTATTTTTAAGATTGTATTTCCATATGTTTTATTTTGTGATTGTTTTGTTTTTATTAGATTAGAAAGGGAGTAGAAGTGTTAAATTGCAGGAAATGTTTTGTCATTCTATTAGAACTAGAACTTTTCTTAGCGTGGATTATTTTTGAGTCAGTTAATCTGTGGCTGGTGAAGGGAAGGATCACGCCGGTCTCATTTGCAATAAATCATCTTTTATTCAACATTTGATTCCTGGGGTGCAGTGTAACTATTTCAGTTTGCAATACAGGAATATATATATATATATATATATATATATATATATATATATATATATATATATATTTTTTTTTTGTCAGAGTGGCAGTTGCCACTAGGTAGTTATAGTGAGGACCTAGTTTCTATAGAAAAAACGCTTTTTGTTTTGCTAATAACTTTGGTGCTGTTTTATGATTATTCACAAAAGTTTCCAAAATACATACGATGCTCACTCCAGCATCTGTCTGGAAACTTTTGGGGTGAACCGTCAAGCAGGGGCTGAGAAAAAGGGGGGCCTAAAACATTTTTTACCCATGCATTTTTCCATAGGGATTTTGAACAAAAATAGCGTCCGAACCATTTGACAGACTTACACCAAATTTGTCAGAAAGGTAGCTCTTGGACCTGAAAACGACCTTTTTGTTATTTTGTGTAAATCCATCCAGTCGTTTTCCAGAAATTAAATAAAATCCAAATTTGTATACCTAGGGACGCGAAGGCTCCACAAACTCTCCCTATCTCGTGCTGAGATCTGATTGGCTGGCAACACTTCAACAAGGAAGTGTTGGCAGCCATGTTTGGACTCCGCTTCAGCCAAGTCCCAGAAAAAAAGAAAAGGGTAGGGACACCCTGACTCCTTCCCAAGAGCAAAAAAGCATTATTTTTTTAGTTTTTTGGCGGGAGTCACAGCAAATCCGCCCAAAAAAAAAAAAGGGCAGGCTCCTGCTATTGTTTAAATGAAGCCCCCAGGTGGGCCAGGTTCGGGGGGCATAAAAGGTTTGAATGTGGGGGGGCGGGCACCTCCTCAGTGTCGGGGATCGCCACCTCCTGGGGCAGAATTTCTAATTAAATGCGGGGGCTGGGTGCACCCCCAACCTCAGGGATCGTCGCCTCCCCGGGGAAGAATTTCTAATAAAATGCAGGAGGTGCCCGGCCCCTCTGCAGCCCTGGGGACCGCCACCTCCCCCGGGCTACAATGAAAGAATGAAGGGGGTCCATTGCGGACCCCTGGAGACCACCACCTCCCCAGGGCTACTTTACATTAGAGGGGGGCTGTGCGGCCCCACCATGCACTGCAAATGACCCCACATATTACAGCACTCATGACAACTTCTATAACGTAATTAAAAATATAAATTACACATTAACAGTCAAATTATTGAAGTAAAAACTGTGCATGGCGAGGGCGCAAGTATTAGTTACCTTAGGGCACGCGTTATAGTTACTTGAGATCATTTTAACTATAACTGCTGAATTTCTATTGTTTTGTATGTATATAATGTGAGCCTAACTATAACATCCCTGTAACCTTTGTTTTTTAAGTTAATTTCTACCTTGAAAGTCAATTTGTGAAGCAGGAAGACAATGGAAAAGAAGCTCTAGCAAAGTCAATAGATCCTGCCCTGACAAATGTGCAATTTGTGCAGTAAGAATAAAAAGGTGATTGGCCTACTAGCTCTAACATTGGTTGGCACCAATTGTTATGCAGGTGTGCATTTGACTAGGTGAAAGTACTGTCACTCATAGTGCTAAACAGTCAATAACTGAAGTCAGCTGATCTGCTTCCCCATGCTGAATGAGCAGAATCAAAATGGGAATGACAGTTTAATGACATACATGCTTGTAGAGATGTATGTATTTTTATTTATGATTTTTTTAAATCCTTGAGGCTGGTGTGATTTTTAAACTGTCTCTAAGAGAGACCTAAAAATGATAGGTGGGTTAAGGCTGATATGCCTTATTACATCATATCTGAAATCATAAGATATCTGCTCCCATCACATTAATCAAAACAACATATATCATACATCACACCATATCCTGTTACACTATCTCACTGCACATCAATTAAATCACACATATCATATATATATATATGTATATATATATATATATATATATATATATATATATATATATATCTCACAGCAAATGTAATATCATACCATGTTAATGTTATACAAATGTTTATTGCAAGAAAGACCCATTATATTATTTTTCATATGATATCCTGTGATGTCACCTCATTTTCCATTACATTCTATTAAGAGGTATCATAAGGATTTCCATTTATGGGAGGTGTAATTTGTTTTTGCACCTTGGAAATTATTTGTCGAATCTCATTTCTTGGCTCAGTTTCATCCTGTTTTAATATGTCTGGGGCTCTTTTATATTTTTTTCCACGTCCAGTTTCTTTCTTAAATACATGCATTGCCGCAGAATGAATCACACACGATTATTCTCCACAAAGCGGTGACATTTCAACAATCCCTGCTTTGTGGACACTCCACAGGTGTTTAGAACCTGCACAAACTATAGGCTTTTTTAGGTTTTGTCGTCACAGTTGGCACTTCCTCTGCACACACCAGGAAAAATCTGGGTTCAAATTACTGAGACACTACAACAAAATGGCAAATCCACTTGCCACATTTGAAGCTTGTGTAGTAGGGGATAGAACATGCTTTGTCTTCCCTGAGCAATCTATTTCCAATGGTAAAAAAATGAATACATTGATTTCACACTGGCATTTTTGTTTGTTCTGTTCACATCACAACACTGTAATGTGCACTCTCACTTCTTGGGCATCTTAGCGCTGAATAATAAGGCATGTCAGATTAGGTAAAGTAGCCTTGCGGAATAGGCTTTTACCTGCTCTTTCTTGCTTTTTGTGAATTGGCCACAAAACATCTAGAGTTGGAATGAAATTTGAATATTCACGGAATAATATTATTGTATTGTAATTGTATGTATCTAGTACTTACTACTCCGGACAGGACATTAAAGTGCTCTACAGCAGATAGTACGCAACTCTATAACCCAAATTTGGTGGTTAACCCAGTAGTTATTAATTATTGTTGTACATTTTTTTGTTACTGGGCTAGTCTTGTGCTTTGACAAAACTAAAGCATGCCCTCCAGTTTCCCTTGGTGGATTAAGTTAATAGGAGTTAGGTGTAGTTATGAGAGTTAGTTAATGCAAGTGTAGAAGACATGGAATAAATAAAAAGGGTGGAGGAGGTTAACTATTATAGATTGCAAGGAGAGGTTCCGCGGAAGGAGAAATATGTGATTTATGGGGGTGGGGTGTATAGATATGATAGAAAAGGTTAGATATCGCATGAATGGTTACTCAGAAGGAGAGTTTATGTTTGGAAGATGGTGCAATTAGTACGAATTGAACTGACTGTGCCAGCTTTGCTTTCGACATTTCAGGGCCGAACCACAAAGACACTTAGAAGTATATAAAAGAGATTCTTGTAGTATTACTTCATTTGTTCATAAATATGTATGTGAATCAGCCCTTTGATGTTTATATTTCCTTTTTCATTTTATTAAAATTACCTGTATAACACACTTAGTTATACGGGCTTTCAGCCAGCCATATTCATCCACTGGTCTGTTGTTGTATCACTCACACTTCTTTCCGCCTACTGCAGCCTCTGAAAGTGGGTCAACCCACTTCAGCCATTGGCTAACTTCCCTGTGAGTGACAGCATTATGCCTTTTCACAAGGAGCACTTCCACAAATAGTTTGCATAGTTTGACATTCGAAAAGGGTATCATTTCAAGACGCAAGGTGGGTTTCACAAACCTCTTTCCTACCATATGGAAAAGCATGTTTAGTGTACTTCTACAGCGTGACTTGTTAGCCACAAAAACCCATTGTGAAACCTAAGTACAAAAGTTGCCTGATATTTGTACGCACACATATCCACCATGCGTGCGGACAAGAATGTATATGAGAGAATACTAGAAAGATATAAATGTGGATGTTTTCAAGAGTTTTTACCAAAATTGTGGGAATATCTACTCAAAGATAGGAGTGGCAAGAAAAACAAGCATTTGCAATGCAATAGGTCACACATATTTAGAACAAATTAATTGTCATCTTTTGAGAACAGCACCCATGAGCAAAAGCTAAACATGAGTGTAAATTGAGAAAAGACGAAATGGCAAAATAAAAGAAAGTTAACTTTAAAAAATAAAACTTTGCAATTTTGTTTGTTCTGCTGGGCAAGCTTTTGCCAGTCACAAGCATTCTGTTTACACAGCACTGGAAGTTAAAAAAAACAAATAGTACCTCGATCATGTCGTGAGCAGCGGACGGGCACTAATTAAGTTGAATCAATTAGTGTTTGATCCCTGCTCTACACAGAGAAATGGAAATTATGCCAGGTGAGCCTTGACCAATTATGAGGCTGTTAAGAAGAGTGCCATGCAAAACAACAAATGGTGAGCGACACGCGGGCTCCAAGCCTTTTACTGAACACAACAGAGTCTTGCAAGTGAGATGCATGCGCTAGCCCGTGCACTTGCAGCCTCGATCCTAAAAAGGGTTGTTGCTGCAGGGGTGGCTCCTCCATGAGGGAGGAGGAGCGTCACCCCCCCCCCCCCCCCCAGCAGCTGCAAAACCTTCCCCAAAAAACTATTATAAAATATACTTATTATAGTTTTCGCTGAAAAGGGCCAGGGCCTAGGGGTTTATGAGCAAAGAGCGGGAGTGCTGAGCACTCCCCCTCACAGCCCATGTATGTTTGGCCGGCTGTCGCGGGCTGGCCAAACACACATGCCCAGAAGGGTCTCTCCCACAGGCTCCCAGTCTGCCTGAAAGCGCCCTGGCTGGGCGTCCCAGCTAATCCTGACACTGCTCTGAGCAGAGTCAGGATTGGCCGCAGGCCAGGCTGGGAACCTGTGCAGGAGCGAGACGGAAGAGGAGAGGAATAGTGCGGCGTGTCACAGGAGCAGAGGTACGTTTTTTTAATATAGTTTTTTTAATGTTGTGTCGCCCCTCCCCCCCGCGCCTGCCCCACAACTCGGAGACCCGCGAGCTACGATTGGCAGTGGCACTCAGCTCCACTTACATACCGACCAAAGGGTTAACGAGTCTGGAGAAAGGAGAAAAAGTCAATTCTCAAAATGAAACATAAAATGCTTTGCCATTCGAATGCAACAGTGACTCAATTCACAAGGGTGTGGACTGCCACTGGTTCTACATATGGTGTGCACACATCTTCTGCAAGTTGGCCACAGTGTCTGCCTCTGAGTCATCCTCCGTTATCTTTAGCGGGTTAGTCTGCTGTGGTGCTTTGCCTCCAAACCTTCGTGTGGCAAAAGTTGAAGAGGCGGGGCTGTGGGAGTTGCTTCTAGCTATGTGCTTTAGATTGTTTTTTTCTGCATCGTCCTATGTTCTGGTAGGGTATAGCATTTTCATATTCCTGCCATTTAAAATGTTTTACAGTGTATTTGTACTATATGCTCTATTGCTCCAACGCAGTACACTTTGGGTGTAGTAAAACTACATTTGTAGTCTCCGGTGTAAGCCAGAACGTCCTCCTATTGCCAGTAGATGAACGTATTCCTATGTACAGGAAGAAATATCATACATTTCTGTACGAAAATTCCTTTTAATCATGCACCCTGCCTTTGCATCTTAGACTGACAAGTCAGATTTAATTTTATTTTGGGGGTTATTGCTTGTTCAATCTCTCATCCTCATCCTACACATTTAAATGTAGCTCACAGACCACAAATGTCCTCTGTTTCCATTTTACCACCCTCCCCAGCTGGAGGCCTCTTCTGCAGAATAAGATCTCTATTGCTCCTATCCATTATATCCAATTTTCCCAACTTAGATAATTCCTCTGTCTCTTTCCCGTCGCCCTTCTTACATGTTTGATCGCTAACAATTATTAACATAAATACGAATAATTCATACTATTGTATAAGACTTCTGATATCAAGCTACTTAAGAAAAAGGCACTGGTAGGGCATCTTGGATTCAAACCTGTCACCAGTTTTTCTCACAGATCTCTGCAGTGGGTGCATTAGTTCGCTGGGCTATCTTACAAATGCTCAACACCATGCCCTGCCTTCAACCCTCTGTAATGTGGGCTCCTCCCCCTACTCCCCATGTCAAACCTCTGGTCTGTTCTATATCAAGAGTTTTCTCCACGCCCTATATGATGTCATCCACTTCCACCTCTAACACATGCTGTGAACTGCATCCCACAACTCTTCTCACTGCACCACACCCAACATCTCTTTGTGCCATAAAGTTTTCCTTCCACTCCCCCTTCCATCTGCTCATCTAGAGAAGAAACAGATATGCAAGATTATGGATTTTAATTAAGTTTGCTATCAGTGTTTTGTTAGAAAAAAGGGATCCCCATTGAACTCTTTTACACTTTCATGTTTGCACTGAAAATGGTTATATAGTTGATGCACACAGTTGAATACTTCCTGTGTGCATGGACTGGGATGCAGTTAAGGTGTAGGGATGGGGCATTCATATTGTTTGCATCTCTTCTGTTATTGCCTTCCAAAAAAGCTAGAGCACAACAGTTGCTCCCGTTTATGAAACATTCATATATCTCCTGTCTTTTTCAACATGACCAGTCTGGGGTTCCCATGTTGTCCTCCCATGTAAAGGTCATCAGTAATAGTTCTTAAAGAGACAGTGCTTAATTTGTTAAAAAAAATAAAGGAAAAAAGAAACAGGTTGCCTTGTTTTGATTCTTTTTCGCGCCTCTTTCTTCCACCAGCCTACACTTCCAGTCATTTATCTCACTCTTAAAATTTCTTTTTCATCTACATGTTCTCTCTTTGTCTCTCTGCCACTATTTTCCTATCTTTCTCTTCTTCTCTTTTTCCATTTTCTACCTTTCTCTCTCTTGCGCAGAGTCAAAGTCTGATGATGGAAATTAAATCCCAGCCCAAATTTAACTGCTGGTGATCACCATCTGGGCACATTAAGCACTATACTAGGAACAGCAAGATTGGTAGAGATGGCACGATTAACAATAGAGTCACAAAGAGGGTTTACCAATCACTAGGGGGTATGTGAAAAAGAGAGACCTTTGAGTGGAATTCTAAAATGGCTGTAACATTTTGTTCCATACAAGTCTTGTGGAATACAATTCAATACTGAGGCAAACTCATAAGTTGTGACAGTAGCCTACAACCAGTCTAGGACATCATACATTTTTTTGGGATAGCCAGGTGTAGTAATCTCTACACCAGGCTTATCTTTTTGTCGCTGGCATGGTCCTTGCTATGCCTGACATCTTAGATATGGCATCTGTTATTCCATCTTCACAACTTTTGTCAAATCCTGCAAAGGAGGTTACCTAGAGCTAGAGGTGTGATCCATTGGGCTCAAGAAGTTCCTTCTCTCTCTTCATTGCCTCCGGCGTTTTGCTGCAGAATATTGTTTTATGTAATTTCATTGTGCATGAAAGTGTAATCAATCTACTGGCTGGTTCCTGTGTTATCTGTTGTGAGTATACTATACCATTGGGGAAGTGGTGCTCTGGTTTCCTAAGCAGATGTTAAAAAGAAGCACAATAGATCAAGGGTGTCCAACACCGTTCTAGGTGTGCTTGATTCGGATATGGCTTTCATGATAACTTAAAAGGAACATGTAAATTCAATAATCTAAACTGAACAAAATGTACATCCTGAAATATGGCATGGATGCAACCCTACAGGACCTACATTGGACTCCCCTGTACCCGGAGCAATAGGGAAGGTCTAATGCCTCCTAATTTTTCCAGAAGAACTCAGATAATCTATACCTGTTTCCCAGGTGTAGGGGACACTGGACAGACGGCAGGCTCATAATGTTGATAGCAGCACCATCATGAAGAATACCTGGACCGCGGGTGTCCTTCTCCAAGGGTCGATACTGTCGGAAGGGAGTGATGCCTCAGCACCTACAAGTGAAAAGATCTAAACAAAACCTTCTTGTTGCTCTCTTTGAAAGTGAGTGGGCTCTTGAACAGTTTGCAGACATCCCTTTTCCATAAAAGAAAAGCGAGCAATGAAACATGACCGTTGCCGTCTCCCAGCCATATCTGGCATCTTGGTGCCAGGGTCTACCACGCCTTAGAGACCTGGTTTAATGCACATACTGGCATCACAACAAGTTCTCCTTTAATCTGCTCTTATGCTAGGATTCTGCGCTTGATCACGAGGACAAGGCGTATATAGTTCGGCTGCTCCCTCGTCGCAGACATGGATGTCTGACATCTGTTCCAGCTGTCTGGAATGATAAGAGCTCAGGCTGAGATTTCCACTGGCTTTGATTCCTGTCCTTACCAGGAAATGTGCATTTCTAAGTGGATAGTGGGAAGAAACTAATCTGATTGGCACGGCATGTTTCCAGGTCCTTCTAATACAGAGCACACGTTCACTGTTCAAATGCCGAAGGGCTGACCAACCTGGTCTACATGTGTTTCCTCCTAAATTAGTATTCACAGTGTAAATAGTATGTCCTAATACCAAATTAATTATGTACATTCAGGTTTTGAAACCTGTGGCGATATCACTGTAATTTGATGAGTTAGGCAGTGTTCCAGAAAATTCTGGAAGTAAGCCCAATCAAAGAGACGTTTCCATTGTAGCTCGAAGCCACTGGGACTATCGCCTCTCCTTCAAAAGGGAGGTAGCCTTTAGAAGAGCACATTGGCCATCGCCAAAACTTTGGTATCAATAATGTTTAGGTGCTCCTCGACACACTGCAGATACAGACCCTCCTCTAGTGCGCCAATGAGGATCTGTGCTATGAAGTGGCTTCCATCAGAAGATACCCCCTGTGTAAATTAATTATCATAATTGTTTCTGCTCTTAGCTTAGGTGTCCCTTGTGTTTGTTGGTCCTGATGAGACCCCACACACATTAATAGGGTTGAAACGCCATTGACTGTGCTATAACGAACCTAAACATCTGACCCTGTGAATCTTAATTGGGTCTCGTAATTAGAGACATTATTGTATTAGGTCATTTGGTGGAATTTGGAAATCTTTTTTGTTTGTTTTTATATTTTGTTTGCGCACTGGTTTTATAGTTTATGGGTTCCTATTTTTTCTGGGACACTTGATGTATTTTTTCTTTGCAACAATATATTGACTGGGATATCAACAATTTGTGTTTGACCTTATTTATTATATTGTTAGTATACAGTGGTGATGGAAGTTGTTTGAATGATTGGGGCTTGCTACAAGGGTGACTCTGCTTGCCAAGAGCAGATGGACAACCACTGTTCAACTTCTTCAAGCCTGGAACCCTTCTGACTTGGCTTGCAGAGACTCTTTGGAGGGGTCAATTTGATGAGATGTTTCTCTGCAATTGTGGTTGAATGAGCCACTTGTGGCCACAGAGAGTGGATTTCACTGGGGGTTCTGACAAAACACGGTTGGATCCCTCTAGATCTATATGTCTTAATTAAGCATCCTAATTGTGTTTTTATTGATTTTTTACACATAAATATAGATGGAAAATAAAGTGTTTTCATTTAAATAACAAAATAACAGAACAATACAGAAATTACATTTATTATTGACGGTACTCCATGCAGGCCATCATCTGTGCAGGGTAAACAACTTTGAAAGTAAAAAAAAAGATGAGAAGTTCTTAAATAACTGGGCGTACTACAGGGACAATATTTTATCAGTGCATTGTTGTATTAAATAAATCTGCTTATAGTGCTAAAATCCAGACAGGTATCAGAGTGTGAGTGTGCATTTAGTGTTCAAATAAATGTAAAACTATGCTCCTTTGAAATGATTTTTCTGTAGAACACAAACAATATGAGCAAATACTGATAATAAGGGCAAAACAAAATGCATATATACAGACAGAAATGTTGAAGAATAATGCTATTTCTCTTCAGGAATAGCCATTCTTGCACAGACAAAAAACAAAAGGCAGAAAAGTAAAGAACAAACATTCACCCTAATATGCTTTTTGTTAAATGGTTTGCTAACAAATAAAGGGGGATATGAGTAAGAAAAGACTTAATGTAAATAAATGTACTGTTTCATTGAGCTCATCCTTTAGCCATTTGGCAAAAATCACGTGAGTTATATGCATCAATTTTTTATTTTTATATAGATCGATCTTGGCCCGAAGGCATTAGGGCACTTTATAAGACAATCCGATTACTTCACACATTGGTTTAGGTATGGGAAGATTAAGTGATTTGTCTAGAATTGCAGGATGTTGAGCTGAGGTCCAGATTCAAACTTGGCTACCCATTTGCAAAGGCGGCAACTCCAGACACTAGTCCACAGCATCTTTTCGTTTTAGTACTTTGTTTTCCCTGGAGGACCAGTCTGTGCTCTCCTTTAAATGTGGTTGGAAAGGGAAAGTCAAAGACTGGTGAAGAAAATGATTGGCTACAGGTTGCAAAGCATGGGGCAGTGATACAGGTTGTGGGGTTCCATCAGGAGGAGGACGGCGATGGTTGCAGGTGGTGGGCAGGCACTCATTTTGGGGAGCGGGATTTTTCAGCCTCAGACTTTGACCCAGAAAAAGAGAAAGAGAGAAAATGGGGAAAGCAGGCAAAAGATAAAGATTGGGAAACTGTGAAGAAGCGAGAAAGCGCATGAAAAAGAACCTGAAATAGTGAGATAAGGAGTTAAGAAGTCTAGGGTAGTCAAAGAAGACACACAAGATAATTTAAGACGAGGCATCCTTAGTATTTGGCTACCAAAAGATTCCGCTGCACCAGCTGATGTATCTACTAGAATCTACACAATTGCCCTCATTATGCATCTGACTTGTGGTGGCGGTCTGACCACCGCCAAAGCGGTGGTCCGACCATTTTGGCGGTGGTCAGACCACCACATTATGATAGTGGCCACGGTCGGACCACCAGGGCAGCACTGCATGTAGCGCCACCCTGGGGATTACGACCTCCCTCTCCACAATGTAAAAGCTGGGGGAGATGGGGTGCACGGGGCCCCATGGGCACCATGCACTTGGCATGGGCAGTGCAGGGGCCCCCATGGACAGCCCCATCGCTTTTCACTGTCTGCTTTTCGGTCCTCTAATCTCTAAGTAAGCACCTACGTGTACAAAATGGAATCTGCAGCCAACTGGGGAAAGTGCTTAAGAAAAGCCTCCGGCCTGGCTCAGAGACGGTCATTTCAGAAAACGACTTGTGCGTTCATTCTGCCCAGTGGCGTAGCGTAAAGTGATTGGGCCCGCTACAGAAAATGAGGCCCTGAGTCTACCATATCTCACAGATATACATTGGATTAGAGCTGAGTTGGGATCCCCCTACCGGTTTAGCACCCCCTGTTGGGTTTGAGGCCCTCCTGCACCTTAGGGGCTGCAGAGGCCTGTGTTACACGCGTGATTCAGCCCCAGCTCATCTATGGTTTCGGAAAATACACCATGTCACGAAAGCAACACTTTGTCAGCTGCAGAATAGACCTCAGGGAACTCGGAGGTTTCGAGGCCGGTGCCTTTGAAAGGCCTCATGGCCCACGGGCACCGTCGCGTGACAGGAGATACCTGACATGTTAAAACTCTACCCCTGCCTCACAAACATTTCTGGGTCAACGCTCTGCCACAAAAGGTTCCCATTTCCCCAAAGGGCCTCCAACAAAATGGCGCCTGTTCTGATGCTGGTCTGAGAAGCACGCGCGCCCAGCTGTAATCAGAGCGATGCCCTCTCCTTCCTGCACTTTATGGAGTTTCACCTTTAGAGGATGGAACAACAGCTGTTCACAACAGCTGTTCTCAGTCTGAGGCGATCAAAGGTCTCCTAGCAGACATTCCAAGGGCTGCACGGCTTCCCATGCAACTGGCAGCTTTGCTAATGCTCCCACCCGAAGCCAAAAAGGAGGGGGGCTCATCTGCCTCATGAGAAGGGTCTTAGGGTGTGGATCTAGGTTCAAGTGCCCGCTGACACTCAGTGTGATCTTCTGCTGCACGACCCTGTGTCATAAGTACCATAAAACAGCAACACCACCGGATGTGTCACTGTGCCACCCGTTACTTCATCATTAGTTGTTGATTTTTAGTCAGTGGCTTCTTTTTATTTGAACAGGTTTACTCCTTATCGTCCTGCAAACGGCGCATGTGTCTTAAACAATAAAAAGATGCGCATTCTTTATTCGTCACACTAACTGGTGGTCGTAAATATTTCCGAGATCACTTATTTGGGACTGACGTTTTTTTCGATTTGGATGTGCTGTTTTCAAAAAAGTCTCTTTTCCAATGGAACTAACAAGGTATTTCTGGAAAGTGCCTAGAACTGCAATAGCGGGAGAAGGAACTCTGGAGGAACATACACAATTCTGAAATGCCCTTCTCTTCAATGAAAATAAATATTTAAAAATCACATCACCGAGTATTTGTTAAGCTCCTCTTCAGCATTCCGGAAGAAATCCTTTGAGAGTGCTGTCACATTCATTCACTTAAGAGCGTTTAGTGCTTAGAAACTGTAACCTGCTTTTAGCTGTACTAGCAACTTTCTTAAAACACCTTCATTACTTCACAGCTACTTCGGGCTAAAAAATACTTTTGTCATTTCTGTTATAAGTATAGGAGGACAATATTTTTGCTAATGATATCTTATGACCATTTTTTGTGTCACAATATTTTGTAGCCTACATTGTGTCACGGAACCTAGCAGGGTGGTTGGGACATGTAATTGTTACAGTATATCACAGCTTAGTTTTTGCTGGTGGTTGAATGTGGTGGGCATCAACACTCATTTTTTGGCGTTCTGAACATATTTGTATTAATCAGACTTTGACCTACGGCAAGTAAGAACAAGTATTGTCAAAGCCAATAGGTCTTGCCTATGCAAGAGCTGTTAGCTTTGCCAATGTGTTTATGTCATGTTGTACAGTAGTTGGGCTGCTGTCCAGCATGGCTAAACGTTAGTGGTGTAGAGGAGAGTGGCATAGAGTGGAGTTCCATAGAGTGGAGTGGCTTAAAGTGGAGAAGAGTGTTGTAGAGTAGAATGTTGTACAGTGGAGTGCCATAGGGTGTCATGGAGTGACATAGAGTGGAGTGAAGAGTTGTGGAGTGGTGTAGAGTGGAAAGGAATGTCATGCACTGTCATAGAGGGAACTATTGTGTACTAGAGTGGAATGCTGTACAGTAGAGTGGAGAGTCGTGAAGTAGAGTGGAGTGTCATGGAATAGAGTGGAGTGTTGTGGAGTAGAGTGGAGCGTTGTGGAGTAGAATGGAATGGAGTGGTGTAGAGTGAAGTGATGTAGACTAGAAAGGAGTGGCACAGAGTCGAGTTGAGTGGTGTGGAGTGGTGTAGAGGAGCATAGAGTAGAGGGGCATAAGGTGGAGGAGCACCTAAAGAGGGCAGAGTAGATTGTCGTAGACTTGGCAGGCATTGAGTGGAGTTTGTAGAGAGGTATAGTGGAGTAGAGTTGAGTAATGTGTAAGAGTAGAGTGGAGTGGAATAGAGTGGAGCGGTGTACAGTGGAGTAAAGTGGAGTAGAGTAGCATAGAAGGAGTGGAGTAGAGTGATGTATAGTGTAGTGGCAAAGAGTGGAGTGGAGTGGTGGAGAGGGAGGTACAGTGGAGGGTCATAGAGTGGAGTAGGGTTTAGTAGAGTGTCATAGAGTGGCAGAGTGGGCCTCATTACGAGTGTGGCAGTATTCAGACCACCACACTCGTGGTGGCATTCAGGACCACCGCTGTTGTAGCGGTCCGACCGCCACATTAGGAACCTGGCAGTCAGACCACAGGGAACCGCCAGCACCACCAGGTTCCATAATCCCGGGAGCCTGGCGGTGGCTTAGATTGCAATCCACCAGGGTAGCGCTGCATGCAGCGCTGCCCTGTGGATTACAACCTTGTTCTCCGCCAGCCTTTTCATGGTGGTTACACTGTAATAGGGTGCCCCTGCGCTGCCCATGCACTTGGCATGGGCAGTGCAGGGACCACCCTGCCCAGCACCATTGCAATGTTTGCTGTCTGCCTTGCAGACAGTGAACATTGTGAGGGTGCTGGTGCACCCTGTGAGCTACAGTACTGCCACCGGCTTGATTATGAGCCGGAGACAATGCTGTAGCCTGTTTCCCAATAGGCCGGCGGGCAGAAAATGAGGTTTACGCCCACCTACCTAGCAGGAAACTCATAATAACTCCGGAGGGGTGGTAGCCACGAAGTCGTCCGCAACCCTGTTGGGAGTTTGGGGAACAGGCATTCCTTTCCGTCAAACTCGTAATAGGGCCCAGAGTGTCGTAGACTTGGGTGTCATAGAGTAGAGGGATGTAGGATGGAGTAGTGGAGTAGAGGGAGTAGTGTGTCTGAGTAGAGTGGAATAGAGTAGAGTGGAGTGGCATAGAGTGAAGTAAAGTGGCTTTGAGTGGCATAGAGGGAGTTGCATAGAGTGGAGTGTTGCAGAGTGGAGTGGCATAGAATGGAGTGGAGTGTCGTAGAGTGGTGGGGCATAGAGTGGAGAAGGCCTGGAGTGCAGGGGCGTAGAATGGAGTAGAGTGTTGTAGAGTGGAGTTGTATAGAGTAAAGTATAGTGGCATAGAGTAGAGTAGATTGTTGTGGAGTGGAGTGGTGTAGAGTGGAGTATTGTAGAGTGGACTGTCAGGGTGCAGAGTGGAGTGTTGTGGCATGGAGTGGAGTGTCGTAGAGTGGAGGGTCGTCATGTGTTGTAGAGTTAAGTGGAGGGTCATGAAGTGAACTGTCATAGAGTGTCATGGAGTAGAGTGGCGTAGAGTGGCATAGAGTAGGGTAGCATCGAGTAGCATAGGGTGGAGTAAAGTGGAGTTTCATAGAGTGGAGTGCTATAGAGTGGACTGTCATAGAATGGTGGTCATAGAGAGGAGGAAAATAGAGTGGAAGGGCATGCAGCAGAGGGGCGAAGAGTTGTAGAGTGTTGTGGCATATAGTGGAATAGAGTGTTGTAGAGTGGAGTGGCATGGAGTAGAGTTGCGTGCTGTACAGTGGAGTGCGATAGAGTAGAATTTCCTAGAGTGGAGTGGGATAGAGTGGAGTTGCATAGTGTGGGGTGGAGTGGGGTAGAGAGGAGTGGCATAGAGGCGAGTAGAGTAGAGTGGCATAGTGTAGAGTGTCAAAGAGTGGAGAGGTGTAGAGTGGAGGGTCATGGAGTGTAGGGGTGTAGAGTGTCATAGAGTGGAGTTGAGAGGAATACCAGATAGTGGAGTACAGTGGAGTATCATAAACTGTCATAAAGTGGAGAGTCATAGACTGGAGTGGCACATATTAGAGTAGAAGTGGAGTAGAGTGTCATAGGGAGGCTAGAGTGATGTACAGTGGCATAGAGTGGTGTGGAGTGGTGTAGTTTCATAACATGACGTAGAGTGGAGTTCAGGGGCATACAGTCGAGTGGCTTAGAGTGTTGTGTATTGTTGTAGAGTGGCATTGTGGAGTGGAGGGATTTAGAGTAGAGGGGTGTATTGTGGAGTGGAATAAAGTGTCGTAGAGTGGAGGGGAACAGAGTGTCATAGAGTGGAGTATCATTGATTGGAGTGTCAGGGAGTTGAGGGGCATAGGGTAGAGGGGCGTAGGATGTCATAGAGTGGAATGTCATCGAGTGGAGTGTTGTCAATCAGAGGGTCATATAACCAGGGTGTAGAGTGGAGTAAAATATCATAGATTTCAGTGCAATGGCGTGGCGTAGAGTGGAGTAAAGTGTCATAGAATGGGGTAGAGTGGAATGACATAGAGTGGATTAGAGTGGCATGGAGTGGCAGAGAGTGCATTACAGTGGAGTGACAAAAAAGTGTAGTGTCGTAGAGCGTAGTGTCATTGAGTGACCTGAAGTTAAGTGGCCAAGAGTGGAGTAGAGTGGTGTAGTGTCGTAGAGTGGAATAGAGTTCAGTAGAGTGTTGCAGAGTGGAGTAGAGTGTCAGAGTGGAGTGAAGTGGAGTGGAGGGGCCTGGAATAGAGTGGTGTAGAATGGAGGAGCATAAAGTGGAGGGGCGTGGAGTGCAGCATTGTAGAGTAGAGTGTTATAGAGTGGAGTGTCAGAGTGGAGTAGAGTTGTAGAGTGGGGGGCATAGAGAGGAGTAGAATGATCTAGAGTTATGTAGCTGGAATGGCGTAGAGTGGTGTAAAGTGTCATGGAGTGACATACAGTGGAGGAAAGGGTCATAGAGTGGAGTGACATAGTAGGGCGTAGAATGAAGGGACATAAAGTGGAGTTCGTACAGGGGAGTATAGTGTCACAGAGTGAAGTAAACTGGAGTGGTGCAGAGTGGAGTTTTGGACAGTGGAGTAGAGTGGTGTAGAATGTAGTAGATTGGAGTGGCACAGAGTGTCTTAGAGTGTCATTGAGTGCATTGTTATAGAGTAAAGTGTTGCAGAGTGGAATAGAGTGGCCTAGAGTGTAGTGGCAAAGAGTGGAGTGTAGTGGTGTGAACTAGAGGGTTGTAGAGTAGAGTAGAGTAGAGATTGAGGGTGTCGTAGAGTGGAGTGGGATAGATGGAGTGTTTTGTCGTGGAGTGGAGTGGCATAGAGTGGAATGGCATAAAGTGGAGTAGAGTGTCACAGAGTGAAGTGGCATAGAGAAGAGTACAGGAAATGCCATCATCTAGTGTACTGATTTATTTTGATCCTATTAAAATATTTGTTTCCAGTACCCTTGAGAATTACAAAAAAAGTGTGCTTCATTTGTGCTTTCCTAATTCTGACATGTTCTAAATGTCTGCACAGTTCATTTACATAAATTTTAATTTTGTTGTGTGCTAGATGAAAGCCTTTATTAGGTCATTCAAATAAATTTGCAGAGCACACAGGTGTCATGGCACTAGCAAAACCCAGAAACTGCAACAGAGACAGGAGTGCAAATGAAAAAAGACAAAAAAAACATACAAAGTACCAAAGAGAAAAAACCACCCCCTTTGACACTCCAGATTATCAGAGTAAGCCTCTCACTTTGAAGACAGAGAAAGAAAAGTAAACACCAAGCTCCCTCAGAAAACAAAGTCTGACATTTGACGTCTGTCTCTGAATGCACAGTACATGTGACAAGATAAGAACAGAATTTGAAGGCCTGTTTACACAAAGTGAGCATTTGTGGAAGAATACAGTTCTGCTCCACAAGAATACAGAGCTGTGCTGCACAAGAGGGGCAAAGGCATGAGGACAGCCTCAATAAATAAAGCAAGCAAATAGAAGGCAAGCAATGTGAGTTTTACAAACCACAAAGCCAATTGTAAGCCACGGGCAGAACAAATTCCTAGGTCAGATTTCCAAAGGTCCCCAAAATGTCAGCCTAAAAAGGAGGGAAAAAGGAGTGAGAAGAAGGAAGTGAAAGATAGGAACACTGTGTAAAAGAGAGAAGTCAGGATGGGAAAGAATCTACAAGAGAGAGATAAAGAGATAGGAAATGCAGTAAGAGGGGTAAAAGAAGCATGAGCTTACCCACACGCAGAAAACCATGGTATTCAGCAATCTCTGACCTGAGCAGCACCATAAGTGAACTCCTAAGAAACATTTTGGGTCCCTTCACACACACACACACGCACACACACACACACACCACCCCCGCCCCCTCTCTACAGTTAGTTTACATATGTTTGTATTACACGTACTTATAAAGTTTGGCCCTAGGCAGTCCAAGTTATTTTAAACAAATCACACAATTGAGTTGGGGAAGTCTGAAGCTGGGATTAGAATCCAGGGCCCCAGGTATCAAGGTCATCAGTTTAACCTCTAAATCACCTCCACTCCCCAACAGCATTAGTATTACAATTATGGTACCCACTGGTTTCTCTAATTATGTTTATGTTTTCACTCCTATCAGAGGGGATGTTGAGCTGTAATTATGCCCTCTATTACAGAGATGACAATGTCCTTGATTGGCCACAGCCAGCATGCCTTACAGTTCATCATCACTGGTACCCAAGGGGGAATTGGTGGAGGATGTCGGATGTCAACATCTGTTTGACTATTTAAAATGCAATAAATCAGCAGAGACATCAAGTCGTCGCAACAGTTGGCAACATTTAAGAGGAGAGACGCAGCTTAATCAGCTGGAGAGAAGCTCCAATTATTTCTCGGAATTAGACCAATTTTCCCTGTCATTAACACAAACATGAAATTAATTGTGCCCCTTAAACAGTCTTCCCAGGGCTTGTTGGATGTTTTTCAGCATGTATCATCCATCCTGTGATCTCACTCACTAGTGATCCCTCCGGGGGGAATGCAATCAGGTTTTCCTCCTCTGCATGCATACCTAATACAGATAATAATAAAAGTTATTAATGCTATTGTTATTAATAATATTATTATTATGCTAGCAGTAATAATAATTATGGGAGTGCTAATAATAAATGGATAATATATATATATATATATATATATATATATATATATATATATATATATATATATATATTACCTAGTGGTGGTTGCCACTAGGTACCTATAGTTAGGGCTATGTTTCCATAGAAAAAGCATTTTTTGACTTGCCTACATCTTTGGCACTATTTGACGAATATTCACAAAATTTTCCCCAAAAAAAGTGTGCCAGTGATTCTTGTTGCACACAGAAAGTTTTGGGGTGATCCGTCAAGCGGGACCGAGAAAAATGGGGAGGCGGTCAAAAAAGTTGTGTTTCCCATGTTAATTCCCATAGGACCTGTAGACACAAATACAGCCCGAACCACTGAAAGGAATTACACCGAATTTGTCAGATAGCTAGCTTTGGGTTCACAGATTATGTTTTCTCTTATTTGGTGTAAATTCATTCAGTAGTTTTTTTTAAAAATTAAGGGGAAAATAAATGTGCATATTTAGGGACGTGGATCCTTCACGATATATTTAAGAATAATGATGAGCTTGTGCAGGAAAATGCACAGCTCTGATTGGCTGCCAACACTTCAAACCAGGAAGTGTTGGCAGCGATTTTGGGACTCAGCTTCAGCCGAGTCCCACTAAAAAATGTGAAAAAGTGAAAATGGGGTCAGGATAGGCACACCCTGACCCCTTAGCTCTGGTGTTGGGGTCCCAGAGGGAACCCCAGGACTAAAAAGCATTAAAAAAAATATTGCAGCAAATTGGTGAAATTGCGTCAAGTTATGCATATATATATATATATATATATATATATACACACACACGCACACATAGTGGTCCATGCTGCAAACTGTATTGTCTATACTTATATTTCACTTCATTTGACCGTTGACCATTAGATATAAGCAAATCGATAAACAAACATAGTAGGAGAATTCAGAATTCAAAATAAACACATTAAACCAAAGAAGCCATTTCAAAATAAAAGACAAAGCAAAAATACGAAAAAAAACAATAGATTGCGCATCAATGTGAAAAATGTGCATGCGTGGAAAACAATCCAGTTGCCAATAGTGTTAGCAACAGACACCGCAGGCTCCTTTCTGTGGTCTTTCTGGTGGAAAGGGGAGTGACTGATTATAAAAAAATACATATATATGTAAGTTCAGGGGATTCTTCATAGGCGCCTACACAGAAGGAGCTGCAGTACGCATGGTTTCAAATATATTCAGGCCACCTCATGCCTCTTTCTGCCACCAGCCTACATTTCCTGTCTCTTCAACTCACTCTTGCAGTTTCTTTTTTAAATCCTGCTTTCCACTTTTGACACTTTTCCTCTCTTTCTTTTCCTTATTTATTTGCCTTTTTTGTGCTTCTCTCTCACTTGCTCTGATGCAAAGTCTGATATTAATAGCAATGCAAATGCTGTTGCCCTCCAACCTATGACAGCCTGCACAAATTACCACTGGGAGAGGTGGATGTAAATCAAATGATCTCCTTAATTCTGCATTCAGTAAGTTGGAGAAACCCACAAACTAGATTTCTAATAAGAATGGGCAATTAGACACAATGAAATCTAGAGACAAAGGGCCTTATTACGAGGTTGGCAGTCCGAAGACTGCCAGCCTTGCAGTGGCGATCGGACCGCTGCAGCTGTGGCGGTCTGACAACTACATTATGAGGTTGGCGGACAGACCCACCATCCTACCTCTGTCCCGCCAGGCTCAGTGATCCTGATGGGCAGATGGCAGTCCTGTTTGTAATCAGGCAGGGTGGCGCTGAACTCAACGCCGCCTTGCTGATTACGACTTTGTTCCACCACCATGAAAAGGCTGGTGGAGAACACATGCAGGGGTATGCTGTGCAGTCAGTGCTTATTTAAAGGGTGCTGGTGCTCCCTGCATGCGGCAATTGCCGTCGGCTCAATTATGAATCAGGAACAATGCTGCCTTGGTTCCCACCCATCAGCCCAGTGGGAAAGTTGTTATAGGCCGGTGGGGAGACTGCCACGTCGACGGCGGTCCCCTCACCATGGGTCGGGCAATCAGGCTCAAAGTCACAATCTAGTTTGCTAAGGCAGCTTAATAGTCTTATCTCAAGATCTGCCTACCTTGATGGCTATGAGTCTTATATAGACAAATGTTAGCTTATTGTCTCCTAGCAATGCCCATCTTATACTTGGTCATAGTCAGAGCAGCTGGAATTATACAGCAGGGGAGGACCCTAATTATGAGGTAAAAAAAGGCAAATTATGTGGCTTAATCTGGAATTTTGTGAAAGTATTACTGTATTATTTTTGTATTATTTACACATTAACAATGTCTAGGGAAAGGTTCTACCTCATTAGTTACAGTTTAATATTCAAGTAGAGCAACATGCACTTGATAGGTCTATTTCTGCGAACAGTCTTCAACTGTGATGCAATACATGTCACATCAGTTTTTGGAACTTTTGATCCATTTGGGCTAGCAACCATTTTTTGGTAAAACCCTCAAACTATAGCAGATAATGGATTATATGTCAAATGTGTCAAATCCCTATAAAAGCTGAAAAAAACATGGATGTAGAGTTGCATAATTCCAGTGCCCCTGGTCATAGTGGGCCCAGTTCACCAAAAGAAATGTAAAAATGGTATCCGCTCTTTTATTTCAAACTGGGATGGAGCCATCTCGAGTGCCACTAATGCAGTACACACTGCAGTGATTGAAAGCAGGCCCTTCCGGGGGGGGGGAAATACAGCCAACATTAATACACAGGAAAATTGAATAGATTTTTTTAAAAATGTTTAGCACACAGGTAATTAACTTTCAAGTACCTTGAAATCCTTCTTTAAGAGTGCCTGGTATCCCTATCATTTCTAAGTCAAAGACTACAACTATCTCGGTAAACATCCTGAAGAATGACACCGGAACCACAACGTCATTGTTAACGCAAGCTGTACAACGCACATGTGTGGTTAAGGCAGAAAAAAGGGAGTTAGCATCGGGAGAGGACGCGGTCAGGTGCGTGGGTCTTGGGAGTAGTTTTGTTTTTGGGGCGGGGTAATTTTGTTTTTAGGGACATGTGTCGGGGAGTGGGTTTTTAGGGTTGGGGGTGGGTCAGGGTAATTTTGTTTTTAAGGGTGTTTGTTTAGGGGAGGGGTGGGGGTTGGGGGAATTTTGTATTTAGGGTGGGTGGCGGTGGGTTGTAGGGGCGGGGCTGGGGAGTCGGGGTCATTTTGTATTTAGGGTGGGTGGGAGGGTTGGGTTTTAAGGGGCGGTGGTGGGGGATTGGTGTAATTTTGTATTTAGGGCGTTAGTGGGGGTCGGGGTAGGACACAGTCAGGTAAGTGGGGCTGAGAGAGGGTTGAGGTAGTTTTCAGGGGTGGGGTGGTTGGGTTATTTTTTGTATTTTTAAGGGGTGGGGTGGGAGGTCAGGGTACTATGGTTTTCAGGGTGGGGTGGGGGGTCGGGTAATTTTTTTTTTAGGGGCGGGGTGGGAGGTTGGGGTTATTTTGTTTTTAGGGGTGGGGTAGTTTTATTTTTGGGGGTGGGGTCAGTTGTTTTTAGGGCGGATGGGGGGGTTGGGGTAGGTTTTAGGGCTCAGGGTGGGTAGAGGTATAGGGGTACTTTTTAGGGGTGGTGGGGGGTCGGGTAGTTTTATTTTTGGGTTGGGTGGGGGTCGTGGTAGTTTTATTTTGTGGGTGGGTGTCGGGGTAATTTTATTTTTAGGGTGGGTGAGGGGTCGGGTAGTTTTATTTTTAGGGGGTGGGGGGGTCGCAGTAGTTTTGTTTTTAGGGGAGGGGTAGTTTTATTTTTGGGGTGGAGGTCAGTTGTTTATAGGGCAGGTGGGGGGTCAGGTAGGTTTTAGGGCTCAGGGCGGGTGGGGATATCGGGGTAGTTTTTAGGGGCTGGTGGGCGTGGTCGGGGTAGTTGTATTTTTAGGGCGGGTTGGGGGATGGCATGCGAAAACCACGCATGCCGTTCCACACATGCCTTTACTAGGCATGCCTTTACGACGAAAAATCTCTGTAAAGGCATGCATGGTAAAGGCATTCGTAGAAACAATGCGGTTGTTGTTCCGACTGCGTTGTTCAGGCATGCGTAGTTGGTGCATGCGTTGTTCCATCATACATCCACTATCTCTGGTACTTGTAAGTGCTGCGCTGCATCATATCCTCAGGTCATGCCATAGCCAGTATCTGGCACTGCAACCCTCTATTCAAGTGCTTCTATATATAGTGCCTTGGGGCACTTCCATCATACATGCTTGGGAGTTCAGTCATCTCAAGTGGTTGGGAGCACTGCCATCTTTGGGGTTTGGGTGTGCAACCATATCTTCCGCAATGTCTGGTGCCTGGTAATGGAGCCATGTTTTTTACCTTGGCGTGAAGCCCTGTCTAGCGCCTGTGTGGGCAGCCATCATTGATGCTAAATGTAGGGTTATTACGTGAGGTGGTCTCACTCTGAATCCACCTCACACTATGTAGACCCTAAGATTAGTAAGATTTTTTAGTGCTGGAAACTGTAGCTGTACCAAAGCAAATAAGAATAATAGAGAATTATTTGCAATTTTGGAGGCTGGTGAAGACTATCCTATTTCAGGCTGTGTTTTTCATATCCAACCTAATTTCTGTGCATTGCTTAGAAGCCCTTACCAGCACTATGAATATTTCATAAATGTTGGAACATGTAATTTGATACCCTACCTTTTTCTTCTGGCCTCCTGACACAAGCTTTTTTTCCAGGGTGGCCCTATTTTAGCACCCTGGGAAAGGTGTAGCATGCTGTCCATCCGCAAAGCACTTCAAAGTATCTTCGGGGTAGTAGGCGCTCTATGAATCTACAATATAGTATATTACAATGCACATTTTGCAACAATACTTTATTTTTACATCTATGAGGCTACAACTCCTGCTCTGTGGGTTTGAGTGACCCCCAGCTGTCAGGAAGGGGCATATCAATCGCCTATATGGTGCTTTCATTAAATTACGCTAACGTTCTATGTGGGGCAAGCACCCACCCTCATCACCACCCCGGCTACATTCAGGCCTCTCTCGGCCGTATGGATGGAATGACAATGCGTATCTGTATAAGAAAATGTTTGAGGAACATCCCGCTGTATTACTGCAAAGAAAGTATTTTCCTGTGAGTAAGAACGACACCCTGTGATTCTGGGAAAAACACTTAATTTCCTTTCCCCGTGCCTACAAAAAATGTGTAATGTAACTGGTGCTCATGTAAAGAGCTCCACTACCTTCCGGTTGAGCTTTTGCTATTTAAAACTGCAAAAATAAATACAAAATTACACAAATCAAATATGAAATTAGTCATTGGAGGCATGTTGATTGAAAAACGCAGGGAGAAATCTTCGGAAAATGTGAGTCTGTATGACATGTGGTAACAATTGTTTAGCGCTTTGTGTGCGAATCATATTAACTGTGCGATTCTCAAATCCACATACAATGGGACTCTGTTTTTCTAAGCAATATTCTGGACATAATATTTTAATCAGACGATATTTCTATATACGGTGAGGTGTCAGTAGAAAATGAGACATCTCTTCCCTGCCAAAATATTTGTGGGACAATATATGTTTGGCATTTCTATTATATGGCACGAATATTTTTGCTAATTATATCTTTTGACAACATTTTTGTGCCGCAGTATTTTGTAATCAATGTTTTGCCAAGGAACCTGACAGGGTGGTTGGAACTGTGGTTGTTGTTGCTCCCAAAAATATTTTTTATCGAAGACAGCACCAGGAAAATCCTTGTAAGGGGGTTCTGGCCTTTCATTGTGTTGGAATTTTGTTAAGGTTCTATGGGCCAGATGTAGCAAGCCGTTTGCATGGCGCAAACTGCAAAAAACGCAGTTTGCGCCATGCAAACGGCCTCCCGCGATGCTCATTCCCAAATTACGAGTCGGTACCGACTTGCCTATAGGAAGGGGTGTTCCCTTCCTATTTGCGACTCGCAACGCAATTCAGAGTTGCTTTGGGACCGCGAATGTGGTCGCAAACCAACTCTCAGTTACCACCAGTGTCACACTGGTGGTAACTCATTCGCAAAAGGGAAGTGGTCCAGTGGCGGCCCGTCCTTTAGGGCGGAGGGGCCACGCCCCCCCACCCCATGAAGAGTATCTGTCAGGCTGAACAAAGGTCAGCCTGACAGACACTCTTCATGTTCAGGTCAGGCAGCCAGGAGCAGACATGCGTGTTTTGCGCAGACTCCTGGCTGCCTGAGCTGAACTTTGCTGGGCTGAGGAGATCACTACCCCTATGGGCGTGACCTCCTCGGCCCAGCAAAGGTGCCTTGAGGCCCTCCTCCCCCGGGTGACGAGGAAAGCGTCACCCATTGACACTCGTCACAGAGTGGGGTGGGGTCAGCAGTCTCACTGACCCCATCCCACTCTGAGACGAGGCTGGGACTGCTGCCTTCCCTCACTGGCTGACCTAAGGTCAGCCAATGAGGGAAGGCAGCAGTCCCAACCCTCCTGGGACCTGGAGGCTAAAGGTAAGTGTGTGTGTGTATGTGTGTTATGCTTTACATTGAATGTTTGGTGCGCGCGTGCATGTTTGAGTGTTATGAGTGTTGTTAATGGATGTGAGTGCGTGCATGTGTGTGTGAAAGAATGAATGTGTGTGATCTTGGAAAATGAATGTTTGGTGCATGCGTGTATGTTTGAATGGAATGAGTGTTGTTAATGGATGAGCGTGCGTGCGTGTCTGTGTGTGAAAGAATGAGCCTGTGTGTGTGCCCCGCCCGCCCCCCTCCCAAAGCTGCCGGCCGCCACTGAAGTGGTCCCCATGGGACCCCTTCCCCTTTGTGAATGACGGCAAAAATATTTTTTCAGAGCAGGTAGTGGTCCTATGGACCACTGCCTACTCTGAAAAAAACGAAACCAAATGGTTTCGTTATTGTTTTCATTTTGCAACTCGTTTTCCTTTAAGGAAAACGGGCTGCAAAATGAAAAAAAAAAACTGCTTTATTTAAAAAGCAGTCATAGACATAGAGGTCTGCTGACTACAGCAGGCCACCATCCCTGTGAGTGCAGGGACTCGCTATGGGGTCGCAAAAAGCGACCCACCTCATTAATATTAATGAGGTGGGTCTTTGCGACCCCATAGCGAGTCGCAGAAGGTGTCTGAGACACCATTCTGCATATGCTTTTGCGAGTCTGAAATTGCAAGTCGCACCGACTCGCAATTTCAGACTCGCAAAAGCATACCTTGCTACATCTGGCCCGATGTTCCTTAAAGGGGCTGCTGTGAGAAGGGGTAATAAAGGAGATTGCAATAATGTTAGCCTCAGGTCTTGCCATAAAATTCGTACACATTATTACTTGCGCTGTGAGATGCTCTGAATTCTCATACAGCGGCGCTGACAACCACGAATAAGAGAAATATGATGCGAATCCCCTACATCAGAGCAATAGGATGTTCTTGTTTTGAAGGGGTTTCTTTGGGTTCGTCACATTCAGAATGGGATAATTGGGTTGCCTTGGGTTAGCAGTGCTCTGAAGGAGGTGGCAGTGCTCTGAAGGAGTTGGCAGTGCTCTGACCCGGCTCTGGGGCAGGAGGTGAAATGCTGTTTCAATTTTCCTTGAGGTTTTCCGTCTGTGAAATATTAGGGCTTGAAGCTCCGCAGCAAAACCTCACCCCCCAACACCAGAAGGTCAGAGACTTGGGTATTCAGTGATATGAGTCTTAAATAGTCAGTTTAATGTGCATATATATCACACTGCAAACGGAATGGGCTCCTGAGACTGACTTAAATGGTCGTTGCAGTTAATTAAAGCTTCTTGTACATTATGTTCCTGAGTTCCAAGTGACACAGCTTCTTAAGAAGATATATGGAAATCTGCAAATGAAGGGACAATTTTCAAAGTCCTGTGGCTGTGATGTATTTTGTTGGATTGTAACACCAAGCCTCCCACTTATCCCCTCATGTAGCCATTTTGTTAGAACAATAGCTCGTGGGAGAGCTCTAAACGATGCCGTATATAAGGAAATAATGATGTTTTCCAGATGCTTAGGGGGCAGATCTATCCCCCTCGAAGGAAAGTCTGCAGGAGATGTTTCCTAGACTAACCCAGCCATCTCTCACTAGTTTATGATGGGTTTTTCTCACAATTCACATCTTTCACGTGAAATATCCTTTTTTTCTATGACTCGGGGACTTTCTTAGAGTTTCCTTTGGGGTGTGAAAAGGATGCTAATATGAGAAAAAAAAGCTTTCTGTGCATTCAAATATGCTTGTATTGGGGAAAATTTGTGATATTGCATTTATAAAAGAGGTAATATGAATTTTCTATATTGGAAATACTCGCTTGTTGGTTTGGCACCTTCCAATGCGGAATTAACATTTGCATTAATACAATGAAATGGATTATGACATTATGGCCTATGTTCAGCATACCTTTAATGAGAGTCTAAGGGTCAGGCTGATCTATGTCACAATAGGCTGGTAAATTGCAAAAGTGGGGAGAGTTTGTTACATTTTAACCAAACCTGAATAATAAAAGGAGGAGTCCACTCTATCTGCGGAAAATCTTGGAGAAACACTATTGCAAAACTATTGCAAAGAATAAATATTGTGCCCATTTTATTTTCCGGTTCTCGTGCCAAATGGAGCTTGTAATCAAAACGTTCTTGCAAGCCAAAATGTAAACAGGAAATAAAAGTGTGTTTTGATTTTTTTATTTCCTGCAAACTTGCTTTTTGCAAATTTTGCCTTTTGCCAATTTAGTTTTGCAACCTTCAAGTAGATTGCTCTGCTGGTGTATTTTTGAAGAAAGCTTCATGGACTTTTTCAGCACAGATTGACAACTTTGCTCAGCCCTGATCGGAACCCAACTAAAGGTCATTTATCTGAATACTAGATTTGTACTAAATGTGTAAATGAAACCCCATGTGTCTCAAAGACTGTCAAGATCAAGGCTTCTACTCTAGCGCCCCCATTCTAAGTTTCCAGTTAACTCCAGGGATAGAATTGATAGTTCGAGATGGCGTCTCTCTGTGGGTAAATAGTGATCATGAGTTAAACCACCAACCCTCGAATGGGGAATAACCAGAAAGATCTGGATAACCTGGTACCTTAAGGCAGATGTTGACCAATTCCAGTAAGTTTGACATTGGTATCTGCGGGGGAGGCATGTGTGGGTCAGTGGTGTCTTCGTCTGTGGGAGATGATGGTGTGTTTGACGGGAAACAAAGTCCACTCCTGGTATTGCTGGTGAGCGGTGGCTGGAGCTAGGCTGGTATCTGCCCACAGCACCAGCCCTTCTCCCAGCCATGGTTATTCAGAGTGTGAATTGTTATTCTGCAAAAACGGATCTAGGGCCACATGTACGAGTATTTGGAATTGTGATTTCCTAATTGCACTTCCATGTGAATCGCAATTAGAAAATCAGAATTCCAAATGTAAGAAACTCCATAGAGTTTCTTTTGCAATTCCTGGTGGGTCGCAAATTGAACTACCTCATTAATGTTAATGAGGTAGTTAGCAATTTGCGACCAACTGGGAATAGCAAAAATCACAGGGATGGTGGCCTGCTGGGGCCATCAGACCACCAGGTCTGTGATTGCTTTTAAAGAAAGCAGTATTTTTTTATGCAGCCCGTTTTCCTTAAAGGAAAACGGGATGCATTTAAAAAGAAAAAAATGAAACATTTCAGTTTCATTTTTTAAGAGTAGGCAGTGGGCTGTGGGTACACTGACTGCTCTGAAAAAACATTTTTGCATGCATTCACAAAGGGGATGGGGACCCCTTCCCCTTTGTGAAAGGGTTAGCGCCAATTTGAAATTCGTGCTAACTGCGATTGTTTTGCAACCGCATTTATGGTCACAAAACAATCATACATACCATTCAGATTTGTTAATAGGAAGAGATGCCCTGAACATGTCCCTTCCTAATACGAAATCGCAAAACCCAAATTGCGATTCGGTAACAAGTTACAGAATCACAATTTGGGCTTTGCATATCCCAAAATGCATTTTTCTAGTTGCAAACACGCCGATTCTGCGGATCGGCCCGTTTGCAACTAGGAAAATGCTATTTGCATGTGACCCCTAGCGTTTCCAAACCAAGTAATTTCAGGTAAGGAAGCACTTGACCACTCATAGCTCCTGGAGGGGTATCCCACTGAACAGGCTGATCCAGTCTACCCTTAACAGACCTAAGTAGGTAGCTGGCAATAGGCAGTAAGAGGAGAAGGGGATGATGATGATAAATTCAGCCATGTTATGTGAAAATGTGTCCTCCCATCTATAAGATATCAGAGCACCAAGCAGTACTACATTTAGAAAGCAATTCTATTTTTGATATTGAGTGAAGACCTTACAGCTTTTTTTTTATTTTATTTTTTACTTTGTCTTTTAAAAATTACTTGCTAAGCAAAAGCACACACATGAAAATCAGATAAGTGCACATATGTTATTAAAGAACTGCAAGTATAATTAAAGGGGGTGTCCAACATAGATTTTCTTTATTGTTGGGCTGTGTAGCTTATTCAGAATGTGAGAAAGGTGGTCCTGTCCCAGGTCTCCATCGATGATTAAAGCTGCAGTATTCTGTATTAACTAAAGTTTGGTAATCAGGTTTTTGGGTGGTGTGGGTCAAATATATGAGTGTAAAATTACTTTTGGTTACTTTTCACTTGTAGGCAAAGGGCTTTGCCACCACTGTAGAGATCTCATTACAGTTAAGTACAGGTAAAAAGCAAAAAAAGTTCACCAAAGAATAAACACATATAGTCAATTTTCTTAATGTTATATTTCAAAGTAAACTAATTTTAAATATTTTTTAATCCAAGAACCCAAACAATGTTTACAACACTATTATGTTAAAAGTATATTTAAATGTATTAATTGAAATATATTAAATTAATGTATAATTATTTAAAGCATAGTTACAAATGAAAATACCTACAATAAAATGTTTATTTGTATGTACCATATAATAAACATCATTAAAAGATATGTATAGAATAATTTTTAGTTGATATAACTTTTTAAACAATTTACATTTATATATAGTTCTAATTGTAAAACAAAATCAGGAATTATAATAAATATTAATTATTTTAAACTATGTGTATTTTAACATAAAAGTTTATACACAACAAATATATTGCAACATACTTTCCCTACAAAACATTTTGCTGAAATAGTCCATCAAAATAAATAGTTAAATAGGTTTAGTTTGTCATCTTCGCCTACAAAATCTACTTTACAGCATTTGTTTTACCTGCTGGTTTTCATAGCTTTGTCAAAGCTGTAATGTAAATTTTGAAAAGTTAAAAAATTGTTTTGACACATTTGGCAAAAAACACCTTTGCATGCCTCAAAAGTGCACCTAATATACGGTCTAGAACCAAGTAGCCTGGGAGTAGAAAATCAAGGGGTAAAATGGGTATGAATCTGACTGCTCCTCCCCTGCCTAGCAACACAATACCAGTCAGAGTTTCAGTGAAATTCTGAGAGGTAACAGCACAGCTAAGTAGGAAATAGGCCACATTACCAACTGTACATCCTCTTAGGCAAAGGGGTAGTTCTTTAAGAATTACTCTTCCCTAGACAATTGCCGTTCAATAAATGGAGATAACATTCTGGAAAGGATTCAAGCACCACTTATAACCACTAGCCCCCAAGAATCAATATATCCAATTTATGATAACATAATCCACAGAACCCATAAAGGAAACTTTTCCAATATTTACAGTACGATTGTCCATTTGGCGAGTACTTGAGTGTATTCTTCTGCAACCATAGTCCGTTCATTTACCCTTCCAAATACCCTAATCGATTCCTGTTTACTTATCTCACCTTAAATTCACGTTTGCTTCGTTAATTAGGATGCTATCCTTCATACCTGTTATGTTTCAGTTACGAGTTACGCTTTGTCGCTGTTTGTACTGCTGTTCAGCATTCTGTAGCCCTTCAGGCTAGACATGGCTATATAAAAAACATCAGGTTATAATTGAAAAATAGAAATACAAGCTGTGGTAATGCTCCACCTGTGTTCCATTTATTTTGTGGGTTATGGAAACCACACTCCATAGAGGAACTGCACTTTATCTGGAACTGATCATGCACTAAAATATTCAATCTTAATAGAGATGCGAACACAAAGACATCTAAGCCCTGAACCACAAAGAACATTCAGTTAACAAATGTGATGCCCTCCTGACGTAAGTGATACTTACTCGTGACTAACATGTCACTTACTCCTGACCTAGGTTTCACTTACTCCTGACTTAAGACTTATTGCTGATTTAGGAATTACCTAATCATAATTTATGGGTGACCTACTCCTGACATACCTACATTTTCAGGATTAAGTCAAACTTACTTAAGTCAAAATTTACCCAATCATAATATAATTTCTGTAGACTTTCACTGCACCCTATCCACAATTGTAAATGCTCAATTTCATTCATAAAGCTAATTTTAATTCATAATACGGAGAATGTAAAGTGCTATTGTGAGAAGACTAATTAGCAATACCATAAAATCATGGGCTAAGAAATTACCTATGCACAACCAAAGCAATACCGTTGGCAGCCACTTATCTGCCTTTTTCCACCCATTTAATTTTAATGTTAACTACATGCTTTCAAACCAGTCCTTGGCCGTGAGCCTGGCTGCAGGCATCCTTCTATCTTTCAGCTTTTGAATGCACTTTGTAATCTCATTTACTCTCCCATCAGATTGTGTTTTCCTTCCATCATGCAACCTTTATCTAGTAATCATACATTTGCATTTGTTGGCCATTTTTACTCTATAATGCCTCAATATCCTTGTATTTTTAAACAATTTGCATACACCATTCTAATAATTTCTATCTGACTTCAATAACACAAGTTGCAGTAGGTGCTCACAGTATACGTGTGATTTATAAGAAAAAAGAAAGCTGTATATATATTTATATATATATATACATATATATATATATATATATATATATATACTCACTTAAAAAAGCAATGTATTTCTCCACGTGGCATGGACTTGCCCGGGCATACAGCGTTTCTGGGGAAACGTGCTTACTGCGCTGGAGGACATAGTGGGAACCCGGTAGAGCGCACGCCACTGTTGGCTCTTCTGGGCTATGACAGAGATATGGAAATGGGAGGTCAGTGCCTGGTGGCTATGGGCATGCTACTGGCAAAAAGCAGAATGGCCATGAGATGGGATCGGGACCCCTTGCCCACCCTAAAAGAATGGTATTCGGACACAATGGATTGTAATACTTAGACAGATGCGTACAATGAAAAAACTGCACAGAAAAATCACCCCAAAAATTACTGGGGTCCCTATCAGACATATTTAATTGGGAAGGAGACAGGAGAACCTGAGGGTGAATAAGTGAGCGGCATTGCTGTGCGTGCCTTGTACATGTCCTCTCGTGTTATCTACTATGCTGCCTGTCTTTTATCGCAATGTGATCAAGTGATACATAATGCTGATTGGGGAGGGTTAGGATAAGTTCCAGATGTCAGCATTGTAATGTAAATTACATATATCTAAGTCCGCTGGTGGGATATGGTCTACCTTTAAGGGATTGTTTCAATGTCATATGTGTACTTTGAGCCTACAAGTGATTGTATATGAAACTGTCACACTTACATGTTGTTACATTTGCATAAATTATAAATAAAACAAAAAAAAACTAATTTGTCATAATAATAATAGTGTTTACTGCATCACTTATCACATGATTCAAGACATTGTACAAGGAAGTGTCTGGACTAATATCGCAAGAGAGCCCGTTATTGTACCTCTCAGCAAGGATTTACCCCTTTGCACCATAGTTTTTGTTGAATACCTTTTTTTTTTTAAAAATCATAAAATGTAAAAAAAATACAAAACAAGGGTTACAGAGATGTTATAGTCAGGCTTCCATTTTAAACGTACAAAATCATAGAAATTCACCTGTTTTAGTCATAGTTATTTCAACTCGTGCCCTAAGGTAACTATTACTCGAAACCCCCGCCATGCACAGTTTTTTCATCAAAAAATGTACTGCAAATATTACATTGATATTATCAATGATGCTATCAAAGATGTCATGAGTGCCGCAATTTGTGGGGTAATTAGCAGTGCATGGTGAGGGTGCGAGTTATAGTTACCTTAGGGCACAAGTTTTAGTTACTTGAGATAACTCTAACTATAACAGGTGAATTTCTATGGTTTTGTACGTTTAAAATGGGAACCTAAATATAACGTCCCTTTAACGTTTGGTTAAATTTCTATTTTTTTAATTCTATTTCCTAACTATAACGTCCCTGTAACCTTTGTTTTTTTCAGTGAAGTTCTAGTTTTTTTTTAACGTATACTAATTTTCATTACTGTACGTTAATCCAACCACTGCCTTTGGCCGTGCGCAGCTGGGGTTGGCCGCAGAACCTGGCCAGTCTCTGCACCCAACCCCTATAACCACCCAACCCCGCGCTGTGCACAGTCTTTGGCTGTGTGCAGCGGGAGTTGGCCGCAGGACCTGGGCTGTAGGCAGTCCTTGCGGCCAAACCCTATAACAACCCAACCCCACATGGCCCCCTCCTCAGGCCGATATCATCACCGGGGACCCAATTCCCTGGGGCCGAGCAGAAACAATTATTTTTTGTGTGCCCCCCAGGCCTATCTCAGCTCCAGAAATCCCACCCCCCAAGGCCGGGCCTCAAGATTTAGGGCCTCATTACAAGTTTGGCGGGCAGCGGAGGCCTCCCGCCAAACTCATTGGGTCGGATGACCGCCAGTTCGGTTTTCCACCCACTGGACCTACTATGAGTTTCCCACAGGGTCAGCAGGTGGAAACAGTGTTTCCACCCGCTATCCCAGCAGGAAACTACCCACAACATTGACCCCGGGTCGTAATTGAGCCGGCGGCAATGTTGTGGTGCGTCGGGTGCAAGATCAACCGTTGCGCTTTTCACTGCCTGTAATTCAGTGCACTTGGCATGGGCAGTGCAGGGGCCCTCATTGGGCCCCTCGCAGCCTGTCTCTGCCAGCCTTAGCATGGCGGTTAAACCGCCATGCAAAAGCGCTGCCCTGGCGGATTAAGACAGCCGGCGAAAAAGTGGCAGTGCCGGTGGTTGGACAGTAGCGCTTTCACCACAGTCATAATGTGGCTGTCAGACCGGGGGGGTCTGTGTGGCCCCTTCATCAGGCCAATCTCACTCTTGGGACCACATACCCCAGAGACTGGCCTAAAGATTTAGGGCCCGATTATAAGTTTGGTGGAGGGGAATACCCATCCGCCAAACTCCCAACGGGGTGGTTGCCACCATGCTGGCTACCTCTCTGCCAGCCTGATTAAGACCAAGGTTTCCGCCTGTCAGCCTAGCGGGAAAATGGCAGCAGCATTGTTGTCAGCTCAATTACAAGCCAGCAGCAATGCTGCCGCCGGCAGGGAGCACCAGCACCCTTGGAATGCACACTTTCTGCACAGCCACAGATTTGGGCAGTGCAGGGGTCCCCGTGTGGCCCCCTGCACCTGTTCTCCGCCAGCCTTAACATGTCTGTGAAACTGAGTTCAGCGCCGCTCTGGCTGATTCCAACCTGCACCACTGTCAGCCTGTTGGGATTTCCGATCCCGGAGGAGACGGCTGTAGGTTTGCGAGGCTGCCAGCCTACCTCGTAATGTGATAGTCGGACCGCCACAACCGACGCGGCCCCCCTCCCCAGGTTGATTTTGGCCCCAGGGACCCCATCCCCCAAGGCCTGGCCTAATTTTGTTTTCAGGAGTGGGGCCGTGCCAATCAGATCTCTACAAGATTGGGAGGGGTTGCAAATCGTTTGCGTCACTATATATACAAATTTGGATTTTCTTAAATTTCTCAGAAACTACTGAAAGGATTTACCCCAAATAACAAAAAGTTCACCTTCTCGACCAAAAGCTAACTTTCTGCCAAATTTGGTGTAATTCCGTCCAGTGGTTTCAGCTCTAACACTGTTCAAAATCCCTATAGAAAAATGAATGGGGAAAATGTGTTTTGGGACTCCCCCCCCCTTTTTCTCGGCCCCTGCTTGACGGATCACCCCAAAACTTTCCAGACAGCAGCTGACGTGACTGGCAATTGTTTTAGCAAAATATTGTGAAGATTCATCAACAGTGCCAAAGATATAGTTTAAAAAAACACTTTTTCTATAGAAACTAGGTCCTAACTATAACTACCAAGCGACTGCCACTAGGTTATGTGTATGTGTATATATATATATATATATATATATATATGTATATATATATATACACACACACACACACAAAAATAAAAAGGTCAGATATCCCTTCTTGGTCTCTCTCACTTCCTCACTAGAGAGAGAATAAGGTTAAATCATGACTGTTAATTCAGATTGCCCATGTATAACCCTTGGATAATCCTGATTGGTAAGTTAACTTCAAATCAAATATTTAAAGTTTTATGAAATCTTCAAATGATGTGATCTGAATAGAACATGGCTACCAATGAGGATACTAATTGCTAGTATGACAGATGGTGCAAGGGCTGTGTTCACACAAATACAAAAGCAGTATATACTGCCTAATAAAACTGAATATAACACCTACTTTGAGAGACTCCAAGCACTGACATTTTAGAGTAAAAGTTGAACTGAATGTCTACACAAGATAGTTTTAGGAACCCACAGAAAAACAGGATGTGTGTGCCAATGGCAATGGCACATACCAGATGTAAATTTGTACTTTGTATTATCGGAAGTGAAATTTTCATATCTCATTCCAGCAACTCAGGAGGTGAAGTGGAATATAAGATGTGTCCCCATGTGTGAAAGTGCATGCATATATGTGATGGTGTGACTTTCTATTATCTGTTGTTTGAGCTTGTCACAAAGGTACCGCTGTATATCAAGGTTAGGGAGAATCATTTCAGCAGCTCAGACATTTCTGCAAAAAACACACATTTCTGCAAATGTTGTGCTGTTTTTTTAAATGTTCGATATTAACCACCTAATAGGTGTAGGTCAGTAATATCGAGGACACAGTATTGAATGGTCACAATATCATGGCCAGGATATCAAAGAACAAAATATCGAAACCTACGTTTGTATAGGTTTTCTGTACTTAACTCCAAGTCAAGCCAAAGTAGTTGTCCTTTGGGCTTACATTAGTCTCATGCAATAGCAATTCAAATCTACCCTGCTGCTGTAGGCATAGAGATATACGGGGCTTGGCAGCCGTGAAGATATTGCTATGGGAAATGTTATTTTGAAACTTATTGTGGGAAACAGTCTTTCATTGAAGTTCAGTCAATTGAGTACTGACAACCCTGAAAAAGCTGCTTTTGACACCAGTGTGCTTTGAACTTCCACAGCACAAGGGAAGATGCAACATATTCTGCCAAAGGTAGAAGGCAAAAGTGTAAAAAGGATAAGAGACAGGCAGTGGTGTAAGGTGGGTGCATAAAGATGAAATCACTGGAACATAGTCCAGAATATCACGTGCTCTGTTTCTATGTTCCTTGAAAATCCATGGTACATGTAGCTTTTTCCATGGTCCACCACTGAAGATCAAAGCTTGACAATGTTTTTGATTGGGTGTTTGATTCTGGTGTGTGACTAAGCATAGTCTAGGTGGCCTATGAGAGAATGAATGATGGCTAAAGCTGTAGTAAAAGAGAGATCCATCAACACATACCATGCATCCTTGACCCCTTTCTTCCCAGCAGCACATGAAAGTGCCTTACCACTAACTATCCCTGCCGTGGGTCACTACCCTTCCATTCAGAAACTGTAATCATCCTCTGGTACTTCCTTCACAACAGAAGGTGAAGTTATTGCCTTCTGTTACATTTAGGTTACAAAAAAATCAGATTGATCCACGCCAGTTCTTCATTTGCATTAAGGGGCAGAACTAGCCTCCATTGTGTTGTTACGATCCGGAGAAAGATTTCTTCCTTCACAATTAAACCCTCTCCTATTCAGTATCCATGTTCCTCTCCCAATGAGATGGCCACTTTCCAGACCATGGAGAAGTAGGCTCATCACCTCGCTCATCTCCAATGGGAAGGTGAGTAGGTGGAGCATCACACTGGTAAGCCGCAATGATCAACAGGTAGCCCTCTTTATTCCAAAAGAAGCAGCATCACTGTACGCAGAGCAGTGGTCTGCAATCCACTTATTCCCTTATATTAGTGTTAGACGCTGCGCAAGGGTTAAACAGTGGACAACCAAAGATGATAACCTAACATCTGGCACCTTATGTGATTTAGAACAGTTGTAATGTGACTTTGGAGTGGGTTTAGGGTTGTGCCGAGGTATAAGCCGCCGTACAGACATTTTAAACCTTCTCGGTGAGCTCAGAGTTTGTTCACGTCATCATGGGCGAATTTGTTGGCGGGGTGATGCGGCTCAATCAAGGGTAGCTCCCCCTTGAGTCTGGCCTGTGTTTAAATTGTTTCACGTGCCACTGAGCTAAGATGTGCTGCCAGGACTGACCTGTACACCTATTTTGTGCACCCAAGTGTTTTGTACTGAATTAGGAAAATCTACATGGGCCGGATGCCAAGCCAATTCAAATAGGCCTATTCACAAAGGTGTTAAGAGAACATAAGAAATTCCTCTAGTAATACTCATTTACGTTTTCTTACATGCCTAGGTGAGTTGGCCTCAAAACATCTAAAATGGGGGAAATAATTGAACTATTCAGGGAACTTTCATAAAGCATTAGTAATGTGGACTGGATGGTGCCTTCATCACACTTTTACCACTAGGGAGTTGGACTTTCTGGGGCGATCCATAAAGGAATGCGAAAGTACATAAAAGGGTACCAGCATAGTATTAATTTACATTCTCATAAATGCCTTTGTGAGTCAGCCCCGTTGTATTTAAAATACGCCTCGACTCCTATTCTTGACAAACGTTGGTCCTGTATTCATCTGTGTGTTGTGAAGTAGCCATGTGCGCAGTGATGGCGCAGAAAAGAAGGTTCGACATATATTCATGTACACCGTGTAACCGACATATATAATGAAGTGTGATTTTAATTAAAGAAATAATGTACGAGGGAAATTGTGCCCTCGGGGTAGTTTGCCATCATTATAAACGAACTTTATTAATCACGAAGTATTAAAAAATGTACTAATCCGTCATAATCGCAAATGTATGCCATGATTTCTTGTCTGAATACTGTTTGCTTAGCTTAAATCTAGTACAGGCTTTGGCCTAGTTGCTTGGTTTCAAATTCTAACTGCGTGATTCTTTTTTTTCCTTGAACTAATGAAACGTATATTCTTGCTTGAAGTTGTATTTTTTCAGTAGAAACTGGCTGGTACACTTATCTCCAAGGTTTCGTGCTAGGCCGGTTACATCCCCTTTGATACAAGGTCAGTCTCTACAGGTGCGGACAATGAAGGTACAGATAGTAAAATAATTGGCAAACCATGATACAATTTGTGTTCCAAGGCTCCAAGGACAGTGTATGCATAAATGAGCGCTAGTAAAAGACAATTTTTGATTGGACAATTTGAAGCCAACCTATGAACCCTCCAATGGAAGACCCTACAGAATTTGGAATGTTTCTTACTTAAACCCACCGGACAAAGAGAAGTCAGCCATTTTCCTCGATGCCAGTTTGAAGCCTGATGCCAGACTCCATTTTGGACGACACCCTGATGCCCTTTTCTCTCTCTGAGAGAAAGAGACTTTAAGAATTCTCACCCTAGAGACTTTAACTTTGATTTGCCCCGTCTTGCCCATGCAGTAACTTTGCCCCATTCTCCTTGCCGCTGCAGGGAAACTTGCCCTTAACTTTGCCCCTTTGAAATTTGTCCCATGCTGATCAACCGGTACCTGAAGGACGAAGATTTTTCTTGAATGCTGATTGTATTTGGTAAATATGAAAGGATAAATGTATTATGCATTGTGTTTTTCCTTTTAGGTACCAACTGCTATTTTGATAGAGTCCTAGCTAGAAGTTTTCCAAATTTGTGTTGACTAAACTCGTTTTTGCATGAAGTCCCACATGCCAATGCTAATTAGAAGTTAGTCGAGGTATTCATTCAATGTATCATGAAGAATTGAAATCTTGTTATGCTGACCGAATGTATGCAATTAGTCAAATACAGTTAGTCACATTGGTGATTTGCATTGCTATAACAGAGTGTATCATTATTCAGATTTTGCGTAGATTGCGTTTCTTCCGCTGTTATGGACAGCTAGTAATGTTCATATACATATATCAATTGGTCTTGAGACATATATATATCGTGCTAGCTTTGTTAATATAGGGAAATAAATTCACTAACTTTTAATAAACTGGTGTGGTTATTCATGACTGAAAGGTCATGGTGCGCCGAAATACCAACTGTTATTGATTTCTGATGTGTTATATTGATCTATTAATTGAGTATTGATTACCGATTACAACAGTTATTGATTATTGATCTGAGTGACTCGACTATTGAGGATGAGGAGAGCCCGACTCGGTTAAAAGATTCACCGACCTCCAACGTGTCCAGGTACAGGTAATTTATAAGGGCTGGACGCGTTATCAGCAGCAATGCTGTTTCCTGTTCTCTCTTTTGCATGGGGGACTCCTCCACAATGGCGGAGGGGCATTGCCCCCCTGGCTAAGAGGCAGCTGATGAAAAATAAAACAATAACTTACTGTTGTTTTATTTTTCACCTACTGGCTCAGCCAGTGTGTGAAGAGAGGGGCAGGGCTGGGCCATGGGAAGTAGGAGGGGGAGGAGAGAGTGTACCTAAGTGCGCATGTGTGTTTGGCCAGCCGTCTTAGGCCAGCCAAACATACATGTGCACTTGGGTTTCTCCCAGCCCGGCTGCATTGAAGAGCCGGGCTGGAGAAACTGCACAAACCCCAGGGCAGTGTCTGAGCAGCAGTCCAAGCAGCTCAGACCAATCCTGATGCTGCTTTCATGCTAGCCTTAGCATGAAAGCAGCACCTGGTTTGCTGAGTGGCCTGTGCTGGTGTCCCAGTGAATGCTGGGACACCAGAAGTGAGGGGCGGTGGCAGGAGACGGTGGCGACAAGAACAGTAAGTGTTTTTTTGTTTTGTTTACCCTGTCCCCGTAGCCCCCAACACCCCCTCTTTGACATTTGCAGTGGCTCTTTCGTGCAGTCCTGTTGAAGGCCAGCCAGTGATGGCAGAAGTTTTCTAGCACTTTGCTTGCACAACACGTGTTAGCCATTTCTAGCAGACCCCGCGGTGTTGTGTTTGTGTTCAGCATCGCCCATACCATCAATGCTATACATATCAGAGCATTAACAGCAAAAGCCACCATTGCATGTGCCTGTAAAGCCTGTCTTTGGCCTTCCTTTTCAGAAGCCCAGTGGATATTAAACACACATCTGAGCTGCTATGGCTGTATAAGTTGCATACATCCTGCATAGTTGTGTTAAACATCAATCAGGAAGTAATCAAGACCAGGCCGCACACATGAGCTGCTTCGGGTCCGGCCGCCTCCAGCAAAAATGCCAGGAAAGCTGCCAAATGCTTTAGTCATGGAAGCAGCGGGGCAAAGCAGCTAGACGCCCACCATAGAAAGTAATCAACCGGTATGGCAAGAGCAGAGCACCGAGTGCACTGGAAACAATGCTTTTTACATCAAGAAGAAAACTGCCTGACCCCGGATTTAACTCTGCGATCGCCGGGTTAAAATGTACATTTTACTTTTGATTTGCAGAGTCTTGGCTAAAGATGTACTAACATTGGATTTGCAAAACGCGGTGCAAACTATGAATTCGTGAGTCGGCTCTGATTTTGCGAAGTGCCCTATGTACTAGTTTGGTGGTTTACAAAATACAGAATCGGAGTGGGTCGATATTGACTAATGGATATTAATGATGGGGATTGCGAATCACGACTCCGATTGGCTGCTAAGACAGGGATGGTGGCCTGTAAGGAACAACAGACCAACATGCCTGTTTTCACATTTCAAAAACAAAACGCATTTTTTATTAAAGACGCAGGATTTCTTTAAAGAAGTAGGGGCTCTTTTAAAAAACCTCCATGAGAGTTGGACCACTACTGCTCCCCTTGATGATGTCACTCTGATACTGCAAGGGAAAGGGGGCCAAAGAGAATCAGTTCCTCTTTGCTAATCAGTTACCAATCCAACGTAGGACATGGTAACTGGTCAATGGTTTGCGCTTGGAATTACATTTGCAAATCATTGATACGAAACCTTGCTTAGGAGAGATGCTAAGAAAAGTTTTCAGAATCAATAAATAGGTTTATTAAATCAGAACAAGTATTTTGCCAATCATAAAACCTTACTTTTAGTGATTTGCAGGGTTTGCAACCACTAAAACATTTAGCACATCTGGCCCTAACCCTAAAAATGCCTTTGCAGCAGATACTCACAGTATTTTTAATGTAGTGATTGGCTCTACAATTGTAAATATGGTGTACATGTTGCACCTGATTTAGCTGAATTATTACCATTTCATGTGAACGCTATTACCAGCGGCAAAAGCTGGTTGAAATCACATATTTATAATGAAAGGTTTCAGAATTTGTGCTTCCCTCTGTAAGTGCCATAGCCTAGCCCAAGCACTATTTGCACACCTTTATACACCACCACAAGGCCTAAATTACCAATTGGCATGTCTTATAACACATGGGGTAAGAATCAGTGGTAATTAAATTGTAATACATTTGCTTTGTGGATATTCATTTATTAAGTAATTATCATAGTACTTCATAGTCTTTTAATTAAGATTACCATTAGCAAAAGAGTTGTGGTAGCTAGTGAGAAAATATGTCAGAAATAACATATTTACTACATATTATACCACTTATTTATTGCTGATCTCCTACACAAGGAATCTTATCTAAAGTTGCTGGTCATTACCATTCTATTTAGTTGCCACTCTTAAAGTCTGGCTATGTTAGAAGTTGTTTTTTCTGATAAAGCCAGTTGGAAAGTTTGGATGGTTATTTGTGCTTTGGGATGCAGGTTTGAATTCCTTCCAATCAGCTAACCCAAAGCCAACAGCATGAATTAACTGAATAGCATCAGAAAATGTATTAGGTGGCCAAGGCCATCGAAGGACCACACGATCTGACGTCGACACAAGCAGTGCCATGAAACACACAGTAATCATCAGAATATTTGGAAGTACTGCTGGTGCCCAGGTGAACCCCATTTATTCTGCTCGGACACCACATATAACACATGTGTGACGTGTGCATGAGTTTGCTAGATCAACTAATGCATCCATGTTGTAGATCCTGGATATGTACAACATAGCAACTTCCATTTATTACTGATGGAGGATTTAGGAATTTCCATTGTCTGCACTATAAGTCATGGCTGGTACAGCAGGCTCTTCAATTTTGCATCTAAGACATTGTGTCGCTTCCCCAGGGTTCCCAGGGGTCAATACCGCTCCCATAGGTACTTTGGCTCGAGTTCTTCCCTATTGCGGCTGAGGATTCTGTGCCCACCTGTTCGGTCTGGTGTCAGGCCTGCTCCATTACGCGTATTGTGTTTGGCCAGGATGAGACAAGTCACAGGGTGTCCCTGTTCTCGGCCGTTCAGGTGGGAACAGACCGTAAGCCAACACAAGGCTCTCACTTCTGACAGTAAAGCAAGATGGCGGTCCTGAGACAAGTATGGAATTTTTCTTGGGGGTTTCGTACTAGGGGGTTGCTTACAGAGGTGGGAGGGCTCCGGTGACACAATCATGTATGTAATCCACCTTAGCCACATTCTAATCATGGCCTTCTACAACATGCGTCTGGCCTGGACATTTTTCCCAGGACTTATTCCGTTTTTCAAATCAGTCCTGATGGCAGCTGGTGGGTGTAGAGGAAAGGCGAGAGTGCATGTGTAAGAAGTGATGTATAATAGTGCACATATATTGAAGTCACAATTGAATAAACAAGCTTAGATTTTACAGCTCTAGCCATCTTGCATCCAGGTCCTCCAGTAAATGAAATCCCTTATACTTGGAGGTAGCAGCTATCGGCCGGCTACGCCCTTCTGAAGGCGCTACCTCCTGGCCTGTCTTCTCCAGTATCTGTCATCGCCTGCATCAATGGTATTCCTGTATTAATTGTGCTAACATTGAACAAAGGCAAATCAATAATAGCAAGCACCTGGACAGACAGTGGTACCAATGAAGGCAGGTGCCATGTTTGTCGCGGCTACTTCACAAAGTTTTCAAGAAACAAACTCCCAAAGCTGGAGTTTCTTTATTGTAAATAAAAACAGAATGGCCTTGAGAAACAGAGAGCTTTCTCCATGTACCGGTAGGCCACTGTCCAGTTTCCCTATCCCGGCCTGCCAAGCCTCGCATGATGGCCCCAGGTTGGGAAAACAAGTGATGGTCAACCGATCCCAAATGAGGTGGGCCAACAATCACTATGACCAGACAGCCCCGTGGCGCACGGCCATCAGGTCAAAGATTTACATCAGTGGAGATAACAGAAACTCCACCTGTGTAAGCCCAGCGCTTCCCACAATTCTACACAGACCGGGGGAATTACAGGTTTGGTGAGCAGGAACAAGGCCGAACATTGGCAATACCCATGTTCAGCCCACATGTAAAGTATCCCAATAGTGTCAATAAAGGAACATGGATCAGTGAAGAATGGGTTCTTGAGCAGCGGTGTAACGAAACGGGAGCCCCCCTGTAAAGTACTTGAATAGACCCCCTCTGGTCTTATTCAGGAGCACTCAGGTCTGTATACTATGCCTAGGGGGGCCTTGGAGCTCAGGGTTCCCCCCGAAAAGCAGGGGCTGCAGGGACCTTTGTTACACCAGTGCTTGAAGGTCTTCCAGCATTTGGTGGTGGACTAAGAAATAGACCAAGCTGTGTGGCACCATGGGGCAGCATCGAACAAATATTGAGTGGAGAAGGTGGATTGCTAGGATTTAACATGTAACAGAGTGCAAAGGTTGAACACCAGCGCTACAACACAAGAAGGTTCAGCTTTGGTTTCATGTTACTTATGGTCATATATTTTGATTGCATTTTCTTTTTAGGGGTGGGGTATTTTCTAAGGTTAGCTGAGGAGCAACTTGTGTTAAGTAATGAAGGGAGATTTTGAATGTTTTATTGTCTGCACGAAAAGGGGTGGCTAGCCTGCGCGGCTCATCCTCTACGGCGGAGGAGTGTCACCAGCAGCAACAGCTGCAAAACGTTTACAAGAAAACAATAATAACTATGTTTATTATTGTTTTCTTGTAAAAGGGGCAGGGCCACGGGCGATGACAGGGACCTAGGGGGAGTGCACAGTACTCTCCCTCAGTGCGCATGTATGTTTGGTCGGCTGTCTTGGGCCGGCCAAACACACATGTGCATAAGGCTGTCTCCAAACTGGCACTGTTTTGCTGGGCTGAAGAGAGTAGGCAGGGACTCCCACTTTACCTTGGAGCGCCCTGCATTGGCACTCCGACCAATCCGAACGCTGCTGTCTTGCTGCCAGCAGCATGGCAGCAGCATTAAATTGGCTGCAGGGCAGGCTGGGAGCTTATGCCTCGGGCTGCAGTGAAGGCACGGTGGTGGCGATGATTAAAGTAAGCATTTTTTTTTTTTTAATTAAATTAATTCCCTCCCCCCCACCACACACCACCCTGCCCCCCTAAACATGCTGCGAGCTGCTCCTGGTGGCTAATACAACTGGCTCTTCAATTAGGCATCAAGGACACTATTTCGGCTTCCCCAAGGTCCCCACCCTAATGGCCCATTTTAAGTTTGCCTTTAAATTCCCTGGTGAACAATTTTTTAAAGAGTTTACATTCAACCAAATTATTTTTCGATCAATACATTCACATAGTAGACCTAGATCCCAGCTGCACTCCTCATGCCCCAGGTAACATGACTGGCCTTGTGCATTCCTCGAAGTTTACATCACTCTCCATCCACAGAGCCGGATAGTGCTTAAAATTATAGTTAAGGGAAATGGGTCATAGGCAATTTCCTGAAAATCCTATGAATCCAGAGAAAAAAGGCAGAGACCACGAATAGAACCCTGGTCATTATTTCCAAAGTCAATGTCTTAACCACAAGCACACACCTGCTCCACAGGGAAGCCTTCAGCATGGATACACGTCATCTGCCACTTGATATGAATTTCCAGCAGCAAATAAACTTCCACTTTTGTTTTACCTGCAGCAGTTTCCAATATCGGTCCAGACACCAGTTACAGCTGCGAAGTATCTTCCCAGAGGCAGTGCTTAATTTGAGGCAGTGGCTGAAGGGTCAACTGGAGCTCATTTTTGGGGACCGCTCCCTTTTGTTATTATCAGACTTTGTTGAGAGAGATGGAGAAATGAAGAAAAGGCAGAAAGAAAGAGGAAGAGAAAAAAAGGATGACAGCGATAAAGGGGAAAGAAAGACAAACAAACACTGGCAATGCCAAAAAGGTTGTGCCTATACAAGAGCTATTTGCTTTGTCGAAGTGTCTTAGCCATGTTGAATAACTATGCAGCTGCAGTGTGCATGCCTAAAAGTTAAGAAAAAAATGCTATGATACAGATCTGCTTTGTTTTTCTGAAGGACGAAGTGGGATGTTAAGCGGCAAGCATCAACGGGGCATGTTGTCGGTGGAATGGGGAAAGCAACAGGAGGGGCAGGGGTAATAGACAGGCAACAATGGGGTGGAGGTGGTTGAGGGGAAGAAGCAAGCAATGAGAGCAGTGTAGTGGGCAAGCAATGAAGGAGTAGAGGTAGTGGGAGGGACTGGAGCAAGTAAAACTAAGGGAATGTGGGAATTTGTGGGAGGGACAGTAGCATGCAACAATGGAGTGTGGGAGTCAGTGGGAGGGACGGGCAAGCAACAATGGAAGCAAGAGGAGGTTGGAGGGCAAGCAACACCAACAGAATGCGAGTGATGGTGGGAGGGACAGCGGCAATCAACAACAGAATGTGGGAGACAGTGGGAGGGAGAGGGGCAAGCAATAATGGAATGTGGGAAGGGGTTGGAGTGGAGGGACAATGAACAACAGAATGTATGAGAAGTGGGAGGAACGGGGGCATGTGCAAGCAACAACACAGAATGGGGTGGATGAGAGACAGCCTGCAAACACATGAACTCCTATGGACTGCTGCAAATGAAATAAAATAAAGTACATTTGAAAGCACACAAGCATTGGAAGGACACTGGGCGATGAAAGGAAGCAGTACTCAGCCTGTGCTCCAGGCATAGGACAAACACATGAAGAGAAAGTGAAGCTGGTGCGTGCTGACCAATGAGAAGCAAGGAAATGAGTTTGCTGGTGAAGCCAACCAATGACAAGTAAGGCGTGGGCTCTAAGACCCATTTAAGCTAACAAACTATTTTGCAATCAACACTGCACGTGTATTTCAGCTGAGGCCTGAAATAGGACCTGGAAGAATAAGAACAAGAGCAGAGAGTTTTAAGAAGTTGAAGAAAGATGCATGAGGTGGAATAAATTTAGTGAGCATAGGTATTTGGCAATCCAAACATTTTGAAGTGCCGGCGATGGGCTGCTGAGATAAACTTTACGAACCGGCACATATTCTTTGACACTGTCCTGAGGCAAGATACCTGTTACCGGCCATAGAACCTACCACATGAAAGAAGCATTACCCACAAAACTGAGAAGGAAAGTGAGGAGGGATGCCGACCAAAACAAAAAGGTGATATAGAGAAAAGGGCAAAACTGCAGGATGCAAAGTAAACACAGGGCCCAATTTACAATAGCATTTATGAGAACAGGATATAGCACTAGAGGAGTTCTCTTTTACATACACTTACATGCTTTTGGGAATGTGCTTAGAAATGCCCAATGCCCTATTATTAAAAGTGGCACTATCCTTTTCCTTTGTAGTAAATGCATATGAATATTCCCGGTATATTGCCATTTTATTCACATTTTAGATGCTTTAGTCCAATTCCTAAAGGAACATAAGGGTATGTAAAAAAGTACTACATAAGTGCAATATTTTGTATTCCTTTGTGAATTGTCCCCAAATGTGGATAGGAAGTCAAACCGAAATTTAAATCATGACTAATGCAGATTTTCAATAATTAAGAAGGTGTCTTATCACGACTTATATAGCTCAGGTCTAACCAGCAAGTGATAGAATGGAGAACAAAATGCATGATTCCTATATTTAAACAATAAATTGTGTAAACTTGTTACACTGACTGACACTAAACATCACTCTGTGGCCCTGATCCACATAAGATGGTGCTAGTCATTACTGAACCACACAGTTTGGCATTGCTGATGCAACCTTTTTTAGAATGGGAACTTATGGGTAACATCAATTCTATTGTTTTGTATTTGATTACTCTGGGTCCCTACTTCCCGTCTTGTTAAATTGAATGATTGGAAGATTGATGGATCGACTGATCATAGAACTGTTATCACGTCCACTTCTACATGACCAGATCTAAGAAAAGGTGGAAACTGTGGGGAATTCAGTAGTCACTGAATGATCATTTATAGCAGCTGTTAGTAATTAGAACTTATCAGTTGGAGGTCAGTTGCATCCTTCAAATCCATTTTTGGAATGAGAGAGAGAGCTCAGGAATCCCAGATTACAGCCAAAGATAATTGAAACCAAAATACTAATTTAAACCATTAGCAAAGGTAGTGTAAAGTTCTGATAATTTAGCTACACAGGCCACTTGTACCAGAAAAAGCTACAGGGGAGATAGACATAAGTTTTGGGAATAGCCTGAAAATGTTCCTTTCTCAAATTTCTACCTTGAGGATCATGTCCATCGCAGAAGTGAACTCTCATTTTTGTACCCCAGCTCACTCGAAATTGAGATTTCTTTGCATGCATTGCGTGAGTGGAAGTAGGACACAGGCATTGGTGGCGGCGATGACTATGTAGTCACTGGCTGGAAGGGGATGCTGTGTGGCTGCCCTCTCCTGCTCATGCAAGTTACCTATCCACACAGCGCCAAGTCTCACAGGGAAAATTGCAATGGGTCTTCAGGCCAGTTTACCACTATGTAGAGGTTTATTCTTCAAGCAAAGATAACTTTCAAAGAATTAAAAATAAATCATGCATTTTGATGTTACGATATTAGAATTTGCCAGTTACATTGCTTAATAAACATCAACTTTACAGACAGGATTGAATGTAAGTTTGTGAACTATACCTGTACTCTAAGATCTACCTTTGTACACAGAAGCGCTTTTCATCTATCTACAGCAGCAAATGCATGCTTCTCAAAAACTGTGTGCATGATAGAAAGACCAGCTGCAGAAAAAGTTGGGTCCCAGAATAGTTGGTTGTACGCAAAAAAGTGAGCACTGCCCCATATGGTAGTATCGCTCTACAAGAAACAGAAAGGGTTGCTTAGAGTAAATCTCAGGGCCCTGCATTCGGACCCGATTGCTAAATTTGGGCCAGTCACACAGGTCTTGATGCCTCAATATGAGTTGTTTTTCATATCTATTTACTTTTATTGTACTGAACCTTCTTTGATGTGGTAACACAGCAGACTTTGTCAATCCAGCACAACCTGCTTGGAAGACCTAGCAGAACTCCTACCTGGTTAATATAACCTTCTGCAACCCCTAGTACCAGATGTGAATGCAAGGGATAGTAGTCCTCCTTCTCTACAATTAAATCTGGAAAGCACAGCAGCACCGCATTGAATGGAGCGGGTTACAATGTCTAGAAAAATCAGTTTGTAAATGGGGGACCATGGTACCTCTGTCTGCAACACGGATTTAAAAAATTGTCATTCTCAAAGAGGAAATTACCCTCACACACAGCTTCCTCTGTGTTACTAATTGACATGATAAATTATGACAACTGATACATTTCCTTGCACATTGCACAGAAGGCAGTGCCTCTTTGCGGCTCCATTTCCTTCTGATTTGCAAAGAATCACAGTGTTGACTGTATAAAAACAAAGATATTGCAGTTTGCATTGTCATACCAATACATTGAAATTTTGTTTTTTCACCCTTTCCAGGCTGGATATTTTGCACAGCACATTTTAGAGCAGAGAACCTTTGATAAATTGGTCCCCAGTTTCTTGCAACCATTTTTGAATTTCTGGTGGTGGGGTAGCTTAATCAGGGCACTTGGGGTGCAGGACTAAGTATTTACAGACAAAATCATACTTATGTCTTCATGTGTGGTGCTTGTATAACGAACTTGTGATCGCATGGGTGGTGGTTTTAACTCATAGCTTCAGGCCATATGTTTTCAATCTGCATTTACTCTTTAGATTTTAGCCTTTTTTTAATGATGCTATCCCAAGCGTGTAATAATAATCTATTATAGGTTATATTTCAAACACTTTGGGCCAATAAACAAAATAAGAGTAACCAATGAAAACAATTAAAGCAACCGTCCTAACTTCCCTGTTTTTTTATTGTCCAGAAAGTGGCTTAGAGCAGCATTAAATATAAATTTCCCTATTTACTCTGCATGCCTGGGTCTAAAGGATGCCTGCTTCCAATCATATGTTGTAGGAAAGTAAGCCACAAAGTAATGAATTCATTAAAACAACATTTCCAAATTCCACCACAGGATAACTGTGAGAAATTAGATGTCTGTTGTTGAAGATATGGGCTTTTTGAACCATGGAGGAAAATGAGTCCTCCAAAAATGTCTGTATATATTTATATCTCTCTCTCTCTCTCTCTCTCTCTCTCTCTCTCTATATATATATATATATATATATATATATATATATATATATATATATATATATATACTTCTCTGAGGGGTACCCAATTGTCAGAGCAGGAAATGAGGGGGATCCAGTTGGATCCCGGATAGGGCAGCTGGCCATAGCGAAATACGCTCTGAAATCAGCAGTAAAAGGGCGTATATAAGTATTGAAACTGTGAAACTGATTACAGTGGGGGCGGGGTAAATGAGTGTGGGGCTAGATTAGAGGTGTGGCTAAAAAGAACAAAATAAGCTGTAACAATTTTATTGGTCCTTCACTTACATATAGCTGTATATAAAACTAAATGTAGACATCTTAAATTAAGAACAAACACACGTTAAACTAATCTGTGGGAAATGCATTTCTCCGGTAGGAAAACTCAGTAGGTTAATGTAATCACTTCAAATGTCTGTGTGTGTAACCTGAAGGTCAGTGATTTTTTTTTTATTGCATTTTATTGATTTTCCAAACCATCATGCTCAAAATAACAGTCTCTTACAGTAGTCAACATTTAATCTCAACCCCCTGGAAGGTCACCGATTTGAGTCCTGGTTGACACAGTGGGGAAACACTGCAAATAGAGTTTCTGGGACTCCTCCTTCTTCTCAGCCCCTGCTAAACAGACCACCCTGAGTCTTTTAAAGCACAAGCCTGACAAAAAATAAGTTTTGTCAAGAATTGTCAAAGGGTGACAAAGTTATTAGAAAAACAAAAAAAGGTATTTCCTATGTAAACGCAGACCAAACTAAATCTACTGGCGACCACCAATTGGTGATAGATAGACAGATAGATAGATAGATAGATAGATAGATAGATAGATAGATAGATAGATAGATAGATAGATAGAGATAGATTTACATATATTCCAGCATCTGCTGCATATTCTGCAGGTTTTAACTTTATACTGATTTAATAATTTGTTGTACAGATAATAAAATCCAATACAATTAAAACAAAAAAGAAAAACAATCAGAAATACATTTACAATCAAAATATAAGTTCATACTAAAAACACTCCATGATTTAAACTTACATACCATAATAAAAGAGAGACGTTCCTGCCTAATAGTATAAAACCATTGATGGATATAAAAATAAAGCCAAACTGCCATAGCCCAAGACCCCACATGGTATATAATAAACATAGGGGCTCACAATACACAGCCCGTACAGTGCTTTAGTGCGTTGAATAATCATTAAGTTAAATTCCAATGGTGGTTGGAGTCCTACATACGACGTTAGAGCTCAACAACCTAACCGATAGCAAGCCAATGAGGCGAGAGAAAATTCCAATCATACTTATCCACTGCTCACAGTGTCCCAAAATTTAGTTTGGGCGATTATAATAAATGTAGTCAATAACGCATTCAGCGTTAAATTCGCTGGGTCCAGAGACTGAACAATAGCCTGTCGGCAGGAGTGAATTCCCAGTTCATTCAATATACTCTGAAGCAGCGATCTACGTTCCTTACGTAGAGCGGGACACAGACAGCCCACATGTTCAATAGTTTCGTCTGCATTACTACAACCTCTGCACATCACACCCGCCCCGGGAGTTTACTGCTACAGGGGTAGATGTTTCAGAAAGCTCCAATCGCCCATCCTTAAGGTCATAAAGGCCTCTTTCAACTGGAGCCCATAAGAACAGGAGAGATAGCTAGGTGGCATACCTGGCTTAAAGGATTTAATTACTGACCAGGCATGCTTGCGTTTAGCAACGAGGGAGCGATCCGAGTGAAATGAGTGTGGTTGTATGATCTTTTTCACACCTAGTTTAAACAGGGAATAGGGGTTTGCTTGCCCAAAGGTCATCGGCTTCCAGTCGCCGTTTGCATTCAACCAAAAAGTGGGAGTAAGATCCCTTCATTTTTGACTCACTGATTTCTTGCCACAAAACTGCCTCCAAGCAACCATCCGTAGCCCGACACAGCTTATGACAGAGCTTCAAGAAAGCGCCGGTACCAACTGCCAGCTGATCCGGAAGCCCAAATTCCAGCCGTACCTGCGCGGGTGAAGCGAGATGCGGTACATGGAAGACTCTCTTGTAGATGTTATTTACCAGCCTACTTAATAGGCTGGCGCCTTTGCCCAACAAAATTTCCTGACCATAGGACAGTGATGGGATAATCTTTGCTCTCATAACTTCAATTAGGGCCCTTTAAAACTTTGAATAATTTAGAAAAGGCCACCTGCAATGCCACAGGTTTGAATTTGATCTCCTTCTTATGCTTAACAAAGCTGCCCCTAGAGTCAAAGTGCACCCCTAAATATTTATAATATTGGTCTGAAACAAGTTTACAGCTCTTGTTATACTGACTGGATCCTGAATGTTTTTTCCTTCCAAAGGAGACCACTTTGGTTTTAAGCAAATTAACTTCCAATTGATTCGCAAGAGTATAAGATGCAAGTTGGTTAAGCAGCCGTTGAGGGCCAATCTTAGTGTGACTGAACAATGCAAGATCATCAGCGTAAAGCAGATGGCTAAGCTTAAGACCACCGATCTTAGGGGGGTGGAGGTAACAGTGTCAAGAGACGTTGACAAATCTGCAATGAACAGATTAAAAAGAAGGGGTGCAAGCACACAACCCTGTTTCACATCACGGCTGGTAAAACATTTTCTAGAAAGAGAGCACCTGTCACCAAGCTTAATATGGACCCAAGTATCTGTATATAGTTCTATAATGGCACCCAGGAGAACTGGAGGAATACCCCAGTTTGGCCCAGAGGGCACTCCGAGATATCCGGTCAAATGCTGCCCTGAACTCAACAAAACAGCAATGCAGTGTCAAGCCAGATAGAATCGCCCTCTCGATCAAAATAGAAAGTGCTAATAAGTTTGTCGATGTGCCTTAAACAGTGGAGAACCCTGTTTGAACAATGGGGATTAATACCTTCGATTTAGCCAAGGCACGAAGATCTTGCAACAAGAGACTAGCATAAAACTTGGCCTCATTGTCAAGCAGGGCTATCATCCTAAAACTGGTGGATCCAACCGTGAACCACTTTTATATAGCGGATGAAGAATGGCACTGCACCAGTGCTCGGCAATTCTTGAAATCAGAAGGCAGTGCTCAAATAGATGGACAATATGATCTGCCCAGAAGATGGAATCCTGTTTGAACAGCGTCTGTGGAAGGGCTCCATCTTGCTTAACCCTTGAGATGATATGAGGGAGACGTAGTTGGAAGGACTTCTTCACTCCATGAGGGGGAAACGAAAACCGAATTAACAGGGGGCGTGACTTACACAAAATAACAGTGGGGCGATAAGCCCCCTCATTCAACTGTTTCCCGTCCTGCTTGCTTGCGGAGAAGTGGGTAATCAAATTAGACATCCAAACTCCTTCCGAAATATTAGCAGCGCAAATGTCCCTTTGATTGCTATTTAGTTTATTAATAAGGGATCAAAATTTCTTAGAATTTGGATCTTTTCTTGCACTTAAAGGTTTAGCCCAAAACTGATTAAGATGAGTCTGATGGTCATCATAGACAGCCTTCCTATAGTCTTTCCTCAATTCCCTATATCTAATTAATAAACACTCAGAATCAGGGCACTTCCTAATTGCCCTTGCAAATCTGTTACGCTGTTTCTTTAAACTCCTGGTTTCCCTAGAGATGGCAAAGGACCGGAATGGAGTGCAATTACGTGCAGGTGGATGAAACCTTGACCATAGAAAACAAGAAAATATGTCCCATAACTTAATTGGGGACACACAACGAGATCCCTTGGAGTCAGAACAATTGATGCATTTAGCCAATACTATGCCACCATTAGAAGAATTCCATTTTATGCGCTTTAGTGACTCAAAGCAGACACGCCACTCACAGCCTGCATAACATCATGAAAAGGAAAACTAGATTTTATGGTTATAATTTGTAGATGGTGATCACTCTCACTCCAAGAGGAAATCAAAAACTTTTCAATAAAGGGAAACAATTCAATGTTGCAAATAGTATAGTTTAAATAGGAGTGAGATCAACCGTCTGATCTTGTCGAGCGTGAGGTGGGGCATCATCGCATAAACGGTCATTCAGAACTTTAAAGCCCATGCAATTTAGGTGCATTACTTCGTACTCTCCAGCAGTCAATGCGGGCAACCGTGGGCCCTCAATTGTTCTGGAATTACTATAAGCATTTGCTACCAAGTCCCATTCCTAATCACAATCCCCTGGATCCAAATGTCATCCCAAACCAATGGCAAAATGCATCCTTTTAATTTAACAGTTACGTAGGTGGCCAACCCTCCCTTGGCTCGGCCATTCTTGCTCTTTCTATGGGAGGGTGTCCACATTTCCATACACCCTGGCAGCAGACAACTGTTCTCAGCCCAAGTTTACTGAAGGGTGATTACATCATAACTGTTTTAAAAAGATATTAGATTGGCCGAGTCAAACTTGTGCACAACCCCATTGATATTCCATGAACATAGGGACAAACATCCAAACATTGACACTGGTCCTCCCACCCATGCGGGTCATTGGTGGCACCCATGCAAAAGGGTAGATGGCAGCCAATCCCAATTGTTTACCCCATGGGAACCGGGACCAGTGCAGGTAGTACCATTGAAAGTGGAAGTGCTACCTAGAGCACTTTTCAGAATTGAAAAGGGCTTCGATACTGTGGGCGCCATTAAGCTTTGCGATTCAGATAGCAGCATAGGATAGCTGGACTCCTTGTAAGGAGTAATTATGATCCCCCTAGAGCAGAATAAGTCTCTCTTGGCATGAATGGCCTGAGCTATTGAGGCAGAAAATAAGAAAACCCGAGTAGATTCCCTTACTTGAGATCCCCTTGAGTCCAGAAATTCAATAGAGGCAATGTCCTTAGAACCAATGTTATTCAGTTCCGAGATGGCGTTGAAAAGTCGTAAGATGTTCCCTGTGTTCAAAATATCGTGGGGGGCCCTTGAACGATATTCATGCATGAACACAAGTTTGGTGGTTGTACACTCCAGTATGGCCGTTGAGGGACACAAGGGGGATGTGGGCTGTAACTGTTCCGCTGAGTTGAATGTGCCCACAGGGACCCCAGCCCCAGGGCTGGGGTATCAATAGGAGAAATTTGGTGGCTTGATGGCAGGATTAAAGGGTGGCTTCTGTTATTGTCAAAAGGCACCTTATGAGAATTAGAAGGACCGAAGCCCAGACCTTCGCCATCAGTATTTCCATGGGCTGCTTTGAGGTTGAACATTGTAGCTGCGATGCGGCCGGACACTCCCCCCTGCCCCCCCAGTGTAGGGCAGTCGGATCAGACACCCTGCCTATTTTGCCTTTCTCACTTGGATCGTAGGGTCCTTGGGGGGGAATTCAGTTTCCTGCAGAGTGGTACCGGCCAAAGGGTCCTTGACATACTCACTGGGAAGGAAGGAACCACCAGGTGAGGTCAACAGAGGGTTGATCAATGAAGTTGCCCTAGGAACCTCCTGCAACTGGAAGAGCTGCTGTGCCTCAAGACAAACCAACGGTTGAGCGTTGTTTGAGGATCCTTTATGGGGTGGGCTCCCCGTTTTGTTCCGTTGTTTACAGAGTCTTTTTTCTTTCCTCTTGCTCAGCGGGTGCTGAGCTCAGGAATCAGCCCCTGAATGCGATGGATGCATTAAATCAAGTTGTAAAGTAATGCAAGGGTGATGAGAGAGGGCAGGCTCCGTAAACTCAATTCTAGGTAGAGGAGAATTCTTGAGAGCAGAGTTGGCCGTGATGATATGCTCCGAGACTCCAGTAGCAACTGGCCGAGAAGGATTAATGATGGTTGCACTCTTAACTGGAAAAACATAATCGGACAATGTTTTTAATTAGGTGGGTTTTCCGAGCCGAATCGGAATGGAACCTTGGATTCAGCAGAGGCACCAGAGGTGCAGAAGCTGCAGATAGCCTCTTGATTTCAGATAGCCGAACTCAAAAAAGTAGGCAGGGATGATAGGCTTTCAATAATTGGAGAGCAGCAGAGCTTTGCTTGAACAAAGTTGGAGCTTGCTTGGGCTCTATTAATTAGCTGGTTTAGGTTTTCTATTTTGTGGTCAATACCAGCTACATAGGTGACCAGTGTATTCAACAGATCAACTTGTACGTCCAGCTTATCGGAGTGGTTGTTCAAAGACAGCACAGTGGATAGGAAGGTTTGCAAAAGCTTTGGCCAGGCGGAGCCACTTACAGCAGTCATGGAGGTAGGCACAGAGTTGGATTCCCCAATCGGAGCTTTTTGTGATTTCAGACTGGAAGCAGGAAAGATCAAGAAGCGATTGATCATTGAGCTCGCCCTTATTAAACTCTATTTGGGAGCTAGCGTCACCAGCCCCGCTGGAGGACCTTGGTAACATTTGACGAATACCGCCAGCTGGGCTGTGCGTCCATTGTGCTGCCGGGAGACTGGTTAAATGGGCGATGCTGCAATCCTGTGGGTGATCATGACAGCTCGCAACCAGCCCATCCTGCTGATAGAGAGGAGCTGGAGAGGCAGCTAGAGAAGTCACCCACTCTCTAACATCAAAGGAACGGTCGCTTGAGATAATGATTGGGGACAGCTTGTGCTTTGAAAAAGTCGCGGTCTCCTGGCCCTCCTGTGGTGGAGAGTGACTCACTTCATCATGAGATACTGACTGAGAGAAGGCGGGTGAAGCAGAACAATGAATTAGCGCCGCTGTTGTCAAAGATCCAAATGCAGTAGGTAAAACATCTGTAATTACAGACATCGTGAGTTCGCCCCGACCTAGCGCAGGTGCGATTTCCCCACTATTCACCTCGGATTCCAGTTTAGATTTTTTCTTGAAGTAAGCCAGACGAGAGGACTCACGGAGTTTCAATGAGCATGGATGGGATGAATGAACAACAGAGAGTTGAGGCTTCAAAGCTGCCAAATTGAGCGGATCAGCAGCCAATGGTAAAGGGGACGCTGTGACTGAAGTAGGGGAAAGAGGATGAATCTGCTTTTCGGGGGCCGGTGATAAGTGCAAAGTGACATTGCACACATCATCACCACGGCGACATTTCTTACGCTTTTGAGGATTAAGATGCTCCTTCCTTACTTGCCAGACCTCATAGCGTAACAGGTTCCCAAAGTCCTTCCTTCAAATCTAGGGAGATTTAGGCCACGAAGTGATATAAATCAGCATGAGTAAATTCCTAAGATGACGCTTTGCGGCTCTTGTAATGGAGTGTCTGAATGCCGCTTGGAAGAAGAAGAAGAACAATAGAGGCCAGTTGAATTTAAGAGAGGGGGCAGGACGATGCAAGGCAGCACAGCCCTGACAAGCCGCACTAGCCTAATGCCAGCCGCCCCCGTCAGAGACTGGTTGCCTGCAGCCTAAGCTTTCGTCTGTCCGTTCACTGCCACCCTCACTTGGCCCTGCTTGCAGTACTGCTGAACACTTGCCTTAGGCCCACAGTAGGGCATCCACTCCCCGTATTACTCCGGTCCTGAGAGGATCGTCTAGCGCCAGGCCAAGGGGCCCAGTGTAGGAACTGTAGACTGTAATCCAAAGCACAGGTACAGGAGTAATTCCCACACGGCCCCTCCAGGGACCCTCCGTTGCGGAATGGCCAAAACCACCAGAGGCTGCCGAGGGCCACCCAGAACCAGGACCAAAGAGCAAGCAGAAACCGTCCAAGGGGCCAGAGGGGAATCAGGAGGTACCAGGAGGCAAAGGCCAAGGGGCCGGAGGGCATAATCTACAGGTTTTAGCAAAAATTCTTTCAAGCTCAAAACAGATCAAAAGTTAATAAAATCTTAGCAACAGGTATTGCCACAAACTGGATGCTAATGACTTGAAACCTTTTCCAAAAGTGCTCATAAGTATAAAGTGACAAAACAATGAAGAAAAACTAGCATAAAATGGACTGCATTACGCTTCATAATTCGCTTTTTCTTGCCACATAATGTATTTAACCCTACCGCATAATTCCAGTGGAGCTGGAGTTAGCCTAGCCGAAAGGCATACAGACTAGTGTGGAACTGATGCTGATCTCAGGGACACATTGTAGCAGACACAACCATACGAGATTATGTGGCGAAAGCAGCCTGGGCTGTGCCCAGTTTCCACACAGTCGTGGCTGCAAGCATGAAACGAGCTGGGCCCGACAAGCGCCACTCCAGGAGTTGCCAGAGCGGCATCATGTGCGCATGTGAGACTGGGCTGCATGAAACCCGTGCGTTCAGTTGTACGTAGAATGTGTGTACTTATGTGATTCACATATATTTCCGCCTGAAAGATGTGAGAACTGCACAATGTGCGGAAAGGGCACGAAATGTACGTGTGAGTGAAAAGGGGCAGGCGAAGAGTGTGCAAGAGGTTTCTTGTGACCACGGAGGTAAAAGGTTTGCAAGTTTATCAGCGTTTAAGGCCGTTTTGAAGAAACAAATACCTTTTTCAGACAACTAAGTACATTATTAAAATACATCTCGTGTATTGTGGCTAGTTCCTCACAACTACAGCTGAAGAGTAACTGTTTTCCCAGTTGTCAATTAGCGGGCTGTGTTTGCTCCTTCTGGTCGCCCTTCCCGTGTTTGCTCGGCCACACGTGAGAAACAAACCTCCCACGTGCGTTTTCCCAGGGAGCTCCGGGCGAGGCCTTGAGGGCGCCATGTTTTGCCACCAGCAGCAGGTGTCCCACTCCGCACCCGGCTGAGACCACACAAGGGCTAAAGACGCAGTCACTGTTTGCAGAGCCATCGCCCGAGTGTACTTTAGCACGTCTGTGACACAATTGCAGGGGGGCGGCTAATGGGATTGCGCAGAGAAAGTTTGCCACAGCTGTCTGACTGTGCAAAGGCGTCCCGCCTCGCTGTGGGGCAGACCCACAGGTGCACAAATACTTCCTGGACGCCGAACCTCTCGGCCTTAGGCAAACTTAATTACACTTCACCTCTAGGCTTCTTGGCGCTGTGGTGGGAAGGATCTCCTGGTGGACTCCCTCATGTAGGCCTTGCGTGACTGAGTGAACATGTATGCAGTCACGTGAATTTATTCTGGCTAAGCAGGACAGCGGGGATAATATTTATTTAATTATTCCTATAAAGTGCATCTTTGTCTCCTGGTTATTAGGGTTCTCAGCAATAGGCAGGTTATTCTGTCGGTTGACAGTGCTTAATTTGTCAAAAAAGAAGTGCAGGTGCCCCAATGTTGCTCTGAAGCCGGAAACCAGCGCTGACATATAATGGGACTGATGAATACATGCCAAGGTTGCCTGGCCTTGAGTCCACATGTGCCTCATTCTTCCACCGTCAATGACCCCATAATTACCAGACACTTCCTGCCTCCTTGTTGCACTCACGAAGGCTCATGCTTTGTCTCTGTTTTTTTCTGTATTTCTTTTCTTTTCTCCTTTCCTCCTATTGAGTTTTTCTCTCCCTTTCTTCGGTTCAAGTCTGAAAGCAAGTGTTGGTGGACAAAAATGAGTACCGGTGGGCCCCACCTGCAACCAGCTGCTCAACTTAAGCACTGTTGGCTGAAAGGTTCCAAGTAAGTTTAGGAAGTGTAGAACTTATGGAGTCGTTTCATGGTTTTGGCTGTATAAATATGATGCATGCTTACAATTGTGGGAGTGAAGAACTGCAAGGCACACAAGGGCGTCAGTACTTAGGCAAGGAGCTAATACATACACCTGACTTTCAGTTCAGTGTCGATTATTTTGCAAATGGAAGTTAGAGCCGCCGTCTGGGGTTTTAATCAGCGGTTGAAATGCTTTTAAAAAACTACAGGAACTGTGATGCTGCATGAGATGGGACGGGGGTCAGTGTGCATGGGGGCCGGGTCACAGGTGTGGCTAAAAACCAAAATATTCTGTAAGTTTTTTTGATGATTCATCTTCACATTGCTACATATAAAAAGTCAAACCTTAAATGAAAAATACATTAAAAAAATTAAGTTAATCAGTGTCAAGTGCACTATTGTACATTATGAAAGCTCTATTGGTTAATGCACACAGAGGTCTGTGTGTAACCAGAAAGCCATGGAGAATAGTGGCTTGTGTACTGTTAGTGCGATGAGGGCCCAGCTTGTGATAGAAAGTACTGGGAAACTGTAAATCATTATGTTAAACTTGCATTACACACAGTATAAGACAGACTGCCATCAAAGGTGCCAAAAGGTTTCAGATAAAATGGTGCTTCCAAAGTATAGATTTGAGTAATACCCAGACTGTACCTAATTACTTTTATATGACTGCCCTAAAAGCACACACTTCACAGCTCAGCTGGTAACTCCCTTGCACTACCAGTCAAAAATAATAAATCTTTGTTATCACAAACTTTCATGAGATTGCATCAGTTGAACCATTACGGGCTCCTAAGTCCCTTTTACATTTGCAGATTAACAAGTTGTGCGCATTTACATTTCTTTCAGGCAACCAGGCACCCTGGCAAGAAGGCCTGTTTTTTGTCTGACCTTTTCTCGGTCTCACAGCACTCCCTGAATGAAACTTAAGCTGAAGCATTTCCAGTATTGGAATTAACCATCCTGGGACCGTTGCCTTTTTATAAAAAGTAAGGGAATGGTTTTCCTTAAATTAAAAAAGTATGGGCACGTCGTGCCCCTTCGATCCCACCGTCTTTGACCACTGGTTTTAAGAAATCCAATCAAAGCAGAGGAGACAGAGGTATATATTTAGAGAGACATCAGATGGATACAACACTGAATGTTAATTTACTAAGAATATATCGGAGGCTTCTAAATTGTTGTCAGAATGTAATCACACAAGCCTATGAAATATTTGAGTTTCTGGATCGTATCTTTGTAGCTTTTTCACTTTTTCTGTTCTTCCAAAAGTTCAAAATTAAGGAGGGTCACAAAACTACAATTTGAGGATTTTTGGTGTGTCAGTGACCTAGATTCACTGCGCTGAATACTTATCCAGTTATTACACGGGTGAGCACTTTGTACATTTTTCTGAACCCTTGTATAATGATGTTAAAATAGGACTCGGTTAATTAAGAATCTTTGCGCTGGCATTTGGTCTTGCGACTTGAACAAAAGCAAAAGGGGCATGACCCTCTACATGCACAAAATGACATACACCTGTATAAAATTGTGATATGTATATGTAACTACATATAGGCAAACCGGAAATGTCGATTCCCGGAACAGCTAAGTTAGCTTTTCATCTCTCCGAGCTCAATAAAGTGAGTAAACAATATGACCCTCATTATGGCTTTGGCGGTCTTCCTTGAAGACCGCCAAAGCCACGGGTGCCAGAAGACCGCCAGTGCTGGCGGTCTTCCGGCCACCATATTACGGGTACTGCTGGATTCCCGCCACAGTTTTTGCGGGAATCCAGCAGTAGTCGTGCTGGCAGGCAGAGGCCCTGGGGCGGTTCTACACCAGCCCTGCCCCACCAGAAGGAATCCGCCCTCCGTATTATGTGCAATAATATGACATGCAGTGTCCTAATGGCAGAGCGCTGCCGGAGGTGGAAGCACCCGTTGCCTGCCATTCGACCTCCTCCGCGGACCAGGTAATGATTGTCCAACAGGGGATGGGGGTCGGAGGGAGTTGGGGGGTGTTGTGTGTGTGTGTGAGTGTGTGTTGTCTGCGTGTGTGTGCATGAATGTGTGTATGCGTGGTTGTATGCATGTCTGAATGTAGAAGTGAGTGTGTGTATGCATGTAAGTGTGTATGAGTGTTTGTATGCGAGTATGAGTGTTGTGAATGTGTGCTTGTCTGCGTGTGAGTATGCAGGTTTGGATGGGTGTGAGTATTTGTGTTTAGATGGGTGTGTGCATGCGTGCTTGAGTGCGTGTATGAATGCTGAGGTGAATGCGAGTATGGATGTGTGTGAGTGAATAAATGTATGTACATGTAAGTGAATGTTTGTATGCGTGGTGCATGTGGGTGTCTGCGTGAGTGTGCATATATGCGGGGCAAGGGGGTGGATGGTGCTGTACCTGGAGGAGGGGTAGGGGAACGGCACCTGGAAGGTGGGGTCGAGGGGTTAGTGCTTGCTGGGGGCTTGAGGGAGTCGTCTACCAGTAACAGGGAAGAAATTCCCTATTACCAGTTGCCTTTCCGCCAGGGTTTTTGTGGTGGTGCTACCGCCGCAGAAACCCTGGTGGAAAGGTGGTCCCTAATACCACCAGAAGTCTGCTGTGGACTGCCAGGTCAGCGATGCTCATCTCCGGCCCCACGGGTCCGACTGCCATGGCGGTATGAGTGGAGATGTGGCGGTCTTCACCGCCAGCCTGTTGGCGGTGAAACCGCCAGGGCCATAATGACCACCTATATTTGGTGGTAATAACACCAGGCATTTACAGCGATATATATATATATGTATATTTTATACAACACATGGTGGTCTGTAGAAAAAGCATTTTTTGTTTTGCTAATAACTTCAGCGCCGTTCAATGAATCTTCACCAAATTTTCCAAGAAAATATGACGCTCACTTCAGCATCCGTCTGGAAAGTTTTGGGTTGATCCGTCAAGCGTGGGCCAAGAAAAAGGAAGGGGGTCCCAAAATGCTTTTTTCCCCTACAATTTTCCATAGGGATTTTGAACGGGAATAGCGCCTGAACCACTGGACGGAATTATACCAAATTTGGCAGAAATGTAGCTCTTGGTCCAGAAAGCAACCTCTTTTGTTATTAGGTGTAAATCTGTTCTTTAGTTTTTGAGAAATTAAATAAAATCCAAATATGTACATATAGGGACACAAAGGCTCTGCGAACTCTCCCGATCTCGTGAGATCTGATTGGCTGCCAACACTTCAACAAGAAAGTGTTAGCAGCCATGTTGGGACTCGGGTTCAGCCAAGTCCCAGAAAAAAAGTTAAAAAAAGAAAAGGGACCAGGGTACGGACACCCTGACCCCTTAGCTCTGGTGCTAGGGTCCCAAAGCAAAAAACAAATTTTCTTAATTTTCTGCAAAGGATGTGGCAGATCCACTAAAACTTAAACAAAATAAATAAATAAGCACGGGCTAAGTCCCGGGGGCATTTACATTTTGAATGCGAGGGGGCTGCCTGTCCACAGCCCCAGGCACTAACACCTCCCCAGGGCTTATGTGTAATCAGATATGGGGGGCTGCATGCCCCCCCAGCAGCGCTGGGGACCTCCACCTCCCCAGGCTTTAATCAAATGTAATGTGGGGGGCCTGCCTGGCCCGTCCCACGGCAGCCCCGTAGACTGCCACCTCCCCAGGGCTTAAATTAAATATAGTGGGAGGGGTGCGCGACCCCCCCACAGCTTCGGGACCACCACCTCCCTAGGACTCTTATGAAATACAGTGTGGTGGGGGCACTGAGGCCCCCCCCACAGCTCTGAGGGCCACCACCTCCCCGGGGATCTAATAAAATACAGTGCATGGGGCCGCCTACCCCCCACACAGCCCTGGGGAATACCACCTCCCCCGTGCTACTTAACGCTGGAGGGAGGCCACCCCCCTCATGGAGCCATAGATGGCCCTGGGGACCGCCAACCCCCCCAGAGCCGGCTCCTGCTATGTCCCTGTGTGCCCACCCCTGATACTAAGCTTTTACTTGGTGTGAGCTTTGACAGATGCTGCCAAGTCAGAGCAAACACTTCACTTTCTGCAAGTGAGAGCTGTGAAACAGCTCCCACGCGCCCTCACCATGCGCTGCTAATTACCCCACAAATTACAGCACTCATAACATCATTGATAATAAATCAATATAATATTTGCAGTAACATTTTTGACAAAAATACCTGTGCATGGTGAGGTGCGAGTTATAGTTACCTTAGGGCAGCAGTTATAGTTACTTGAGATAACTCCAACTATAACAGGTGAACTTCTATGGTTTGGTATATTTAAAATGTGAGCCTAACATGCTCCCCACCTCCTGTGCGAGCCGGCATTGCTGTCATATAGAGAGAGCTGCTAAAGCAGCTCCCTCTCTGCAAGAGCAGTTTTCTCTGTTTCCCTGCCTGCCTCTCCGTGGGCAGGGAAACAGAGGAAACCTGCGCTTGCATGAAGTGAGAGGTGCTTGACAGCTCTCACTTCATCCGAGCAGAGTGTTTGCTCTGACTTGGTGGGAGCCCACTCACACCAAACAGCTATGTCCTGGGGGTGGGCACCCCGGGACATAGTAGGAGCGGGCCCTGGGGGGTGGCGGTCCCCAGGGCCATTAGTGGATTCACGATGGGGGCCATGCACCCCCCTCCAACGTAATAGCCAGAGGGAGGTGAGGGTCCCTGGGGCCCAGGGGCCCGCAACTGTTAGACCTGGTGAGGTTTCCCCAATCTTTTTGCCTCTGCTGTCTGTATTTTTGACTGTGTGCTGGGCTTTATTTTTGCTGGTTTTGGTACTCTGGGCACTTTACCACTACTGACCAATAAAGTGGGGATGCTTTCTGTGTAAATTGTATCAGTGTTTGGCTTTTCCATGATTGGCATATCTGGTTTACTAGTAAGTCCCTAGTAAAGTGCACTAGAGGTGCATAGGGCCAGTAAACCAAATGCTACTAGCGGGCCCGCAGCACTAATTGTGCCACCCACATAAGTAGCCCTGTAAACATGGCTCAGACCTGCCACTGCAGTGTCTGTGTGTGCAGTTAAACTGCCAATGCGACCTGGCAAGTGTACCCACCTGCCAGTCTCAAACCTTCCCCTAGTTAGCCACATGGTCAGGGTGCAGTGTTTTTAAAAGGTAGAACATGTACTGGTGTGTTTTACATGTCCTGATAGTGAAATACTGCCAACTTCGTTTTTCACTATTGCAAGGTCTGTCTCTCCCATATGTTAACATGGGAACTGCCTTTAAATATAGTTTAAGTACAGTTTCCCATTGGGAGCAGATAGAGATGTGGAGTTCTGGGTCTTTGAACTCACAATTTAAAAATACATCCTTTGGTACAGTTGTCAGTTTGAAAAGTGCTACTTTTAGAAAGTGGGCATTTTCCTGCTTAACCATTCTGTGCCTCAAATTGCTTGTTGAATCTCTGCCTGCGGCAGACTGACAATTGGGCTGTTTGTGAATTCCCTCTAGACAGTGACACAAAGGGAGCTGGGGAGTATCCTGCATATCCTGATGAGTCTCCTGGGCTAGAATCGGGAGGTAGGAGCTGACACCATCACCTGAAAGGGCTGTGCCTGTCTTCACACAATGCATTCTCCGACCCCCTGATGTGTGTTTGGAGGCCAGGCCTGGGCAAACCAGAATCTTATAAAGAACAGAGACTTTCCTTTGAAATTTTCCTACTTCAAAGGCAGGAATTAGTATAAACAGTGGACCCAGACTTTTAGAACAATTCTGGATCAAGAGGGACCTCTGCCAAGGAGAAAAGCTGGAAGAGGAATACTGCCCCTTTGCTGTATGTGCTTTGGTGGGTTGGCCTGCAGTTGCTGCTTCTGCCTTAGTGAGGGCAAAGACTGGACTTTGCTGTATATCGTGCTTGCAAAGTTTCTTCAGGGGCTTCGACTGAGCTTGCCTCTTGTTAAGAAGTCTCAGGGACAGCAAAGACTTCACCTACCAGCCTCTGGGTTCACTTGCTGTGGACCCTAACTCACCAGGTGGTGCCTATTCCAGTTTCTGGGCCCTTGGGAGTGAAAGGTGGTTGAAAATCAAGATAATCCAGGTGCACCAATGCTGGACGATGCCCGGACTGACGCTGCTGCCTGACCCCGCGCGCCACCTGCAACCGATGCTGTGGTGCCCGCTCGAGTGTGACGATCCGGACTGACATCGCAGGCCTGATCCCCCCGCAGCCCGGCTGTCGTCCCATGACTTCGTGATTCCCAAGTGCCATGCCATTGACTTTAGTGACACCCGACTCTGCCGCGGTGCCTGCTGCCCCGCGGCGTGACCCCGTGAGGTCCCCCACCATGTTTTGACCCTCCAGACATCGATCTTGCCGCCGCCGCCCTATCTCCATTGCTCCACAGCAAGAACCCAACACTTCACACGATACCTCCGCTCTACTGCTCCGCAGCACCTGAACTGACGCTTCACTGGATACTGCGACCCCTTGCCGCCCCCGACTCCATGCACCAGCTTGTTTCCTCACTTACAAAAGGTACTGTATCTGAGGATCCATGCGACTCCATGACCGGTGCCAATGGCGTTGGATTGATGGAAGCGACTCCATCACGACGCTGTGATAACACCAAATTGAATCATTTGTGTTTCTAAGCACTACATTGAAGTTTGATATTTTAAATTCATAACTTTTATTGTGTATGTTGGATTTTTGTTGTTTTGGTCTTGTTTTACCCAGATAAATATTGGCTATTTTTCTAAACTGGTATTGAGTACTTTTGCGGTGTTTTCACTGTGTTACTGTGAGTGATGGTACAAATATTTTACACATTACCTCTGAGATAAGCCTGACTTCTTGTGCCAAGCTACCAAATTGGTGAGCAGGGGTTATCTGAGTTGTGTATCGCCCTTGGACAGAGTGCAAACTGACTACCAACCAGAGAACCCATTTCTTACAGCAACAGATCCCCCTATGTGTGTTAAAATGGGGAGGAGGCGGTCCACGGGGCTGTGTAGGGGTCGAGCCGCCCCCGCATCTAATGATATTTTGTGCCCCAGTAAGGTAGTCTTCCCCAGGGCTGCTAGGAGGGGGCCAGTTAGCTCCCCGCATTTTTTTACAGTAAGTCCCCAGGAAGGTGGCAGTAACTGGGGGTGCATGGAGGGGGCCGGGTGCCCCCGCATTATTTTGAATAGGTGCTCTGGAGAGGTGGAAGTCCTGGGTCTGCGGGGGGCCGAGTGGCCCCTTCCCATTATTTTGAGTGAGTGCCCCAGGGAGGTGGCGGTCCCCTGGGCTGCGGGGGCAGGGTGGGCAGGAGGCCCCGCATTATTTTGAATAAGTGCCCTGGGAAGGTGGTGGTCCCTGGGTCTGCGTGGGCCCCTCCCACATTGAAAATATGAATGGGCCCAGGACCTGGCCCAACTGGGGGCTACAGTGAACAACTGCAGGAGCCCATGCTTAGATTTGTTTTAATTTTCAGGGGATCCAGACCAAACATTTAAATAAAAATGCTGTTTAAGCCCCGGGGGGGGGTCCCTCTGGGACCCCAGCACTAAAGCTAGGGGTACCCTGGCCACCCCCTTTCTTATTTTTGTATTTGTATTTTCTGGGATGCGGCTGAAACCATGTCCACAGATGGCTGCCAACACTTCCTTGATGACGTGTTGGCAGCCAATCAGATCTAAGCACGAGATCAGGAGGGTTTGCGAAGTCTTCGCCCCCCTATATACACAAATTCGTTTTTTCTTTAATTACTAACAAACAACTGAATGGATTTACACCAAGAAGAAGATTGCCAACCGGTGGCAAAGATATAGGCAAGTAAAAACATGCTTTTTAAATAATAGAAACTAAGTCCTAACTATAACTACCTAGTGGCGACTGCCACTAGGTAGTGTGTGTGTATATATATATATATATATATATCCTACTGGTGTTCGCCAGGAGGTAGTTATAGTTAGGGCCATGTTTCCATAGAAAAATAATTTTTTGACTTGCCCATATCTTTGGCACAGTTGTACGAATCGTCACGAAATGTCCCAAAAAAAGTGTTCCGATGATTCTTGTTGTGCACAGAAGGTTTTGTGGTAATCCATCAAGCAAGGGGTGGTGAGAAAAAGGGGGGGAGGGGTTCATTTTTCCTTTGTTAATTCCCATAGGAGCTTGAACATGACTACAGCTCGAACTACTGGACAGAATTACAGTAAATTTGGCATAAAGCTAGCAGTCGGTACGTAAATCGTGCTTTCTCTTATATGTTGAACTAATTTGTTCTGCAGTTTTTGAGAAATGAAAGGGAAAACACATTTGTATATCTCTGGCCGCAGTAACTTCACAAATATTTTGCGAATAAATCACAAAAATGTGTGCATTTTCACAAATGTGCGTGCAAAATCAAGTGCTGTAATTGGCTGACCGCAACCTGACTAGAAATTTGCGGTCATCATTTTATTTCACCTGGCACGGTCCCCTGGGGTGAAAATCTTCATTGAAAGTGGCATAAGAGGTGAAACTACCCTGACACCAGGGATGTGATATAGGTGTGCTTTAGGGGCAAATTATGGCTTTAAAATAATTTTGCGTCACTACGTGTGGTATTAGTTAACCTTTTCACTAAAAAATGCCTGAGAACTTCATTTAAAAATGTTGTTTCATTGCAGATGTTTTGAATCAGTGGTGGTGGTATGGAGGGGTAAGGACGTAAGGTAAAACGTCCTTGGAACATAAAAATGTAATCCTGTGGTTCATGCATTTTGACCATATGGCAATGAGGAAAGATATGTTGTTTTACTTGATGTAAAAAGGCATTTGAATAATATCTGTATTGGGCAGTACTTTCTTTGAGCTGGTGGTAGCAGGTAGGAGCAACCAGCACCAACTATTGGGGACCAGAGCTAATTTTTCTTTATTAGCCCTTGAGGAAAAAGTTGAAAACCACACAAGGGGAGATAAGAACAAAGAAAAAGATTGAAAACACATGCCAAATGGCAAAAGAGCAACAGTGAGATAAAGAGGCAGAGAGTATTAAAGAGGCATGAGGTGGAACCAAGATTACATAGTCTTGGTACTCGGCACGCTGACATTTAGGGCCAGATGTAGCAATATTGCAAATTGAGAGTTGCAATTTGGAAGTCCGAGCGACTCGCAAATTGCAACTCGCAATTTGCAATGCAGAACGGTGTCTCAGACACCGTCTGCAAGTCGCTATGGGGTCGCAAAGACCCACCTCATTAATATTAATGAGGTGGGTCGCAATTTGCGGCCCCATAGCGACTATGGGCACTCGCTAACATGGAGGCCTGCTGTAGTCAGCAGACCTCCATGTTCGTGACTGCTTATCAATAAAGCAGTTTTTTGTTTTTTAAGTGTAGCCCGTTTTCCTTAAAGGAAAACGAGCTGCACTTAAAAAAAAATCCGAAACCTTTAGTTTCGGAATTTTTTCAGGGCAGGTAGTGGTCCCTTGGACCACTACCTGCCCTGAAAAAATATTTTGTGGTCCATTCACAAAGGGGAAAGGGTCCCATGGGGACCCCTTCCAATTTGTGAGTGGGTTACCATCCACTTCAAGTGGATGGTAACTGCGACTCCATTTGCGACCATATACGCGGTCGCAAATGGAATTGCATACCACTGCGAATCGCAAATAGGAAGGGAACACCCCTTCCTATTTGCGATTCGGAAATGCATTTTGCGAGTCGGTCCCGAATCGCAAAATGCATTTCTGCATAGGAAACTCCGGTTTGCGACTCGCAAACGGCAATTTTTGCCGTTTGCGAGTCGCAAACAGTTTCCTACATCTGGCCCTTAATAACACTGACTGAGGGCTTCTGAGCAAAACTTTGGGTCCTGTAAGGAAATGCCTCCTTGGCATGGTTACCCCCTCACTTTTTGCCTTTGCTGATGCTATGTTTTGAATTGAAAGTGTGCTGAGGCCTGCTAACCAGGCCCCAGCACCAGTGTTCTTTCCCTAACCTGTACTTTTGTTTTACACAATTGGCACACCCTGGCATCCAGGTAAGTCCCTTGTAACTGGTACCCCTGGTACCAAGGGCCCTGATGCCAGGGAAGGTCTCTAAGGGCTGCAGCATATCTTATGCCACCCTGGGGACCCCTCCCTCAGCACAGACACACTGCTTGCCAGCTTGTGTGTGCTGGTGAGGACAAAACGAGTAAGTCGACATGGCACTCCCCTCAGGGTGCCATGCCAACCTCACACTGCCTAAGCAGTATAGATAAGTCACCCCCCTAGCAGGCCTTACAGCCCTAAGGCAGGGTGCACTATACCATAGGTGAGGGCACCAGTGCATGAGCACTGTGCCCCTACAGTGTCTAAGCAAAACCTTAGACATTGTAAGTGCAGGGTAGCCATAAGAGTATATGGTCTGGGAGTCTGTCAAACACGAACTCCACAGCACCATAATGGCTACACTGAAAACTGGGAAGTTTGGTATCAAACTTCTCAGCACAATAAATGCACACTGATGCCAGTGTACATTTTATTGTGAAGTACACCCCAGAGGGCACCTTAGAGGTGCCCCCTGAAACCTTAACCAACTACCCGTGTAGGCTGACTGGTTTTTGCAGCCTGCCACACTCGAGACATGTTGCTGGCCACATGGGGAGAGTGCCTTTGTCACTCTGTGGCCAGTAACAAAGCCTGCACTGGGTGGAGATGCTATCACCTCCCCCAGGCAGGAGCTGTAACACCTGGCGGTGAGCCTCAAAGGCTCACCCCCTTTGTTCCAGCACCACAGGGCACTCCAGCTAGTGGAGTTGTCCGCCCCCTCCAAATTCTTAAGTACCTTTGACTTAACAGCAGGGTACTGGCAAATCAAAATGGCACCTGGAGCAAAAGAAAAGACAGCATTCTCCACACCTGATGGGCATTATCAGTTTACTGTTATGCCCTTTGGTTTAAAGAATGCCCCTGCCACCTTCCAAAGGTTGGTGAATCAAGTCCTTGCTGGTTTGGAGTCCTTTAGTGCAGCTTATCTTGATGATATTGCTGTCTTTAGCTCCAGCTGGCAGGATCACCTGGTCCACCTGAAGAAGGTTTTGAAGGCTCTGCAATCAGCAGGCCTCTCTATCAAGGCATCCAAATGCCAGATAGGGCAGGGAACTGTGGTTTACTTGGGACACCTTGTAGGTGGAGGCCAAGTTCAGCCACTCCAGCCTAAGATCCAGACTATTCTGGACTGGGCAGCTCCAAACACCCAGACTCAAGTCAGGGCATTCCTTGGCTTGACTGGGTACTATAGGAGGTTTGTGAAGGGATATGGATCCATAGTGACAGCCCTCACAGAACTCACCTCCAAGAAAATGCCCATGAAGGTAAACTGGACTGTAGAATGCCAACAGGCCTTTGACACCCTGAAACAAGCAATGTGCACAGCACCAGTTCTAAAAGCTCCAGATTACTCCAAGCAGTTCATTGTGCAGACAGATGCCTCTGAACATGGGATAGGGGCAGTTTTGTCCCAAACAAATGATGATGGCCTTGACCAGCCTGTTGCTTTCATTAGCAGGAGGTTACTCCCCAGGGAGCAGCGTTGGAGTGCCATTGAGAGGGATGCCTTTGCTGTGGTTTGGTCCCTGAAGAAGCTGAGACCATACCTCTTTGGTACTCACTTTGTAGTTCAAACTGACCACAGACCTCTCAGATGGCTGATGCAAATGAAAGGTGAAAATCCAAAACTGTTGAGGTGGTCCATCTCCCTACAGGGAATGGACTTTATAGTGGAACACAGACCTGGGACTGCCCATGCCAATGCAGATGGCCTTTCCAGGTTCTTCCACTTAGAAAATGAAGACTCTCTTGGGAAAGGTTAGTCTCATCCTCTTTCGTTTGGGGGGGGTTGTGTAAGGAAATGCCTCCTTGGCATGGTTACCCCCTGACCTTTTGCCTTTGCTGATGCTATGTTTTGAATTGAAAGTGTGCTGAGGCCTGCTAACCAGGCCCCAGCACCAGTGTTCTTTCCCTAACCTGTACTTTTGTTTTACACAATTGGCAGACCCTGGCATCCAGATAAGTCCCTTGTAACTGGTACTTCTAGTACCAAGGGCCCTGATGCCAAGGAAAATCTCTAAGGGCTGCAGCATGTCTTATGCCACCCTGGAGACCTCTCACTCAGCACAGACACACTGCTTGCCAGCGTGTGTGTGCTAGTGAGGACAAAACGAGTAAGTCGACATGGCACTCCCCTCAGGGTGCCATGCCAGCCTCTCACTGCCTATGCAGTATAGGTAAGCCACCCCTCTAGCAGGCCTTACAGCCCTAAGGCAGGGTGCACTATACCATAGGTGAGGGTACCAGTGCATGAGCATGGTACCCCTACAGTGTCTAAACAAAACCTTAGACATTGTAAGTGCAGGGTAGCCATAAGAGTATATGGTCTGGGAGTCTGTCAAACACGAACTCCACAGCACCATAATGGCTACACTGAAAACTGGGAAGTTTGGTATCAAACTTCTCAGCACAATAAATGCACACTGATGCCAGTGTACATTTTATTGTAAAATACACCCCAGAGGGCACCTTAGAGGTGGCCCCTGAAACTTAACCGACCATCTGTGTAGGCTGACTAGTTTTAGCAGCCTGCCACAAACCGAGACATGTTGCTGGCCCCATGGGGAGAGTGCCTTTGTCACTCTGAGGCCAGTAACAAAGCCTGCACTGGGTGGAGATGCTAACACCTCCCCCAGGCAGGAATTGTCACACCTGGCGGTGAGCCTCAAAGGCTCACCTCCTTTGTGCCAACCCAGCAGGACACTCCAGCTAGTGGAGTTGCCCGCCCCCTCCGGCCAGGCCCCCCTTTTGGCGGCAAGGCCGGAGAGAATAATGAGAAAAACAAGGAGGAGTCACTGGCCAGTCAGGACAGCCCCTAAGGTGTCCTGAGCTGAAGTGACTCTAACTTTTAGAAATCCTCCATCTTGCAGATGGAGGATTCCCCCAATAGGATTAGGATTGTGACCCCCTCCCCTTGGGAGGAGGCACAAAGAGGGTGTACCCACCCTCAGGGCTAGTAGCCATTGGCTACTAACCCCCCAGACCTAAACACGCCCTTAAATTTAGTATTTAAGGGCTACCCTGAACCCTAGAAAATTAGATTCCTGCAACTACAAGAAGAAGGACTGCCTAGCTGAAAACCCCTGCAGAGGAAGACCAGAAGACGACAACTGCCTTGGCTCCAGAAACTCACCGGCCTGTCTCCTGCCTTCCAAAGATCCTGCTCCAGCGACGCCTTCCAAAGGGACCAGCGACCTCGACATCCTCTGAGGACTGCCCCTGCTTCGAAAAGACAAGAAACTCCCGAGGACAGCGGACCTGCTCCAAGAAAAGCTGCAACTTTGTTTCCAGCAGCTTTAAAGAACCCTGCAAGCTCCCCGCAAGAAGCGTGAGACTTGCAACACTGCACCCGGCGACCCCGACTCGGCTGGTGGCGATCCAACACCTCAGGAGGGACCCCAGGACTATTCTGATACTGTGAGTACCAAAACCTGTCCCCCCTGAGCCCCCACAGCGCCGCCTGCAGAGGGAATCCCGAGGCTTCCCCTGACCGCGACTCTTTGAACCTAAAGTCCCGACGCCTGGGAGAGACCCTGCACCCGCAGCCCCCAGGACCTGAAGGACCGGACTTTCACTGGAGAAGTGACCCCCAGGAGTCCCTCTCCCTTGCCCAAGTGGAGGTTTCCCCGAGGAATCCCCCCCTTGCCTGCCTGCAGCGCTGAAGAGATCCCGAGATCTCTCATAGACTAACATTGCGAACCCGACGCTTGTTTCTACACTGCACCCGGCCGCCCCCGCGCCGCTGAGGGTGAAATTTCTGTGTGGGCTTGTGTCCCCCCCGGTGCCCTACAAAACCCCCCTGGTCTGCCCTCCGAAGACGCGGGTACTTACCTGCAAGCAGACCGGAACCGGGGCACCCCCCTCTCTCCATTCTAGCCTATGCGTTTTGGGCACCACTTTGAACTCTGCACCTGACCGGCCCTGAGCTGCTGGTGTGGTAACTTTGGGGTTGCTCTGAACCCCCAACGGTGGGCTACCTTGGACCAAGAACTAAGCCCTGTAAGTGTCTTACTTACCTGGTTAACCTAACAAATACTTACCTCCCCCAGGAACTGTGAAAATTGCACTGTGTCCACTTTCAAAACAGCTATTTGTCAATAACTTGAAAAGTATACATGCAATTTTGATGATTTGAAGTTCCTAAAGTACTTACCTGCAATACCTTTCGAATGAGATATTACATGTAGAATTTGAACCTGTGGTTCTTAAAATAAACTAAGAAAAGATATTTTTCTATATAAAAACCTATTGGCTGGATTTGTCTCTGAGTGTGTGTACCTCATTTATTGTCTTGTGTACGTACAACAAATGCTTAACACTACTCCTTGGATAAGCCTACTGCTCGACCACACTACCACAAAATAGAGCATTAGTATTATCTATTTCTACCACTATTTTACCTCTAAGGGGAACCCTTGGACTCTGTGCATGCTATTCCTTACTTTGGAATAGCACATACAGAGGCAACTTCCTACATTGGTGGATCAGCGGTGGGGTACAAGACTTTGCATTTGCTGGACTACTCAGCCAATACCTGATCACACGACAAATTCCAAAATTGTCATTAGAAATTGATTTTTGCAATTTGAAAAGTTTTCTAAATTCTTAAAAGACCTGCTAGGGCCTTGTGTTAGATCCTGTTTAGCATTTCTTTTAGAGTTTAAAAGTTTGTAAAAGTTTGAATTAGATTCTAGAACCAGTTGTAGATTCTTAAAAAGTATTCCAACTTTTAGAAGCAAAATGTCTAGCACAGATGTGACTGTGGTGGAACTCGACACCACACCTTACCTCCATCTTAAGATGAGGGAGCTAAGGTCACTCTGTAAAATAAAGAAAATAACAATGGGCCCCAAACCTACCAAAATACAGCTCCAGGAGCTTTTGGCAGAGTTTGAAAAGGCCAACCCCTCTGAGGGTGGCAACTCAGAGGAAGAGGATAGTGACTTGGAGGACAATTCCCCCCTACCAGTCCTATCTAGGGAGAACAGGGTCCCTCAAACCCTGACTCCTAAAATAATAGTCAGAGATGCTGGTTCCCTCACAGGAGAGACCAACACCTCTGAAATCACTGAGGATAGCCCCAGTGAAGAGGACATCCAGTTAGCCAGGATGGCCAAAAGATTGGCTTTGGAAAGACAGATCCTAGCCATAGAGAGGGAAAGACAAGAGATGGGCCTAGGACCCATCAATGGTGGCAGCAACATAAATAGGGTCAGAGATTCTCCTGACATGTTGAAAATCCCTAAAGGGATTGTAACTAAATATGAAGATGGTGATGACATCACCAAATGGTTCACAGCTTTTGAGAGGGCTTGTGTAACCAGAAAAGTGAACAGATCTCACTGGGGTGCCCTCCTTTGGGAAATGTTCACAGGAAAGTGTAGGGATAGACTCCTCACACTCTCTGGACAAGATGCAGAATCTTATGACCTCATGAAGGGTACCCTGATTGAGGGCTTTGGATTCTCCACTGAGGAGTACAGGATTAGGTTCAGGGGGGCTCAAAAATCCTCGAGCCAGACCTGGGTTGACTTTGTTGACTACTCAGTGAAAACACTAGATGGTTGGATTCAAGGCAGTGGTGTAAGTAATTATGATGGGCTGTACAATTTATTTGTGAAAGAACACCTGTTAAGTAATTGTTTCAATGATAAACTGCATCAGCATCTGGTAGACCTAGGACCAATTTCTCCCCAAGAATTGGGAAAGAAGGCGGACCATTGGGTCAAGACAAGGGTGTCCAAGACTTCAACAGGGGGTGACCAAAAGAAAGGGGTCACAAAGACTCCCCAGGGGAAGGGTGATGAGACAACCAAAACTAAAAATAGTCAAGAGTCTTCTACAGGCCCCCAAAAACCTGCACAGGAGGGTGGGCCCAGAGCCTCTTCACAAAACAATGGGTACAAGGGTAAAAACTTTGATCCCAAAAAGGCCTGGTGTCATAGCTGTAAACAGCATGGACACCAAACTGGAGACAAGGCCTGTCCCAAGAAAGGTTCCACTCCAAACTCCCATCCAGGTAACACTGGTATGGCTAGTCTCCAAGTGGGATCAACAGTGTGCCCAGAGCAAATCAGGGTCCACACTGAAGCTACTCTAGTTTCTGAGGGTGGGGTGGATTTAGCCACACTAGCTGTCTGGCCGCCTAACATGCAAAAATACAGACAGCAACTCTTAATTAATGGGACTAGAATAGAGGGCCTGAGGGATACAGGTGCCAGTGTCACCATGGTGACAGAGAAACTGGTTTCCCCTGGCCAATACCTGACTGGAAAAACTTACACAGTCACCAACGCTGACAATCAGAGAAAAGTACATCCCATGGCAATGGTTACTTTAGAATGGAGAGGGGTCAATGGCCTGAAACAGGTGGTGGTCTCCTCAAATATCCCAGTGGACTGTCTGCTTGGAAATGACCTGGAGTCCTCAGCATGGGCTGAGGTAGAACTAAAAACCCATGCAGCAATGCTGGGTATCCCTGAACTGGTGTGTGTGAAAACAAGAGCACAATGCAAGGCACAGGGTGAAAAAGTAGAGCTGGAGTCTGGAAAAATGGCCCAGCCTACCAAGAGAACAGGAAAGTCAGTTGGGAAACCAACTGCAACACAGCAAAAGAAAGGGAACCTCTCTTCTCAGGAAGAAGTTCTGCCCTCTGAGGGAACTGAGCCTTTGGAGCTTGAACCTTACCAGGTTGAGCTCTTAGGCCCAGGGGGACCCTCAAGGGAGGAGCTGTGTAAGGGACAAGAAACCTGTCCCTCTCTTGAAGGCCTTAGGCAGCAAGCTGCTGAAGAGTCCAAAGGCAAGAAAAATGGAACACATAGGGTCTATTGGGAAGATGGACTCCTGTACACTGAGGCCAGAGACCCCAAACCTGGTGCCACTAGGAGAGTGGTAGTGCCTCAGCTGTTCAGAGAGTTCATCCTAACATTGGCCCATGACATTCCCCTTGCTGGACATTTGGGACAAACCAAGACGTGGGAGAGGTTAGTCAACCACTTCTACTGGCCCAATATGTCCACCATGGTTAAGGAGTTTTGCCTCTCCTGCCCCACCTGTCAAGCCAGTGGTAAGACAGGTGGGCATCCAAAGGCCCCCCTCATTCCACTTCCAGTGGTGGGGGTGCCCTTTGAAAGAGTGGGTGTGGACATAGTTGGTCCACTAGAACCTCCCACAGCCTCAGGAAATATGTATATCCTGGTAGTAGTGGATCATGCTACCAGGTATCCTGAAGCTATTCCCCTTAGGTCGACTACTGCCCCTGCAGTAGCCAATGCCCTCATTGGTATCTTTACCAGAGTGGGTTTCCCTAAGGAGGTGGTGTCTGACAGAGGTACCAACTTCATGTCAGCATACCTAAAGCACATGTGGAATGAGTGTGGAGTGACTTATAAATTCACTACACCTTACCATCCACAAACTAATGGCTTAGTTGAGAGATTCAACAAGACATTAAAGGGCATGATCATGGGGCTCCCAGAAAAACTCAAAAGGAGATGGGATGTCCTCCTGCCATGTCTGCTTTTCGCTTACAGGGAGGTACCACAGAAGGGAGTAGGGTTCTCACCCTTTGAACTTCTGTTTGGTCATCCTGTAAGGGGACCACTTGCCCTTGTTAAAGAAGGCTGGGAGAGACCTCTCCATGAGCCTAAACAGGACATAGTGGACTATGTACTTGGCCTTCGCTCTAGAATGGCAGAGTACATGGAAAAGGCAACCAAAAACCTTGAGGCCAGCCAACAACTCCAGAAGTTTTGGTATGACCAAAAGGCTGCACTGGTTGAGTTCCAACCAGGGCAGAAAGTCTGGGTTCTGGAGCCTGTGGCTCCCAGGGCACTCCAGGACAAATGGAGTGGCCCTTACCCAGTACTAGAAAGGAAGAGTCAGGTCACCTACCTGGTGGACCTGGGCACAAGCAGGAGCCCCAAGAGGGTGATCCATGTGAACCGCCTTAAGCTCTTCCATGACAGGGCTGATGTGAATCTGTTGATGGTAACAGATGAGGATCAGGAGGCAGAGAGTGAACCTCTCCCTGATCTTCTATCATCAGACCCAAAAGATGGCACAGTAGATGGAGTGATCTACTCAGACACCCTCTCTGGCCAACAGCAAGCTGATTGTAGGAGAGTCCTACAACAGTTTCCTGAACTCTTCTCCTTAACCCCTGGTCAGACACACCTGTGTACCCATGATGTGGACACAGGAGACAGCATGCCTGTCAAGAACAAAATCTTCAGACAGTCCGACCATGTTAAGGAAAGCATCAAGGTGGAAGTCCACAAGATGCTGGAATTGGGAGTGATTGAGCGCTCTGACAGCCCCTGGGCTAGCCCAGTGGTCTTAGTCCCCAAACCTCACACCAAAGATGGAAAGAAAGAGATGAGGTTTTGTGTGGACTACAGAGGGCTCAATTCTGTCACCAAGACAGATGCCCATCCAATTCCAAGAGCTGATGAGCTCATTGATAAATTAGGTGCTGCCAAATTTCTAAGTACCTTTGACTTGACAGCAGGGTACTGGCAAATAAAAATGGCACCTGGAGCAAAAGAAAAGACAGCATTCTCCACACCTGATGGACATTATCAGTTTACTGTTATGCCCTTTGGTTTAAAGAATGCTCCTGCCACCTTCCAAAGGTTGGTGAATCAAGTCCTTGCTGGCTTGGAGTCCTTTAGCACAGCTTATCTTGATGATATTGCTGTCTTTAGCTCCACCTGGCAGGATCACCTGGTCCACCTGAGGAAGGTTTTGAAGGCTCTGCAATCTGCAGGCCTCTCTATCAAGGCATCCAAATGCCAGATAGGGCAGGGAACTGTGGTTTACTTGGGACACCTTGTAGGTGGAGGCCAAGTTCAGCCACTCCAACCCAAGATCCAGACTATTCTGGACTGGGTAGCTCCAAAAACCCAGACTCAAGTCAGGGCATTCCTTGGCTTGACTGGGTATTACAGGAGGTTTGTGAAGGGATATGGATCCATTGTGACAGCCCTCACTGAACTCACCTCCAAGAAAATGCCCAAGAAAGTGAACTGGACTGTGGAATGCCAACAGGCCTTTGACACCCTGAAACAAGCAATGTGCTCAGCACCAGTTCTAAAAGCTCCAGATTATTCTAAGCAGTTCATTGTGCAGACTGATGCCTCTGAACATGGGATAGGGGCAGTTTTGTCCCAAACAAATGATGATGGCCTTGACCAGCCTGTTGCTTTAATTAGCAGGAGGTTACTCCCCAGGGAGCAGCGTTGGAGTGCCATTGAGAGGGAGGCCTTTGCTGTGGTTTGGTCCCTGAAGAAGCTGAGACCATACCTCTTTGGGACTCACTTCCTAGTTCAAACTGACCACAGACCTCTCAAATGGCTGATGCAAATGAAAGGTGAAAATCCTAAACTGTTGAGGTGGTCCATCTCCCTACAGGGAATGGACTTTATAGTGGAACACAGACCTGGGACTGCCCATGCCAATGCAGATGGCCTTTCCAGGTTCTTCCACTTAGAAAATGAAGACTCTCTTGGGAAAGGTTAGTCTCATCCTCTTTCGTTTGGGGGGGGGTTGTGTAAGGAAATGCCTCCTTGGCATGGTTGCCCCCTGACTTTTTGCCTTTGCTGATGCTATGTTTACAATTGAAAGTGTGCTGAGGCCTGCTAACCAGGCCCCAGCACCAGTGTTCTTTCCCTAACCTGTACTTTTGTATCCACAATTGGCAGACCCTGGCATCCAGATAAGTCCCTTGTAACTGGTACTTCTAGTACCAAGGGCCCTGATGCCAAGGAAAATCTCTAAGGGCTGCAGCATGTCTTATGCCACCCTGGAGACCTCTCACTCAGCACAGACACACTGCTTGCCAGCGTGTGTGTGCTAGTGAGGACAAAACGAGTAAGTCGACATGGCACTCCCCTCAGGGTGCCATCCCAGCCTCTCACTGCCTATGCAGTATAGGTAAGCCACCCCTCTAGCAGGCCTTACAGCCCTAAGGCAGGGTGCACTATACCATAGGTGAGGGTACCAGTGCATGAGCATGGTACCCCTACAGTGTCTAAACAAAACCTTAGACATTGTAAGTGCAGGGTAGCCATAAGAGTATATGGTCTGGGAGTCTGTCAAACACGAACTCCACAGCACCATAATGGCTACACTGAAAACTGGGAAGTTTGGTATCAAACTTCTCAGCACAATAAATGCACACTGATGCCAGTGTACATTTTATTGTAAAATACACCCCAGAGGGCACCTTAGAGGTGGCCCCTGAAACTTAACCGACCATCTGTGTAGGCTGACTAGTTTTAGCAGCCTGCCACAAACCGAGACATGTTGCTGGCCCCATGGGGAGAGTGCCTTTGTCACTCTGAGGCCAGTAACAAAGCCTGCACTGGGTGGAGATGCTAACACCTCCCCCAGGCAGGAATTGTCACACCTGGCGGTGAGCCTCAAAGGCTCACCTCCTTTGTGCCAACCCAGCAGGACACTCCAGCTAGTGGAGTTGCCCGCCCCCTCCGGCCAGGCCCCCCTTTTGGCGGCAAGGCCGGAGAGAATAATGAGAAAAACAAGGAGGAGTCACTGGCCAGTCAGGACAGCCCCTAAGGTGTCCTGAGCTGAAGTGACTCTAACTTTTAGAAATCCTCCATCTTGCAGATGGAGGATTCCCCCAATAGGGTTAGGATTGTGACCCCCTCCCCTTGGGAGGAGGCACAAAGAGGGTGTACCCACCCTCAGGGCTAGTAGCCATTGGCTACTAACCCCCCAGACCTAAACACGCCCTTAAATTTAGTATTTAAGGGCTACCCTGAACCCTAGAAAATTAGATTCCTGCAACTACAAGAAGAAGGACTGCCTAGCTGAAAACCCCTGCAGAGGAAGACCAGAAGACGACAACTGCCTTGGCTCCAGAAACTCACCGGCCTGTCTCCTGCCTTCCAAAGATCCTGCTCCAGCGACGCCTTCCAAAGGGACCAGCGACCTCGACATCCTCTGAGGACTGCCCCTGCTTCGAAAAGACAAGAAACTCCCGAGGACAGCGGACCTGCTCCAAGAAAAGCTGCAACTTTGTTTCCAGCAGCTTTAAAGAACCCTGCAAGCTCCCCGCAAGAAGCGTGAGACTTGCAACACTGCACCCGGCGACCCCGACTCGGCTGGTGGCGATCCAACACCTCAGGAGGGACCCCAGGACTATTCTGATACTGTGAGTACCAAAACCTGTCCCCCCTGAGCCCCCACAGCGCCGCCTGCAGAGGGAATCCCGAGGCTTCCCCTGACCGCGACTCTTTGAACCTAAAGTCCCGACGCCTGGGAGAGACCCTGCACCCGCAGCCCCCAGGACCTGAAGGACCGGACTTTCACTGGAGAAGTGACCCCCAGGAGTCCCTCTCCCTTGCCCAAGTGGAGGTTTCCCCGAGGAATCCCCCCCTTGCCTGCCTGCATCGCTGAAGAGATCCCGAGATCTCTCATAGACTAACATTGCGAACCCGACGCTTGTTTCTACACTGCACCCGGCCGCCCCCGCGCCGCTGAGGGTGAAATTTCTGTGTGGGCTTGTGTCCCCCCCGGTGCCCTACAAAACCCCCCTGGTCTGCCCTCCGAAGACGCGGGTACTTACCTGCAAGCAGACCGGAACCGGGGCACCCCCCTCTCTCCATTCTAGCCTATGCGTTTTGGGCACCACTTTGAACTCTGCACCTGACCGGCCCTGAGCTGCTGGTGTGGTAACTTTGGGGTTGCTCTGAACCCCCAACGGTGGGCTACCTTGGACCAAGAACTAAGCCCTGTAAGTGTCTTACTTACCTGGTTAACCTAACAAATACTTACCTCCCCCAGGAACTGTGAAAATTGCACTGTGTCCACTTTCAAAACAGCTATTTGTCAATAACTTGAAAAGTATACATGCAATTTTGATGATTTGAAGTTCCTAAAGTACTTACCTGCAATACCTTTCGAATGAGATATTACATGTAGAATTTGAACCTGTGGTTCTTAAAATAAACTAAGAAAAGATATTTTTCTATATAAAAACCTATTGGCTGGATTTGTCTCTGAGTGTGTGTACCTCATTTATTGTCTTGTGTACGTACAACAAATGCTTAACACTACTCCTTGGATAAGCCTACTGCTCGACCACACTACCACAAAATAGAGCATTAGTATTATCTATTTCTACCACTATTTTACCTCTAAGGGGAACCCTTGGACTCTGTGCATGCTATTCCTTACTTTGGAATAGCACATACAGAGGCAACTTCCTACACCTGCTAACCAGGCCCCAGCACCAGTGTTCTTTCCCTAACCTGTACTTTTGTTTTACACAATTGGCACACCCTGGCATCCAGGTAAGTCCCTTGTAACTGGTACCCCTGGTACCAAGGGCCCTGATGCCAGGAAAGGTCTCTAGGGGCTGCAGCATATCTTATGCCACCCTCGGGACCCCTCACTCAGCACAGACACACTGCTTGCCAGCGTGTGTGTGCTGGTGAGGACAAAACGAGTAAGTCGACATGGCACTCCCCTCAGGGTGCCATGCCAACCTCACACTGCCTATGCAGTATAGATAAGTCACCCCTCTAGCAGGCCTTACAGCCCTAAGGCAGGGTGCACTATACCATAGGTGAGGGCACCAGTGCATGAGCACTGTGCCCCTACAGTGTCTAAGCAAAACCTTAGACATTGTAAGTGCAGGGTAGCCATAAGAGTATATGGTCTGGGAGTCTGTCAAACACGAACTCCACAGCACCATAATGGCTACACTGAAAACTGGGAAGTTTGGTATCAAACTTCTCAGCACAATAAATGCACACTGATGCCAGTGTACATTTTATTGTGAAATACACCCCAGAGGGCACCTTAGAGGTGCCCCCTGAAACCTTAACCAACTACCCGTGTAGGCTGACTGGTTTTAGCAGCCTGCCACACTCGAGACATGTTGCTGGCCACATGGGGAGAGTGCCTTTGTCACTCTGTGGCCAGTAACAAAGCCTGCACTGGGTGGAGATGCTATCACCTCCCCCTGGCAGGAGCTGTAACACCTGGCGGTGAGCCTCAAAGGCTCACCCCCTTTGTTCCAGCACCACAGGGCACTCCAGCTAGTGGAGTTGCCCGCCCCCTCCGGCCACGGCCCCACTTTTGGCGGCAAGGCCGGAGGAATTAATGAGAAAAACAAGGAGGAGTCACTGGCCAGTCAGGACAGCCCCTAAGGTGCCCTGAGCTGAAGTGACTCTAACTTTTAGAAATCCTCCATCTTGCAGATGGAGGATTCCCCCAATAGGGATAGGAATGTGACCCCCTCCCCTTGGGAGGAGGCACAAAGAGGGTGTACCCACCCTCAGGGCTAGTAGCCATTGGCTACTAACCCCCCAGACCTAAACACGCCCTTAAATTTAGTATTTAAGGGCTCCCCTGAACCTAAGAATTTAGATTCCTGCAACTTAAAGAAGAAGAGGACTGCTGAGCTGAAAAACACTGCAGAGAAGAAGAAGACACCAACTGCTTTGGCCCCAGCCCTACCGGCCTGTCTCCCTCCTTCAGAAGAACACTGCTCCAGCGACGCTTTCCCCGGGACCAGCGACCTCTGAATCCTCAGAGGACTGCCCTGCTTCCAAAAGACCAAGAAACTCCTGAGAACAGCGGCCCTGTTCAACAAAGACTGCAACTTTGTATCCAGAGGAGCAGATTTAAAGACCCCTGCAATCCCCGCAAGAAGCGTGAGACTTGCAACACTGCACCCGGCGACCCCGACTCGACTGGTGAAGAAACAACACCTCAGGGAGGACCCTCCGGCGACTCCGAGACTGTGAGTAACCAAAGTTGTCCCCCCTGAGCCCCCACAGCGACGCCTGCAGAGGGAATCCCGAGGCTCCCCCTGACCGCGACTGCCTGACTCTAAAATCACGACGCCTGGAAAAGACCCTGCACCCGCAGCCCCCAGGACCTGAAGGATCGGAACTCCAGTGCAGGAGTGACCCCCAGGAGGCCCTCTCCCTTGCCCAGGTGGTGGCTACCCCGAGGAGCTCCCCCCTTGCCTGCCTGCATCGCTGAAGAGACCCCTTGGTCTCTCATTGAAACCTATTGAAAACCCGACGCTTGTTTGCACACTGCACCCGGCCGCCCCGCGCTGCTGAGGGTGTACTTTTTGTGTGGACTTGTGTCCCCCCCGGTGCCCTACAAAACCCCCCTGGTCTGCCCTCCGAAGACGCGGGTACTTACCTGCTGGCAGACTGGAACCGGGGCACCCCCTTCTCCATTGAAGTCTATGCGTTTTGGGCACCACTTTGAACTCTGCACCTGACCGGCCCTGAGCTGCTCGTGTGGTGACTTTGGGGTTGCTCTGAACCCCCAACGGTGGGCTACCTTGGACCCCAATTTGAACCCCCTAGGTGGTTTACTTACCTGCAAGAACTAACATTACTTTACCTCCCCCAGGAACTGTGAAAATTGCACTGTGTCCACTTTTAAAACAGCTAAATGTGTTTTATGTAAAAAGTATATATGCTATTGTGATTATTCAAAGTTCCTAACGGAGTAAAGCCCGCACTCCGCACTGTAACTCAAGCCCATACCTGTACTCTTAATTTGACTCAAAGGGTATAAACCTAATTTCAAGCAAATGAAATGAAAATAAAACGTGAACAAATGTCTTATAGCAGTTTACACATATTGTACCTTTTGGAAAACATTTATAGAATTTCCTTATTAAAGTCATCCATTTAGGGCAAGTCCAGTCATACGATCAATGCTTTTGCTGAGACCGCACCACTGTGTGGTGTCTGCACAGGACTTAAAAAGTACAATGCAGCACACTGCAAATATAAGTCAGATGAATCTGGAGAATGGGTGCCTGATAAAAAAGAGAGGTTAGATTTTTTTCTGGGGCGGTGTCTATAACAGCATATTTGATAGTTTAGCGCCTTTATAAAGAAATTCAGAGACATGCAACACTGAAGGATCAATCTCAGTTAATAAAATGAAATGAAAATAACCAGGAAAAATCCCTATGTAAACCACACAGTTTAATTTGGCACTGCTTCAGCTGGGCTAGGTATATTTTGATGTAAGTTCAAAGGACAGCTTGAGGAGACTGACACAACCTAAGCGTTGGGCTGATAGGTGGTCTCTGTGGATCAGGAGCCAGATTGACTGGAATTACAGAACATCAAGGAGATCTACTTTCCTCCTAACTTCAAATAGTTTTGTGGCAACAGAGTAATATTGTATGTAAAGTTTTAAATCCACCTCTATTAGTCAGCACAGTAATCTAAAGTGGAAAACTCCTTGATGGGAATTTCTCTGCCATCATATTCTGTTCAAAGTTGACCTATTTCTTAATCATTCAATTTGCTGAAATTCAGATTTATGATCATGGTTTTCACTGGTTTCTAAACTATTCAGTGGCTCAGTTAAAAGATCCCTTTTGTGTATTTTGGCAATGTGTGCTACTTCAGCACATGATCATTTACCAGCATACCTGCATGGTTGCTATCAAATAGTGGTTTTAGCATTTCACATTTGTCGCATACACACTCACACATACATGGAAGCACTGGTGCACAAACTGAACTCATAGCAAACAAGCTTAACTTGTATATCATGCATACTAGTTAGAATTTGGTGCTAAATCTACAGATATTACAACAATGTGGTAATACCAATCCAGCATCCAGTAACTGTAGTATAAGCCATGGATGTAGACTTAAGCAGCAGCAACATCCAAGTAAATGCTGTGAAACGCAAGGAAGAAATGCGCTGTACTTTTGTTACAGCAGAGTTTGCACATTTTACAGCATTTATTTTGAAAATTATTTATATATTTCCTAACTGGGAGAGCCCACATTTAATTTTTCTCAATCAGTCATCAACTGTGGAGTGCCAAAATGGTTTCACTTATGACTATGCTCATGTTACTTACATTTAAGACCTTCAAAGAGAGTTGATATAAAATCAAGATCTAAAGTATCAGTCATAATTAGATGAAACTCACATTTTAGTGTGGGCAGATAGTAACAACTCTAACTCAGATTAGATCTGCTTTTGCTTGGAGTGGATCAAGTCAATGATGTCGAACAAGTTTTTACACTTGATCAGCAATAAATCCAATATACTTTGGCAAGGAACAGTAGAACTCAAGGTTCAACAGGCTCAGTGGAACGGAATAAGAAGTAGATTGCAAAGAAATGTTTTAACTTCTCTTCATCCCTGAAAATTTGATCTGGACATGCAGTGAAATGACAAGGTCGAACTCTTAGAGTCTGGACGGACAAAACACTATCAATGAAATGTCAAGTAGAGAAAACTGGAGAAAGAATCAAAATTGCCAAAAAAAGTATATTATACATTGCGAAATGATTTAGATGCGTTCTTGTTAGATCCATAGTACATTGTTGATTAGACTATGGAAATACCCTGTTTTTTTGAAGTGCAAAAACTACCTACCTCCAAAGAGACAGAAATACAAGAATATTTGGCAGCTGGATTAAGGAAAAAATCCCCATAGAAAAGCTAGGAGAGCTCTGACTTGACTACCGTTTGTGACATAGATTAAGTGCAAATGTTGTTGCCTTTTGTTTAAATGCAGGAATGCAATGCACCTTTGTATATCAGAAACAAATTAAATCTAATGCCCTTAAAATTAATTTTATTTACTTTTATCATAGCTAAAACACACACTTTTACTCTGAAAACCATCTTGACTCTGGCAATAACTGCTGCAGAAAGGTAGGCAAGAGCAAAAGAGGATACCTAATAGAAAGTTTGCAGAAGAGATGTGTATTTAACATTATCGAAATGAGTGACAGTTCTAGATCTGACACAATGGTATAGAAGGGAGCTGAAAAGCTTAGGCAACATAGGACATCGCGCTCAAACGAAGGTGAGTCTATTAATTCAGGTTGTGGCGGAACTCATTATTAAAGGTGAGAGAATCCTAAGCTACTTCCGAGTGAATGGGGGAGTAGTTTTTCCAGTTACATAAGACCGAAGCCCAGATTTATGAATGTGAAAAATAAGATGAAAATGTATTGTTTTAGACTCCTATACTCTTTCTGGCAACTTTGTAAGACTGGCACTTTAAGATGTTTTGTGTTAGGTATTAAGTGCTCCATAAATGTCTTACTTATAATATACATGCAACAGAGCTGTATGTGATGTGCTCTTTTGTCAATTGCTTTGAAAATGACCCCACTTTGTTAAACCCAGCCTTTTGGTAGTGGATATTATTCCGTGATTTACAAGTCATTTACATGACTAATAATAAGGAGGAAAAACAAAACCACTCTGAATCTGTGGTAAAGGAGGAAATGTGTATTAATGACAACAATGCTCAGTTCTACCATTGGCACACAAGTCTAAATGATTATGGGCCTGATTACAACTTTGGAGGAGGTGTTAATCCGTCCCAAAAGTGATGGTAAAGTGACGGATATACCACCAGTCGTATTACGAGTCCATTATATCCTATGGAACTCGTAATACGGCTGGTGGTATATCCGTCACATTTGGGACAGACTAACACCTCCTCCAAAGTTGTAATCAGGCCCTATGTTATTGTTAGTGGGAGATTTGTCATGATTGTTAATACCCTTAAAGAACTCATTACCCAATAAGTGGTTCTCTCATTTCAGCGACCAGTCAGATTGCCAATACTGGATACAAATGACTACTTCAAAAAATGTGCCATAGACTAATAGTGATGTCACATAACAGGAGGAAGGTAAACTATAGTTAAAATATTTACTGACTCGAAATACTATTGTCATCTGCTAAAGATATTGCAAAAAATATTTTTTGCAAGGATGTGATCTGTTTATATTCCAATTCTGTATCATCTACCCTACAACCAGGCTTATTTACAGTGTACCTAGAAATACAAAGGGCATGGAAGAAGTAGAAGTGGTCAAGTCTTTCTGCATAAAGAAGCCACAATGATTTTCAAAATAGAACAGAACTACACACACACTTAAAGCCCTTGAACCTGTTTATGGCTTCACCTCAGCAGATCCAACGGAATCTAACTTTGTAAGGCACAGGATTGAGTAACTTTTGTAGTACTGCATGTTAAGTGAAATCCCACTGTCTAAAGTGTGATAAGCACAGATCATTAGCATGAAGTTGGTGTCTTAACTGGAATTGTTACAACAGATGAGTTCTATTTCATGGAAGGAAAATAACACATCTAAATTTCGGAAATACTCTGGTAGAATGAACAACATATGGATTCCACTTTGTGTGAATGCTGAGCATCTATCATCACATTTCTGGGGCCAGTAGATGAAGACCTGACTAGTGGGAAAATGTTAAAAGTAATTTCCTTGTCTGATTTTCATGTAAACCACTCCACTTATAGGGGCTTGTACTTTTATAAATTAGAAGAACTGCCACCTGTGACTCAAGGAGGTATCTTTTAGTGTGGTCTAAATCTGTTAACAGAATTTCAGCTTTCTCAACAAACAGAAGTAGTAACTTGGGGCCTAATTTACAGTTTGACCGAGGGTACTTCATCACAAACACAACTCATATCCGACCATCTTATCACAAGTGCATCGTATCCCAATTTACTCGTAATAAGGTGGATGACACTAAACTCTAGATCAGGTCCTTAATCATTAACTGTCTGACATATGGAAATTGTCCATTCAAATGACTCTTGGTCAATAGCACAATGCTATGCCATTTTTATTATAATCCTTTAAGGATTTCTCCACTTTTGATGCATTTCAGATCATAAGAAAGTCAGCTTAATACTGAAGTAGGATATACGTTAATATAGAATGTATCAGTGGTCAAGAGCCACATTTAATAACATTGCAGTCTCCAGCTCTGTGGTACAAGCAGCAGATTTGACTGCCTACTTTATTAACGGTAATCATGCAGCACGTAGTTACACCTTCAGTAGAAGAAAATCTTGGAGAACCTTTTTTGTGTAATGGGAATTGGCAAAAATCATCTTGGGGAAAAAGCGTCATCGACCCTGCATTAAATCCAAATTTCACAAAAAATGGCCACAAACTTGCAAAAGTTCCTTTATTAATAGGAATTGGAAGTTTGTGTGAAAATACAAACTAGGATGTGGAAAAGGAAAGACAAAATATATCCAGTCTGAAACATATTGAATAATTTAGATTTGGATAGAGTTTTTCTCTCAAACCCTACACCACTGGTAGCGGTAATCTGTTAAATCAGCTACTATAATCGTAAAACAAATTCTCTGAAATAGAAGTCAATACAGGTGTCAGTCAAGTGTGCTTGAGATAGCAATTGTAACACCTCTATTGCTGGGTGCACCCCCTACAATGTAACTCCTGTGATATCACAAATTATATGGTTGTGTGATATCACAAAGTTTAGTGGTTGTTTAAAAGTTAGCATGTTGTTGCTTGTGCTGGCATATGTAGATATTTTGTGCCTGTTGTCAGTCACTGCAGATTCGAGTTCTCAGTAAGGATTTAGCGGGCTAAAGGTGTGTAAAGCGGTTTCCATTACCCTTATGATTTCATTGAAGTAACGTGGCTGTAAATCAGATGGATCTTAGCAATAATGTACATACATAGGAAGAAAAAAATATATTTTACTTACCAGTGACAAAAGCACTACTCAGTGATTGTGAGGAGCAGGTTTGGGTGTTCCTCAGGACTTGTAATGCAGCCAGACAGCTGCCAGTGGATTCCTGTTCAGCTCTTTTTTGAAAAGCAACACAGTAGTGCGCACTCGTGTTCACTGGGCGGGTCAAACTCTTTCCCGTTATGAAAAATTATCTTCATAACCTTTCGAATAAAGACAAAGAAAGAGAAAATTGATTGATTTGGATATTTTTACAAGGTGAATTGGATAGCTTTTACAAACAAAAGGATGAAAGGGAAGTTGAGGCCTCACCAGCCACTGGATTTGGGAGACCTCTCTCAAGACAGTTTACATTTCAAACAAATTTAAACATTCTTGAATGAGTTGATGGCCCAAACCCAGACGCCCTGACCACATGGCCTAAGCTGGTTCTTTATTTCTGAGTTCATACAGGATACAGGGGAGTCAAACCGAATATGGGCCCAATTCCTAAAATAATAGTGCTAGAGCTGCACCGTTGGCACCGCTGCGATGAAGAGATGCACATTTTTTATATTCAAGAACATTATAGCCAGTTGTTAATGTGGAAAGCTGCACTGGTCTCCAGCCCCCGGCTTATTACTTGGAATATTATGTGACATTTGATAAATGTCACTATTGCACCAATGTTGTACAAGTGTACGATTCCACACTGGGGAAAATTGACCACACTCTACATTTGTACATTTGTTTCCTATCCAGGGCAAATGTATTATCTCAAGGAAAAAACTCTTGCCCTAGACAGCCAGAAACGTTGGAGAGGTTGTGTTGCTTTTTTTGTACTGGGAATGAATTTACTCAAGCCCTTTTAGTCAGCAACGCTGTAAACATTTTGAGGGTGGAAAATGGTCCAAGAGGGCATTTGTGAATGCCTACTTATTCTCAAGTGCCAAGTTTCACAAACTTTCAAGCCCCAGCATGCCTTCATCTGCCCACTCTTTTGTGGTTTTACATCAACATAATTGTATGCAGTAGTGGCATAAAATTACACTGAAGTAAATGCCTTTACGCCGGCAATGTATTTGTTTACGGATAATTGATAAGAGTAATGTCAGACATTTTTTACTGCAACCACGTTTGCTGCTGAAAATGCCCACTGAATCAGTTCCCAAGACTACATTCTATGGGGGTAAAAATAAACTTTGTAATCTGAATTGTACACCGGCAGTTCCCAAACTGTGGTCCACGTACCCCAAGGGGTCTATGACACATTTCCAGGGGGTCTGCAGACATTTAAAGGACTGGGCTGGCAGGAAAGTACTTCTCCAGCTGGGACCTCTTGACAGAAACACAAGTGTTTTTAAATATGTTACTTCATTTGTGCAGTAGTTTTAAAAGCACCACAAAGTTCCTTGTTTTCTAGCAGTTTTTGGGCAAAACTAAAAGTGCCTAGAGAACCCTGGTGATTAATGTACCTGCTCGGAAGAAATGGGAGTGTTAGTTTTGACTCATCAGAGGTAGCACAGGTGGTTAATATGCCTGCTGCAAAGAACGTGTATGATACATATCAAATAGCATCATTTTATGTGCAAAGCACAGTGGGTTACTGCTTTTGTCACAGAGATTTGTTTGTTACTGTGCAGTTCATAAGTTACATCTGTAATCTAACACAGTGAGCTATAAACTGCCATCAAAGAGCTGCATGCAAACTGCATGGTACAAGTTAGAAAGTTATGTTTTCCCAAGTCTTTGACTATCCAGATTCTGCTTTAAGGTTTGTTTGCATAGAATTAAATTCTTATTATTAAAGTCAATGCTAATCACTGTGTTATGTTCTGAATCCTGAGTTTGTGCTTCTCCAGACCAAGCACTGTTAGAAAATGCCTACCAGTATTGATGACATGTGAATCCCACACCGAGCAGTCCCCTTTGCCTTATGTAACATTTTCTATAGAAATATTTACACACATATGATTCATTGTCTCTGTATGTGTGTCTTGTAAAGTGCTCCAACACCCTACACTGGTATGAGAGGTGCTATAAAACAAATAAAATACATGTGACTGAGGGGCTATGAAGAGATGAGAGGCACTTAAGTTTTTACTTCCTTTCCCCACCACATATTTATTTCAAAAAGCTTTCTTAGATCTTATGTACTGAGAAAATAAAGAAAGAAATCGCTTGGGAAATTTAGAATCTGACCTGAGGATTCAACTTTCTAAAATAAAGACAAACATTGAAAAGATAGTCACTGAGCTGCAGCACCAACGTTCCCAATTTTGGATTTTTGCATATTTTGTCAATATAAAATAGTACAATCTTTAGTAATTCAGGTATTTGGTTGGTGTGTACTTGTTTGCGTATTTTTTGCGAATTACTGTTTTAATGTTTGCCATTTAAATGGTACAAATTGCTTGTGGGTCCCTGGCTTGCAGTAGTGATTCAGTAGGGGGTCCACAGGAGTCAAAATGATGGGAACCACTGTTGTACTTTATTTAGTTCAAAACACCAGAAAGCAATCAAACCATGATATCTAATACCAGACAGTATCTGCACTGTATAGGATACATGAAATTTAGGTAGATTTGTTTTGTGAGAGAAAAAGTGAAAAAGGAAGATTAAGCTTCACCTGTCCAAGTTTCTGTCCTGTCTAAATGTTGTGGGTGTACAGCTATTAATTCTGCTTTGTGTTCAAGACCTATCAGGAAATGTGCCACACGAAACTGGTCCTATGACTGTGTCCATGCTAAATAACTAATATAAGTAATATATAATTAATGTTCAAATAAGCATATTTACGTTTTATCGCCTGATTTTGTTAAATGTACATTTCAATGTTTACATTATTTGCCCATATATTTTCTCAAATTGCTATGATCTTGACATTTTTGCTTCCTTTGAGCACAACTAAAGCTTTCCATATTTCCTTACATAAGGCCTCATTACGAGTTTGGCAGTCTGACGTTAAGACCATCGTGGTGGCAGCTGCCAAAAGATCCCCATGTTGGAGGTCATACAGACCGCCGTATTACGAGTTACACAGCCAGGACTGCTGAGATCCAGCCAAAAGTCAGACACTGCCAGGACTCTGGAGGGCAGGAAAGAGGCCGTTCCACCACCAGCACCGCTAGCTCATCAAAAATCCCCTGAGCCAATTACACCCCACAAAACACAATATTGGTTCTTCCATGGTGGTAAACCAATGGTGGTGCGAACCGCGGCAGTCTACACAGTAATATACCACACCACATTGGATAGTTTGAATTCCACATGTCTGACACACATCCACACACCGACACACCTACAAACTGCACTATTAAACACATCCCTTTAGACCCTACAATCCTTTGTATAAAACACACCATACACTAAAAGATAGAGGCTGCACACGGATATTAGACACCATTGAATAGGCACCCCTCAGCACTCCAAATACAACTCATCACACACTTGCACATCATACATATCTCACAATTTTATTAGCCCATCAGACACCACCCATCACCCACTCACAACATAGCACCCACACCCCATCACCCTTTTTTTCCTTATCGTGTTGTCCACCACTACCATGTCCTCACAGAAACATCCCTGATTCACAGACGATGAGTTGAGGGTCATGGTGGACGAAATCATCAGGGTGGAGCTACACCTATTTGGAGCACATGTCCAACAAACCTTGATTGCCAGGAAAATGGAGATGTGGCAAAATATAGTCAACAGGGTAAATTCTGTTATCCACGCTCAACGGAGGACATCAGAAAGAGGTGGAACAACCTCAGGGGGGAAAGTACGTTCCTTGGCCACCAGCCACCATCTGGCGGTCCACAAGACTGGCGGTGGGCCCCTACCTCTTCCCCCAATGTTCGGAGAAGGTCTTGGACGTCCTGCATTCTGAGGGCTTGACAGGAATATCTGGAGAAGAGGAGTCAGGTAAGACACAAGACTGAAAATGTCACCCTAATGTTCTGTCTTGCATGCTCACTGATCACCTTTTGATATCTTAGCAGCCAACACACTCACCACCCCTGTGTCTAACTGTCCAAATACCTCTTTCTGGCACACCACATGCCAACTAAACTCCCCTGGGGGCACAGTATCTGTGAATGGTGTGGGTAGTACAAGGACTGACAACACCACAGATCCCAGCAGGCACTGTTCTACCTTTCAGAAAACCAGAACAGTGTACCGAAATGAAAATAGCATTGCATGTCAACTACACAGTCAACTAAACCCACCCTAATGGTCCACAATCTCACAGTCTAGGCAATGACAGCAATGCCATGGACATCTGCCAGTACAATACCATCAACCCTCAGCTTCAGATGTGGCCAATGCTAAAATGGCCCTTTTGGCTCCCAACACCCATTGAAAGAAACTCACCTAGGAGGAACACACATTGCTGCGGTGTGTTGTAGTAGGTGTAACCTGGTATATATGGCCAGGTAAATTGGTTACCCCTAAGCTGATGTTCAGGTCAGTTTCCATATTCTGCAGCTTTCTGGTGTCTCAATACTGAATTACTGCAAACTGGGAGCTAACATGGACAATATTAAGCTACACAGCAGGCAAGATATGAGTCTATCAACAGACATACAACTGTCAAACTAATCTGGTATCCTGTAGCAAGGTGTATGTCAGAGGAATTCCCTGTACCCCATATAGCTCTACCCCAGATTTGAAAGCAGGTGTCACTTTCATATCCTGTACATGGCTCAAAGCATATCTACCTATCAAAGTTTGATACCACATTTTGCATCACAGTCTATAACTGTCTGTTCCACTTCTTTAACAGGTCACCTACCCATTGTGAACAGGGATAGGACACCTGAGACAGCCACTTCTCCCTGGATGAAGCCCTCATTTAGGACAACACCCTCAATGTGAGGTCATTGAGGATGACTCTGGCTCATCTGGGACACCTGGTCAGTCTACAATTGTCAGCCTCACCCTGTCTACATCGACCTCTCTCAGCCCTGTTGCATCTACATCCCAAGCAACCATTCGCCCCCAAACCTGTGTTCCAAGAACAGTTAATACCGTTGTGTGCCCCCAAGTACAGGTACCGGAGTCAGCACAAGAATACCCTGACAATGAAGGACCTGTGGGAGTGGGCAAACTTTGCCAAGGTCACAGGCACGTGGGGGTACGGTGTGTGGGAGGGTTGGTGCAGGGCAGTGGATTCAGGCTCCTAGGGATACAACTGGCCAGGACACCATCTCCCAAGTCCTGGCAGGCTACCAACAGTCCCAAGGCATGATGGGCTAAGTACTTGCCATGATGGGGGAGATTAAGCAGCTGCAGAGGGACAACCACCAGGACGTCATGCAAAAGTGAGAGGCCCACAGGGCCAACATGGCCTCCTTAACAGGGGTGCCGAGAGACATTAATACCACCCTGTGACAGATCGAACAATATACAAACGACGACGAGGTATGCGGTTAGTTTATGGTGGGATTTTTATTCTAAGTTTAAGGTGGAACAAAGAGAAAAACATGAAGTTTATAACCAAGCGGGCGGGGTTTCCTTAGGGTTTGCGGTGTTATTGTTCAGTTTCCTGTATTGTTGATTTAGTCTCAATGTCTCTTGTTTCTTTTCCAGGGTGACTTCTGGCGGGTCCCCTCAGGTGGATTCCAGGATACCGGAAAACAAAGGAAAACAACACCCGGGTAAGTATGGGGTTTAACCAAGGTTATCTCACTCTTTCTCTGTAGTCTTGTCTTGGTATGGGTAGGAACGATAAGGAGGGGGGGTGTCTGTGCGGAGTTGGGGGATAAGTGCTCTCAATCTCTAGTCATCGATTTGTGGGGTGCTCATACGTGCTCGTTATTGTGCCCCTTTCTTTTCCCTCCCTTTCCTCCCTTTTGTTCCTCTATATCCCCTCCCCAGTCCCTAGTCTGATATGGCCTTTGTTTTGGTCCACAAGGACCGTACCTTGGTGAGCCACGACCCTCCAGGGTCGTGGCTGGCGTTGTGGCGTTCCTCTGCTTCGGTCTCCTCTCTAGGGCTCTCCTCTCCTGCTCCTCCGGTCTCCTCTCCTGGGCTCTCCTCTCCTCGGTCTCCTTCTCCTGGGCTCTCCTCTCCCCGGTCTCCTTCTCCTGCTCTCTCGGTCTCCTCTCCTGCGGTCTCCTCTCCTGCGGTCTTTTCTGAGGTCTCCTTCTCCTGGGCTCTCCTCTCCTCGGTCTCCTTCGGTCTCCTCTCCTGGGCACTCCTCTCCTCGGTCTCCTTCGGTCTCCTCTCCTGGGCTCTCCTCTCCTCGGTCTCCTTCCCCCGTGTTCCGGGTCCGTTCCCTCTTTTAGCCACGCCGCGCCGGGAAACCCACCCGGTTTCCCAGGCAGCGGCCCTCCTACTGCCTCGCTCGTATCGCGTCGCCCCGGCAACGGGGAGACGCGGACATGACGTATCGGCCTGGTTCGATACGTCATGTTGAGCCGCGGTTGCCAGGAACACCCGGTCACACACCCTGAATAGGTTATATCCTAACAGCAGACCCCTTCCATAGGCCATGTAACATCATGCCCTTCTACATCTGTGGCAGTGGAATGGAAGCTCTGCAAGGGGAAGTACATGCCTCAGACATCCACTGCCTCTGTAGCTAAAGAACCCCAAGCGAACGTGGAGGTCCACCAAAACATCCAGGTGGAGCAGATGCCAAGACTTCAACCACTGCCAGGAAGTGATCCTCTAATGACTGGTTCCCCTTGTGTGTCACAGATGCACCCTGCTGACTGTGTTACAACAACTCCATTTCCATTTTCCAATGGCACAAGGACATTGGAATCGAGACTCCAAATGTTGTAGCAGCTACCCTGATGATTACAGTCACCATGACTGAACCCTTCACTGTGTCCACTTAATGATTTGATCCCATTCCTTAAATATCCATGAACACTTGTAAATAAATACTACTAAACCTCATATGTTTGAGAGTCACTTATCAGCTAATTTGAAGAGTTAACTGTGAAATTTGTTGTTTACACATGATATTCACATATGTACCAAATCTGTTAAGTCCCATCTCTGGTGCAGCTCTTTGTACATTTATACAAATGGACACATTCCTAATCCCATTTATTGCACTTTCCTGCACACAGGTTGACAACATGCCAAATATCACACAGTGCTTTACAGCTTCACAATTTAAAGCTTCAGCATAAGTGTGAATAACACTCACTGCACAGACTAATGAAGTTAGAGACATGTCAGCCTTTGTCTATATAAATTGGCAAACAGATTGGTTCTATTAGTCATCTGCTAAAGCCTTATCTCATTCCCATACCATACCACTCTAATAAGCATAACCCATGATGCAGACAGAGGTCAGTACAACAGTCCCCAGCCATTGAACCTTCCACTTACCATGGTCAGGTATCTGTAAGCATGCCACTCATCTATGTCAGTCTTTACAAACATGCACGGTGGCCTGCAATGAGTTAACACATTGACAGCTACATACAAGTTAAATAGTATTTACATCAAACTATTGAGAAGGTAGAGATTATGGATTGCACAGGATGACATCTGTCAGAACAGTACACTCCCATCCGGTTGTCCTGACAGTCTGGGCATAGAACTCATACATCACCAATATGATGACATACAATACCTGGATCTATCCATGTTCACCTCACATGTCAGACCTGCAATTTCCACTGTCTGTGACACAATTCAGAACTGACCAAATGAGGATGACCTTGTGAAGAAATCTGCAAAGTACAAATGTGATACAAATGGTATAGGCAGGTAACCGTAAGGGAGACCTATTAAGACATATCCTAAGTAAAATAGTAACACTGAGTGTGCAGTGAGACAAACATTAACAAAGGAGATCATCACGAAAATCACAAGTACAATTACAATTCTGCATGCACACCTGAGCTATGTACTGCTAGGCAACTAATGAGCTGTCTGATGGTCATACAAAGACCCTTCCAAAGATCTCTAAGCCTCCCAGTAACCCACTGAGTCAAGTATGTAACAGAACAACACATAGCAACAGTCATTTGAAGTACTGATGAATGAGATCTGCCCGGCTGTCTCCACCTTCATCCTTATCACTGTCATCCTCACTTGGCATTTCTGCATTCTCACCCGCTGGAACTGCTGGCTCCCCCTCATTTGGTATATATGGGATCTGTCGTCTCAGGGCGAGGTTGTGGAGCATGCAGCAGGCAACAATGATTTGACACACTTTGGCGGGTGAGTAGAAGAGGGCTCCACCAGACTTATCAATGCAACAAAATCTAGCCTTTAAGAGCCCAAAAGTCCGCTCCACAACACGCCTTGTTCTTCCGTGGGCCTCATTGAAGCGAACTTCCCCTGGCATGGTTGGGTACCTCACTGGTGTCAACAACCAGGGATGGTTTGAGTAGCCAGAATCCCCTATAAGGAATGGTTACGTGTGCAAACATAAATCTTTCACATCCTTACATTTGGCAGCAAACATAAGATACTGACAAACATCACATATATCACTTACCAGCCAGCCAGGCCCTCTCTGTGTACTGTCATGTCATCAGCAGTGGGATATTGCTGTTCCGCATGATAAAGGCATCATGAACTGAACCTGGGTACTATGCACATACTTGAGAAATGTAGAGGTCTGCCAAACAGACTACTTTCACATTTATGGAGTGGAAGTTCTTCCTGTTCCGATACACCTGTTTATTGCCATTTGGGGGAATCAATGCTACATGGGTACCATTGATGGCTCCCACCACATGTGGAATGTGTGCCAAAGCATAAAAATCTGCCTTCGCATGGGCTTAATCCTCACGTTGTGGAAATCTGGTGTAGCTGTTCAGGTGTTTTAACAATGCTGAGAGTACAGCCTTCAAGACCATACTGAACATAGGCTGGGACATGCCTGCAGTTAGGGCCTCTATATTCAGAAAGGACCCTTTGGGTAGGAAATGCTGCACTGACATGACTTGTACAATGGGTGGAATGCTATTGGGATGACAAATGGCAGTCATCAGATCTGGATCCACCTAACAACACAGATCCATGATTGTCTGCCTATCCAGACGGTAGATCTGGATGACATGTCAATCCTCCATGGTCTGCAGGTCTGCTAGTGGACTGTACACTGGAGGTTGTCTGACCCTTTGCTTTCCAGGGTAACTAGATGAAGGAATACAAGAAGATATGTTGATCAGTCATTGTGTCCATTCTAAGTGTGAATCCACATGTCACACATGATGTGTGGACATGCCATATGAAATAGTAAAACATGGTACACAGGACATACCTAGGGAAATAATGGCTTATTGCTGCCATGTCATCCCCTTACCTCAATTATGACTAGGAAATGGATACCCATGTCACTGAAAGTCTCAGTGAGAATGACATTCTTATCATGTTTCACATATCATAGACACTAATACCATCTATGCAATTGCCATGAGGGTGAAGATCATGTCACTAATGAGACATAGCTCACATATCATGTATCTTACAACATGCAAGTTAAATTGGAATTAAAATTAATTGTTGCTCAAAGTCAGCACTGGAAACTATGGCGTTTATATGTTTCTGACCTTGTGACGTGTCTTTATTTGAACTTTTCCAACCATCTAAGGACCTTAAAATGACAGCTGCATGACCTACTACAGAGGACATTAGGAAATTACCTATGTGCACCGGCGGAAGCCACCATGGCAGTAAGAGGATACTACCGCGGTGGATATTGCCATTGGAACACATTGCTGCCTTTGGTGGTCTTGGGCCAATGGCGATGTCCGCTGGCGGTGACGGTGTCTTATTTTGCGGACGTGATCACCATTTCATACTTCATCTCTCACTTGACTCCTGATACTGCTGCCAGCAAGACTTCCACAACTTAAGCTGCTGTGTACTGCCTCTGGGAGCAATCCTGCTACATCCTACAGGTGATAGTACCCCTGCCTTCTCACCGAGGAGTTTGAGAAGCTGGTGGAGGAGGTCCTCCCTATATGGACAGCTCTATGGTGCACCAGAGGAGCAGGTAAGTGCATCATGTGCACACACATTTCCTTAGCCCAACGATACTTTGTGAAACTATACAAAGGCTGATGGGCAACATTTGTGATTGTCTGATTAGTCTGTAGGGTGCCAACGTTGTGACAGAATGAGATGAGTTCCTGGTCATTTACTTACGTTTGGTGACAGATTATGAGTTCTGAGACATTGTGGAGAGTGTTTGATGTATGTTCCCTGACCTACCTTGTGACTGTTGCACAAGGTTAGTGGAGTTGGTATACTAGACTCCTTCTGAAATTGCATCTTTGCCGATGTGTTTGATGTCTGGTCATATGTGATGACATGACAGCTGGTGCTGGAGATGCATGTTGTCTGCCTGTTTCCACCTTGCATCAGGCTTGACTGCATATGCTCATCTATCAGTGGAGGGGATGCTAAAGGTGGGTTGTGTTTGGCTTGTTGTACTAACAAGTAATAACCCTGCCTGTTGTAGTATGGTACATGTGGAAATGACATACTTTTTTTATCAATGTCATCCAAGCAAGTCAAGTTACAAGTTACAAGTTTATTCTTGATGCGTAATTAATAAAAATCAATACATCGATACATCACATTATTCTATAAAAAATAATAAATATACAATACAAAATATCAGTTTTACATTCTACAATCTAGATGATAAAAAGCATACCAAAACCTATTGTTATCTAAAAAGGGTTTCCACACTCCTGTGCAAAGATTTTTTATATTAATTGTCCTCTAACATTAGAAGTTTTCGAGATAGCAAGCGCAGAAACTTCACAAATTTAGCATTTAAAACCATGTCCTGGGTTTGAGGAAGGCAATCACTGCTTGCCGGCAAGACCGTATACCCCTCTGATTAAATAATGACTTCAATAGAAGTTTGGGTTCGGTTCCTAAAACGTTACAAATACAAACAAAATTAACTATATCTTCATGTCTGTTACCACATAGCCTACACTGGGGGATTTTTAGAGAGCGTTCCCATGGTACTAGGTGGGCATTGCCTGGAATAATCCCAAATCTATATTTAATAAAAAGATCTTTATCTGTCTTGGTCCACCCTGCCTCCAGGTACGGCTGAAGCTTTAAAAGTTTGTAATCATTAATGATCATCCACGAGTGTGATCTAGTAGCTAGTAAATCCTTGTCCATGATTAGTGATCTTTTTTTTGCAATCTGATATAAAAAAAATTAAAAAGAAATGTAAGAGATATTTGAGTCCCATAACTCCACTGCCCCTAGGTCGATTACTGCCTGGTCTAAGTACCGGTGCCCAGTGGCTGCGGTGTTTGAGCTGATCTCTTTCCAAAGGGCACGACAGAGCGGATTTTCCTTTGCCAGCTGTAACTGTTTCCAGGCTTTGATGTAGCTGGCTTTTCTGTCTATGCTTTGGTTTACATAGCCATACTCCAGCCTAATTTGTGCTAATGAGGTGTATCCCGGTAGCTGAAATAGGGACCTAAAGACTCTTCCAATTATTTTATTTAGGATAGTAGCGTCTTGCCCACACAGTGCTTCGCTTCCATATCCTAGAGTTGGAATTAGTTTGGTTGCCATGACTTTAAGCAGGGGCCGATAGCTAGGGCCGGTTAGAATTTTTTTTAAAGTTTGGAAAGCGAATAATAGCACGTGGCCTTTTCTATATAACTCCTGTTTCTGGGAAAGAAAGGAGCCGCGTTCATCAAAAAGTACACCAAGGTATCTGTACTGATTTACTTGTTTCAGAGGGCCCCTTTGTGAGTTCCATTTGATTTTTAAGGATTTTTTACTGATTCTCATTACTTTAGTTTTATCCTGGTTAACTTCCATTCCACTCTGCTCTGCATATTCAAATATCTTAACAATGAGTCGCTGTAGTCCTACTTTAGTTTGGCTCAGGAGAACCACATCATCGGCATATAGCAGATTTGAAATAATCATATCGCGAGCTTTGGGGAGTGCCTGTTTACCCTGTTTAATTCCACAGATAAATCAGATAAGAAGAGATTTAAATTGTATGGGGCCAGCACACAGCCCTGTTTCAATCCCTGCTTTGTCATAATTTTCCTTGAAAGGAAGGAGCCATCCCCTACCTTGACTCTTACCCACGTGTCTGTATGTAGCGGCTGTATGGCTTTTAATAAAGTCTCTGGTATTCTCCAGGAAGCTAGTTTCTCCCATAAGAGAGGTCGCCGGACCAGATCAAAAGCTGATTTAAACTCCACAAAACACAGATACAGGGGCTGTTTTTTGTGTTTGCATTTGTCAATAATCATTGATAAGGTTAATATGTTTGCAGCGGTGCCTAGGCCCTTTACAAAACCTGTCTGATTAAGAGGGATAATACTATTTTCCGTTGCCCAGCTACAGAGGTGTTCCAGTAAGAGACCTGCGTAGTATTTGGCTTCTACGTCTATTAGAGTTATTAGTCAGTAGTTATCAGGTTTTGTTTTGTTACCTCCTTTAAACATTGGGTGAATTATCGCTCCTTTCCAGGATTTGGGAATACTTCTTGACAATATACAATGATTGAAAGTAGGGGCAAGATTGTCACCCCAGTAAGTCAAATCTAGCTTAAACAGATCATTCAGGATCCCATTGGGGCCGGGAGCACCCCATTTCTACTTTTTTTTATTAAATTGATAACTTCTGTTGCTGAGAAGGTTATTTCTTTATTTTCCTTTTGGCCGAAAAGGGATTTTGATAAAATTTTCCCTGGACTTAATTTTTCTGTAGCCACTTCTAAGATTTTATCAACTAGCTTGGATTCATCAAAGTGTTGATTTAAATAGTCAACCCAGACGGGTTCCGGGATATTTGAACTAAACAAAGTGCTCGGGCCTTATTCAAATCATTGACCATTTTCCAAAAACCCTGAGTATTTTGTTTTTTACTTAGAAATAGGGCTTTTGCCCGGAGGTCTTGATGTTTCTGGTGTTTATGTTCCCATAGTTGTTTCTGATATGCATTATTTAGATTTTTTAAGTCAGCCTTAATACAGCCATTTGTCAGGTCCTTATTGTATAATTTTAATACTTTATTTCTTTCTTTCCTTAATTTAATAATATGCGCTGAATAATTTATGTTTGTATTTGCACCCCGCGCCTTATTTCGATATCTCTTTTTTGGTTGATCTACAAGAAGACTAACCACAAAATTGTTTAGGAAGAGCAACCAAGTTTCTATTGGGTCCCTGGTTATGTCCATGTTACATTGTGCAAAAATTGCCCTTGATCGGACCCCTATAGATTCCTTTAGTTTTTCGGACCATCTGAGTTTTTTACAGTTTATTGTTGTGACGTCTCCTGGCATGGTTTGTGCAGAGTTATGAGTAGGGGGATCATATCCTATTTCCAGGCATTGCTGGCCATGATCACTCATATCTGATTTTATGATTAAAAACTTTGTAATTAATGTAAGCAGAAATAGTGAGACAACAGTATAGTCAATTATTGTGTGGGTTTGGTTAGCGTAGCAGGTAGGTGCTGGCAGAGTGTCTCCCATTTAGAATTCTAAGCCCAAGAGCCTCAATGTCTTTTACTAGAGTGAGTGCTGGCGTACCAGCTTTTCCTCTCTCGATTTCCCCCAAAGATTGTTGTGGTACAGCCCATAGGTGATCTTGCAAAATGGTTTGTGTATTCCTTTCAAAGGGATTTAATAATTTTTGATTGAAATCCCCAGTTATCAGAAGCTCCAGGGGGCCTAGATCTTGATGGACAGTTACGACTATATCAATTTCGATGACATATATTTTTTGGATTGGGCATCTAGGTGGATGTAAACATTGATTAGGAGGAGGGGGTTTGAATGATCCCTATGCCACCCGTTTAGCTTCACTACCAGGAAATCTTTGTTTTTGACATATATTCGAGTATACAGTAATTTTAGACCTGCTGAAATGAACGTAGCAAGGTCCCCCTTTGAATGGTCGTACTTTTTCTCCTTTATTGCTGGGGATAAAAAACCAATATATCCATCGATTTCAAAAGGGTTTGTAGCCTAAGTCTCCTGAAGGAGGATGATATGGAAATTCTTCAGTAGGGTTGATAGATCTTTTTGGTTTGTGTTCAGTCTGACCCTGTTTATATTCCATGAGCAGACCTGAAAGGGGGTATTATATCGGTTGGTTAGCATGTTATGCGCACTGCTACTTACTAGTCAGTGACGTTTTTTTAAATAAGTTAGATGTGATATCTGGCCTAGTTCAGAGTGTACTAAAGGATACATATTAAAAGGAGTGCCCCCTAGAGGGTAACCCTCGGTTTTTCCAATTGCCGACCTAAGAAGTGAAAAGGGTTTACCCGACTCTTTTAATATTTGTTGATTTGATGGGTTTTTGTGTTCCTCTAACGCAGGGTCTCCAAACTTTTTTATGCCGCGGCCCCCCAGTTGAAAAATACAAATTATTGGGGCCCTCCTCAGAATTTTTCACAATTATTTTATAAAGATGGCAATGTTTAAATATGCCTAGACGGATTTAAACATTGCAGTTAAGTATTGTTACCTTTTTTTAAAGTGCAATAACATGTTTCTTCTTAAAACAAAACACTGTTATCTGTGTAATGCTTCTTTTGGGCAGAGCCTGGTGCCCCCCCTGGGATCACTTCAGGCCCCCCCTAGGGGGGCCCGCCCCCCAGTTTGAAGACCACTGCTCTAACAGATCGGGATATCCAATTTGCTTGGGGGTGCTGAGCTCAATTCCCCATTTTAGAAAGGCACATTTTTCATCAGCCACTCTTTTTACCAGAAATGGTGTCCTCCAGGTTACCAAAGTTGCTTTGTTAGGGAATCCTTTATTTGTCTTTTCCATTGAGATGAACTCTATAGAGACGATATCAGTGAATTTTATATCTTTTAGTGTCGGAGTAACTTGTAGTAGCTTCAATATGTTTCCCCTGTTCAAAATGTCAAATCGCCTCCTAGACTGGTATTGAGGTTCCAGTATCAGTTGTAAACAGTCATTTGACATACCGGGGTCGGGGCTGCCTATTTTGTCCTCCTGTTCACCAAGTTGGGCGAGCCTTAGATCTTCTACTACTCTGTCAGGCCGTTTTGACTTTATGGTCATTTGCTTTGTTATTAATCTGTTTGAGTAATCATCCTCCCGAGGTGGTTTTGACATTTCTCTTTTTTTTTTCCGATATTGGGCTGGTTGGGTTACAATTTGAGCCCCTTGGGGATAAGCATGTCTCGAGTTGGTGATCCTGATTATTGTCCCCTCTTCTTCAAAAGACCTCCTGCTTATTTTAGGGGTCGGGCTTTTTTTGTCTTTGTTCTCCTGCTGGTATAGGTTTGTAACCTGAGAAGCCATTTCTGGTTGGCCTAATTCAGATAATATTAGTGTAGTTTGCTGGTTGTTAATTATATCCCCCACAGTTGAAGCTTGTGCATTTTCCTTTTTTCCTTTTAAGTTTTGGGTCATACGTGTGGTTTGGCCGACTCTGGTATTAAATATTGGAAAAGGTTTATTTGTTGTTAATATTCCCTTTATAGTTGTCGAGGAGTCATTTGACCTGGACATATCATCTTCTGTGTCCAGGCTTAGGGTGTGACGCAAATTTTTTACCATTGGGCCCGGTGGAATGACTACTTTTTTGTTTCTTGCTTTTCTTCGTTGTTTCTTTTGTCTTTTTGTAAGAGACTTCACTGGCTGAGAAAGAGTCCCTACTGATTCGGGGAGAATAGAGGGGCCTGTATTTACCTTATGGTCTCCAACCTGATCACATTTAAGTTCCTCCTTGGCTTGCGCCACTTTGTCAGTTTGTTTCCTCGGGCACCCATATGCTCCGTATCCCAAGTTTCTGGAATCCCTTATCTCCCTCTGATCCAGGGGTGGCACTTCGGTTGTGGTTTGTTCATCAGGTCTCATGTTTAAATTGTCTTTCAGGTTCGTAATCAATTAGTTTAGGGCTTCTGGAAGGGAAGCCAACTTGTTGATTATTGCCTCACAGGTGCAGTCATTTATTGTCATTTCAGCAAACTTTTGAGCTCTCTTAATCAGATTATTTAAATTTGCCAGTTTCTGATCAATGCCTGCTATGGATTTGGCCATAGTATTCAGTATGTCCACCTGGACATCCATTTTTGAAGACTGGTAAACTAAAGCATCCAGCGTTAGCTGTGAGGTTTTGAAGAAAATGTCCCATACCGCTTTTTGATCCAGTCGGTCCTGGGTGTTTGGTGGTGGAGGGGTATTTTTATTGTCGTCCTCCTCATCTTCCCTTACTATCCTTTTTAATATAAGAGATGCATTTGGGGATCTGGTTCTAGAAAGAGAACTATTCATTTTAATTTCTGAGGTTCCAATTGTATGTAATTGCGGGAACGCCCCCATATCGTAATTGAAAGACTTATTACAATTGAGCATGGTAGAGCTCAGATCCCGATCTTGACATTGGTGTTTCTCCAGGTTATATTCAGATTCTGAGTGAAGATTCATTGCATTTGTTTTGCTATGGCCTTGCAACCCTGGGGAAGATTCACTTTGAAAGAAATCAGCTGCTCCTTTAATAATAATGTTTACCTCCAACGGGGGTTTGGTACCTAGATCGGGGAAATCGGTTTGGTTTACCAGTGGAGGTAAATTGGAAGTATCAGGGAAAGGTGAGGATCACCGGAGGGTCAATAACTCCAGATCGTTTAATGAGCCCCAGTCATTTTCTTTGAAGTTATCTTCCATTTGGTTAGTTTTTTCTCCCGAGGTAGTCTTCTTCGTCTCCTCTTGTTCCTTGAGTCTGCTTTTGTCATCCTGCTCATGTAGCAGACTACATTCACTTTTTATGGGGGAGATTGGGTGGGGTAGTGTTGCAGCACCACTAGGTAGGGAGAAAATTACATCCAAGGGGTCATTCAGGAAGTCGGCTTTGTTGAAAATGTTTCCTGATCTTTGTTTCCTAACAAAAAAAGGGGCTATGGGGGAGATCAAGGATTGGTGTATTGTCTTTGACTTCCCTTCCCCTTTTGGAGTTGTAGGTGAGGATGAGAGTTTATTTGATTTCTTGTTTTTCTTAGGTTGAGCCTGAAGAGCCCTTTCTTTCCCGGACCTCATCCTCCCGTTATGTAGATTTTTGTCTTTCTTTTTGTTATTTCTCCTTGCTTTTACAAAGTGGAAGATGCCTCCACATCTTCAAATGAGGGGCCCAGGAGCTTGAAGGCTTTTCTTTTCTTTTTCCTGGCCAAATAGACACGCCGCCACACCTCGAGTTTGAGGGGCACAAGCACGTGTGGCCCTCCTTTAATATTTCTTCAGTCAAATTATTGGGCCTAGCGGTCTATTTTGGAGCCAGTGTTTACAGGTGGTTCAGGTGGCCTAAAGCTTGCTCTCAGGTCTCCGATCTCCGTTGCATAAATGGGCTCCCCAGGCAATCCCCCCCCTCCTTCCTAGTCCTCCAAAAGGGCCTTGGACCCTCAGACCTGGCCCGCTCCACTGCCCTTGCTGCTGTGCGGTTTTTGGCGCAAGTTTACTTCCCAAGCAAAATCAGGTCGTCACCAGGGGTCACCAGGTGATGCTTGTCCTCGGAGCCAGGCAGGGAGGCAGGCCCGGGAATCCTGAGGGAAATCCGGAGGGTTCAGGGGGGTCCGGTGGACAGCGGGGGACAGCGCAGGGGAGAGCGTGCACAGATTGCGCCACCAGCCGCGCTCGTTCATTCGGGCGGCGTTCGAGCACAGGCCCCGCCTCCTCGCTCACTCGTGTCACCTCGCGGCACCACAAAGTAAACTTGGGATCTTTCAGTGGGGTTTCCCTCGGTGCAATCTCCCACAAAACGATCCCAAAGCTGCTTACAGTTGGAATCCTACTGGTGGGTGGGGGTGTGAAGCAGTTGCAACAGAGGGGGACAGGGGGAAGGGAGGCTCTGCTGGGCCCAAGAGCCGAGAGTCTACAGCAGGAGGGAGGAGCCCCCCCCCCCTCGCTCCTTGTCGCAGCGCTTACCGGCGCCTCCCCCGCTCCTTCACCAACTCCCCTTATGCCCTTCTGCCGCCAGCTCCTACCGTTGCTGCAGCCGCTGGCGGGCTCCCGGTTGTCTTGTCACGGCTGTCGGGGGATCGCGGGTGCTGCTGCCTGCCGCTACCACCGGGCATCCAGTCGGCTGTCGGGCTGTCGGGGCTGTCGGGAATCGCATTCTCACACTCTCGCTGTGAGCCACCCAACAGAGGCGTCCGATGCGTCGACAATCTCAACAGCAAATCTCTGGCTCACCTGACACAGTCACTGGACCCTCTCCAGGGTGCACTCAGGCTGCTGCAAGAGTTCTGCTATGCTTTCTCTGACAACGAATCTCTTGTATCTTCTAGTAAGAGAGGCTTCCTCCATGCAAGTCAACACACATCAGAAGGGGATTTGGCGTGCCATCGCCAAGTAAGTGCAGACTCTGTAGGTCCACAGTCGCGGAGCACCCACTGTCGGAAAAGGTGGGAGGACCTGAGACGCTAGGCCCAGAGGGATGTCCTCTCTAATGCTAGCTGTATTTTACTCCCAGCTCCATCTTGACCACTGACTCCATTTTGTGCTTAGCTTAGCTTCAAACACTGTCATATTCGTGGTGTAGATATTTTTCCGCGCACAACTTATGCAATATGTTTTTCGCTCCTCTCGCTCTCTTTCCCCCCAAGGCAGGGACATAACATGGAGTAGTGAGGGAGAGATAAGGATGTACCAGAGAATTTTTATGGTACTGCAGGGAAAAGTTTGGTCTTGGGAGCGCACCTTGGGATGTGGCCAATCTCTAAACATGCTCTTTCAACACGGACCTGGTACAGCCAGCGTTTGAACAACAACTTACTGTTTGGGAGGTGGGAGTTTCTCCTCTCTAGCTCATATAAGGTATGTAAGAGGAAGCTTGATGACCGGAGTTAGACAGGGACGCCTTTTCCCAGATTCCCATTGTGGGAAGTTCTCTCTTTTCACAGTCGTTTGGGTTCACAGCTTGCAGCTGGCAAAGAGATGATGACTATGTCATGCCACATGGTGATGCATTTTTAATTCTTATTTTTATCTTTGTGTTGTACATGTATATATACATATCACTATATATAGATATATATTCCGTGGTTGAAGTAGTGTATTTTCTTTGTTTGTTTCTATGATCATTATTATTCTACTGCTGTGATTATTTTCAGAAGTGTACTTGTGTTGTTGCATTTGACCTAAACGCTTTGCCTGTACGAACCTTGAGAAGTGCCTTAATAAATTCATTACTCAGACTAAGAGTGCTGCATTGTTGGCATTCTTCTCCCAGTCTGAAGAATAGCAAAACACTTTGGCGTAGTCGGAAAGGAGGGAAAGGTTGAAAAGGCTAAAATTTTAAAGTGAAATATGTTTGGCAAGAAGTTAAAAGCAGCATCGCAAACCATTTCTAAAAGTGCATGTGAGAACCTTATAATGTTTTGGCGAACAAGTGGTTTTGTTTTTCGGGGCTTTCTGAGTCCTGGGATGAATGCCTTGGGGATGCAGAGCCCCAAAATGTCTTTGTTTAAAAAAGGTACCTTTTGAACAAAGTGGTGATTTATCTATTTTAGGGCAGCGAGGGTGGATACTGCTCTCTGCCTATAGAAAATTGCATGAGAAATGCAAGCAGTTAGAAGAGGAGAATCAGCAATTAGAAAGGCAGTTAGTTGAAACTAAAAATGCTGTAACTATGCTGTCTTGTCAGAATAAGCTATTACAAGATAAGGCCGATACCTATCAGTCTGTGGCAGAGAAAGCCGCTGTCAAAGTTGCGCAGAACAATTTTCGGAAAATCAGGGGTAAAATAAAGCAAAAGAAAGTTCATTTAGCAATTGCCAATACAGGATTAGATCGGAATCCGGATTTATGGGACACAAATATATGGGAAAGTACTGATTTTGCAAATTCCAATGATGAAGAGGTTAAAAATGGTGGGGGCCAGTGTGAGCTAGATGAGCCAAGAGTGGTTCATGCACAGCCCATATTTAGATGAAAAATACAGGGCACTCCACAGAACCCGGGGGAATTGAAATGCATTCTTTAGAAGATTACACTCAGCAAGAAATTAATGATATTATGGACAGATTTAAACAGAAAAGTGGGGAAGCACTGCTTACGTGGATGGTGAGGTTATTTGACACAGGTGCTTCAGGGGTGACATTAGATTCAGGAGATTCAAGGAAGTTTTGTACTCCTAGCACTGACCCCCTTGAACAATTCAGGAGTCATAGGAATCAAGGCACAACTAATTTATTACAATTCACAGTCATGGGATGTTATCAAAAATATCATACTGAATCAGACTGGCCGCTAAATGATAAACCTCTGTACACATTGTGAGATGCCATGCAAAGAATTAAGGAAGAAAGTATGAAAACTGCTATTCTATTAGATGAAGCTCACAATTTGTTAGAGGCTCCATTGACCATTTCTGTACGAAATAAAATAATTCACATTGCACCTCCAGCTTACAAGCAAGTAACCCATCACTCACCTAATAAGCAGAAAGGGCAAAGAATAAAAGAGGTGCTGGAGGCGGTTCGCGAGCTAGGATAGCTGGGAGATTGGAGTAAACCAGAGAGAGCCTCAAGGTCTGAGGGTCACACAGATAACAACCGAGTAACTAGGAGAGATATATTCATGGCAGGCTGGGAGATTGGAGTAAACCAGAGAGAGCCTCAAGGTCTGAGGGTCACACAGATAACAACAGAGTAACTAGGAGAGATATATTCATGGCATTACTGAAGGATGGTGTCGGTAAGGAGCAGATTAATGGAATAGATACCAAAAGCCTGTGGGAGATGTACCGTAAAAGAGGCCTGGACCAAGAAGAAAGTAGCAGGCGGGTACACAAGCAAGATAATAAATGTGTAATTCAGAGTCAGCCACAGAAGCAGGAGGATGGAAAGGAAAGGAAGGCAAATGTCTCTTCATAAGGGAAAGAAGAGGAAGGTTGGGACAGTGAGGGGTTAAATGTTGAAAGCAGGGAGGGAGTAGAGCCTGTTCACATATATGAAAGCATATATCCAGACCTGACTTGGGCAAAAGTTGACAGGTTTATATCAGACTAGGAAAATGGGCAAGCTTCGGTACAGGCATGGACTCGTAAAGATAATAGACCCAATGTTGATTTAGAAATACACTATGTAGGTAAATGCCACTATTGGCATGGTTACCCCCCCCACACAAACTTTTTGTCTAGTGTTGATGCCAACTTTGATTGAAAGTGTGCTGGGAATCTGCTAACCAGGCCCCAGCACCAGTGTTCTTTCCCACAAACTGTACCTTTGTTCCCACAATTGGCACAGCCCTGGCACACAGTTAAGTCCCTTGTAAAAGGCACCCCTGGTACCAAGGGCCCTGTGGCCAGGGAAGGTCTCTAAGGGCCACAGCATGTATTATACCACCCTAAGAGACCTCTGCAGCTCGTATGTGCTGGTGGGAGAGAAAAAGGACAAAGTCGACATGACACCCCTCTCAGGGTGCCATGCTAACAAACCACTGCCAGTGGCATAGGTAAGTCACCCCTCTAGCAGGTCAAGAGCCCTAAGGCAGGGTGCACTATACCGCAGGTGAGGGCACAGCTGCATGGGCAATATGCCCCTACACTGTCTAAGTCAATTATTAGACATTGTAACTACAGTGTAGCCATATTGAGTATATGGTCTGGGGGTTTGACATTTCGAACTCCACAGCTCCATAATGGCTTCACTGAATACTGGGAAGTTTGGTATCAAATGTCTCAGCACAATAAATCCACACTGATGCCAGTGTGGGATTTATTGAAAAATGCAAACATAGGACATCTTAGAAATGCCCCCTGTATGTTAGCCAAACTGCTAGTGTAGGACTGACCGGTCTGTGCCAGCCTGCCACTTTCAGACAAGTTTCTGACCACATGGGGTGAGTGCCTTTGTGCACTCTGTGGTCAGAAGCAAAGTCTGTCCTAGGTGGAGGTGCTTCACACCTCCCCCCTACAGGAACTGTAACACCTGGCAGTGAGCCTCAAAGGCTCAAGCCTCGGGTTACAAAGCACCAGGGCACTCCAGCTAGTGGAATTGCCTGCCCCTGGACAAAGCCTGACTTTTGGTGGCAAGTCTGGTGGGAAAATGAAGGAAAACAGGGAAGAGTGACCACCTCAGCCAGGACCACCCTTAAGGTGTCCAGAGTCCTCCCTGCAGAATCCTCCATCTTGGTTTGGAGGATAGGGAGCAATAGGATTAGGTTTTTGCCTCCACCCCCCCAAAGGGAGTGGGCAGAAGGAGGGTGTAGCCACCCTCAGGGTCAGTAGCCATTGGCTACTGCCCTCTAAACCCTAAATCGCCCCTAAATCTAGGATGTAAGGGCCTCCCTGAACCCAGCTCCTCAGATTCCTGGCAACCTACAAGAAGAAGGACTGCTAAGCTGAAACCTCCAGCAGAGAAGAAGGAAGACGACAACTGCTTTGGCCCCAGCCCTACCAGTCCATCTCCTGCTCCAGAGAACCTGCAAAAAGACCAGCGTCACATCCAGCAGGACCAGCGACCTCTGCCAACTTCAGAGGACTGCCCTGCACCCAAAGAGGACCAAGAACTCCAGAGGACAGCGGCTCTGTCTAAAGAAACCAACAACAAAGGACTCTCACCTCACTCCAGAAACGTGAGTCTTGACACCTGTGCACCCGACGCGCAAGGGCTGTGTTGAGGTGGTCCAACCAGCAAGAGAGGGTCTCCAGGCGATTGCTAGCAAGTTCTGGGATGATCTCTCCACCCCTCCACCACGACCCCTGACCGCGACTGCCCCGGATGAAGATAACCGATGCCGGAAGAACCACTGTACCCGCAGCCCCCAGGCCTAGGAGAAACTGACCCCCGGTGCAGCATCGTCCAGCAAACGGCCCTCCTCCCTGGCCAGCCGGTTGTTTGCCCGAGAAGCCCCCCTGGACCTCACCTGCAGCCTCTGAGTGACCCCCATGGTCTCCGCTGAGGGTGCGTGTTTGGTGCCTACTTGGGGCCCCTCCCGTGCTCATCAAAACCCCCCAGGTCTCCCATCCAAGCCGCGGGTACTTACCTGCTAGTAGACTGAATTCCTAGTGCCCCCTGTCTCTATAGGAGCCCATGTTAATTTGGCTCCGCTTTGACCTCTGCACCCGACCGGCCCCATGTTGGTGGTGGTGGGTGTTTGGGGTTACCTGGAACCCCCAACGGTGGTCTACCTAAAACCCAGAGACAGGAACTGTAAGTTTGATACTTACCTGTAAAACTGTACTATCTTTTCTTCCCCCAGGAACTGTTGAAAAATGCAGTGTCCACTTTTAAAATAGCTTTTTGCTATTTTAAGAAAAACTTTATACATTGTCGATTCCATTCAAAGTCCTAAACATATACTTGCAAAGTACCTTTCATTTTAGGTACTTACCTGCAACCTGAACCTTGTTGTTCTAAAAATAAACTAAGAAAATATATTTTTGATATATAAAAACCATTGGTCTGGAGTTAAGTCCTTGAGTGTGTGCTTCTTCTATTGTCTGTGTGTGTACAACAAATGCTTTGCACTACCCTCTGATAGGCCTAACTGCTCGATGACACTACCACGAATAGAGCATTAGTATTATCAACTTTAGCCTCTGTTAAGCCTCTGGGGAACCCCTGGACTCTATATCTCATTTTGATACAGTATATACAGAGCCAGCTTCCTACACCCTGGAAACACAAAACTGTGCAAAGAGTCCGAGCATTAGTTGACACCGGAGCAGAGGCCTCTTCAATTTATGGAAATCCCAAAAAGTTCACTGGTCAGCACATCACAGGGTTGGGTGGGAAACAAACCCCTGACATGCAGACTACTGTTTAAATATAAATAGGAAGAACGCCAAAAAAAGAATACACTGTTTTGATTGTGCCCCTTCTAAAATATATACTGGGAATTGATATGTTAAAGGGGATGACTTTGTATTTGGATGATGGGTGTTATCAATTTGGCTCAAAAAGATACATTTCAGTGGCAGCTATGAGGGTGCATCCTCTGAAGATACCCCCAGTGAAGGTGCCCCCAGAAACCAAGGTAATCCGCTTGAAGCAGTATCGCATTCCAGGAGGACATGATGAAATAAGTGAAACCATCCTAGAAATTATTGAGGCTGGTGCAATAGCTCTAACCACCACTGAATGGAACAATCCTCCTTTGGCCCATGCGCCGACCTGATGGGCGCTATAGAATGACCGCTGATTACCATGAGCTGAATAAACATACACCCCCATTGAGAGCTGCAGTCCCAGACACCATCACTTTCATTGACAGAATACAGAAGCATGCAGGGACTTGGTATGCAACCATTGATATTGCTAATGCTTTCTTTTCAATACCATTGGCCCCTGAATGTCAAGAATAATTTGCTTTTTCACATTCTGGCAGACAATGCCAAATGTTATCCTTGCCTATGGGGTAAATACACAGCCCCACCATCTGTCCCCGGCTGATGTCAGAGCACCTGGATGTAGTATCTGTCATTCCAGGACTGCAATTAACCCATTACATTGATGAAGTGCTAATTCAGTGAGAGACACAAGAACAGGTGCAGACTCAGTTGGAGCAGGTTGTGGAACTCTTTCAGAATAAAGGGTGGATGATTAATCCAAATAAGACACAGGTACCCTCTCATAATGTGAAGTTTCTAGGGATTGAGTGGAATCAGGGACATAGAGAGGTGTTGCTGCAGGCAAAACAAAAGATTTTAGCGTTGGCCATTCCCAGCACTAAGCAGGAGACACAGCGATTCATTGGATTGTTTGGTTTTTGGAGACATCATATTCCTCATTTTAGTCAGATTCTAGCCCCTTCATAAAAGTAACATGAAAGAAGCATGAGTTTGAATGGGGGGAACAGCAGCAATGTGCATTTGATCTGGCAAAGGAGATGATTCAACAGGCTTTAGATTTATGGCTAGTACAGGAAGGAGACATTGAGTTGCATATAACCGTTCAGGGGCCATATGCAAGTTGGAGCATGTGGCAAAAACAGGGAAGAAAGAGGGTGCCCCTGGATTTCTGGAGCCATATGCAAGTTGGAGCATGTGGCAAAAACAGGGAAGAAAGGGGGTGCCCCTGGGTTTCTGGAATAAAAGTTACCTGATGCTGGGGAGCGATATACTCCCTTTGATAAACAGTTCCTTGCATGCTACTGGGCTCTAGTGGATACTGAGCAAATGACCCTAGGTCATAATGTGATTTTGAGACCTGAGATTCCAATAATACAGTGGGTGATGAGTTCACCTAAAACCCACAGTATTGGACATGCACAAGAAGCTAGTATCATGTGTTGGAAATGGTACATACAAGACAGGGCCCAAGTGGGACTAGAAGGCACCACAGCACCACATGAACAGGTGTCACAAGCCCCCGGGCAGGATGAGGAGAGGGTGCAGGAGGTATCACAGCTAAAAGAGTCACCAGTGAGATGGGGTGAGCCATTTGAATCCTTGTCCCCTGAGGATAGGAAGCATCTATGGTTTACCAATGGTTCAGCCAAGTATGTGGGGGCCAAAAGGCCTTAGAAAGCAGTGTCATACAATCCGATCACCAAGAAGCTGTTGACCACTACAGGAGATATGCAGAATTGTATGCTGTGTATCAAGCATTGAAACAGGAATAACCTGGAACTTACACCGATTCTTGATCCACTGCCAATGGGTTAGCCACCTGGTTCCCCAAATGGCATGCACATAACTGGCAAATTAATTCCAAGGAGGTGTGGGGCAAAGAATTGTGGCAGGAAATTTGGGAAATGCCTGAGCAAAGTACTGTTCCGTGTGTCATGTAGATGCTCACTGTCCCATTGATTCTCTAGAACGCTGGTTCAATTCCCTTGCAGACGACAAGGCCAAAATCTCAGTGGCAGAAGTGGCGACGCAGGATTACGACTTGGTGGGGATGGCTAAATGGGTGCGCCAAAAAGATGGACACCTGGGAGGGAAAGCCACTTACAGGTGGGCAAAGATTAGAGGGATGCACATTCTCCTAGATTTGATAAAAACTGTGATCTTGCAATGTCCTATTTGTCAACACACACAACAGAGTCCCGCAAACTGTCAAAGGTCAGTTGGGAAGAGGAACGTTCACATGATGATTGCTACCGGTCACATCAAGCATGTTAAATTACCAGTGGGCTGGTTGTTCTCATGTGGAAATAACACTTTCACCTACATTCCCGCTAATATAACTGGTGGACCGTGTGCCTTTCCACGATTAGGAATCATGATGTTTCCATTTCATTCTGTACATACTTGTTATCTAAGGAAAGCTATTCAATTAAATGAAGGCTGTGATTCTGACATGCAACTATTATCTAAATCAGAATATATAAGCTTGAGTCTCTCTATTGCAGGCGTGCCCGGATTAGCCATTTATAATACTAGAATGATCAATAAGTTGGCATGCTTAATAGTTAAGAATATTAATTATACTTCCATTGCTTTATCTGAATTTTTGCTAGATATACATGAAACTAGAAAAGCAGCATTGCAAAACAGAGCCGCTATTGCCCATTTACTGCTAAAGCATGATCACGGTTGCTCTGAATTGGAGGGCATGTGCTGTTTTAATTTGTCAGATCATTCTAAATCCATCCAGTCCCATATTGACAGTTTACACAAATTAGTGAAAGGAGTAAAACAAGATATAGACAAAGAGTGGTGGGACTGGTTGTTCCAGTGGTTGTCCGATTTTGGACAATTATGCAATGTTTGCGGTGGGATACTCGTGGTAATGTTGTGTTGCTGTGTACAATGCATACCTAATTTACTTGCAATGTTTAGATCAAAAAGTTAATTTTCAACCCGCATGTTACGAGAGTCAGTGGCCAAAGGGTGGAGTGAAATGCTAGCTGTATTTTACCCCCAGCTCCATCTTGCCACTGACTCCATTTTGTGCTTAGCTTAGCTTAGCTTCAAACATCATCCTATTGGTGGTGCAGGTATTTTTCTGCTCAAAACTTATGTAATATGTTTTTTGCTCCTCTTGCTCTCTTTCTCACCAAGGCAAGGACATAACATGGAGAAGTGAGGGAGAGATAAGGATGTACCAGAGGATGTTTATGGTACAGCAGGGAACAGTTCGGTCTTGGGAATGCACCTTGCGATGTGGCCAATCTCTAAACATGCTCTTTCATCATGGTCCTGGTACAGCCAACATTTGAACAACAACTTTCTGTATGGGAGGGGGGAGTTTCTAGAATTTTCATCTCCAGCTCATTTAAAGTGTATAAGAGGAAGCTTGATGACCGAGGTTAGACGGGACTCATCTCCCGGAGGGGGACGCCTTTGCCCAGAGTCCCATTGTGGTAGTTCTTTCTTTTCATTGTTGTTTGGGTTCACTGCTTGCAGCTAGAAAGAGATGATGTCTATGTCATGCCCCATGGTGATGCATTTTTAATTCTTATTTTTATCTTTGTGATGTGCATGAATATATAATCACTATAGTTAAATATATAATCCATGGTTGAAGTAGTGTATTTTCTTTGTTCGTTTCTATGATCATTATTATTCTGCTGCTGTGATTATTCTCAGAAGTGTACTTGTGTTGCTGCATTTGACCTAAACGCTTTCCCAGTATGAACCTTGGGAAGTGCCTTAATAAATTCATTACTCAGACTAAGGGTACTGCATTGTTGGCATTCCTTTCATTTTTGTCTTTTCCCAGTCTGAAGTACAACAAAACATCCTCCCAACGAGGACATTGGTGCCCATCGGACCATGAACCCCCTAATGGCCCGCATTTTTGGCAGTGGCCTACCCTGAGTTGGATGGGCATTTTAAGGGAGCACAGCAGCCCCAAGGGGGTAAGTAAAGACCTAACTCATGTTTGTCACCTTACCAGGTGATTGAGTGAGGGAACAGAATGTTGGCTGTGACAATGTGGTAAGTGCAAAGTGTCACAGATTTCTTGTGTACAAATTGATATACCATAGGCATCTATAACACATAGGTGTGCACATACAAATGTATTTAGAGAAATATTATTCAACTATGTTGTTCCCTCAGTAAAATAGCATATAATTGTGCACATATGACTGTCATATGTGTACCATTATACTGCATTTTCTACGTTGGTGATTGTAGATGCTCACCAACAGGTAAATCCTCTCAATGTAGTGGTGGTAAGTCTCTGTCCTCTGCAGTCTCTCAAGATTCCTGTTTATGTGCAACGTAGAGTCTGACATATTCTATTCATCACTAGTTTTATAATGCTTTCTAATAAGTGACAGCAGCATACGAGGCTGTGATGTTCATCTGAAATGTCACATGATCTACAAGGTCAACATCTTCACACCTATTACAAGGTCATCCCCCTTGGTGAGTGAGGGATGTACATAGACATTTGTGGCACCTCATCAGAGTTGAGAACAGGCATGTTAGATACCATTGAGGTGTTCTGACATTTCTATGGGCATACATATATTGTATTTGAATCTAGGAATGTTACAACCTTGAAAATGTTCTGTTAGTGGTAAGTGGCCACACAGCATTATCTTTGGGCATACTGTTGTAGACATAACACATAGGCAATGGTAGCCTATTCACAGTTACATTCTCATTGTATCAACATCATGTATCATTTGGAAGGTTCAGGGGAAGAGTCAACATTGCAAATAGTTATGTATACTTGCTGTTTCTCTGAAGGATGTGGCAAATAAGTCCTGGCTGTTTGGGAGCCTAATGTTAGCATTGATATCTATGTGGTGCAGGTGTGGTAGTTCAATTACACATGTGAGTAGTAATGTAAGTGTATCTGGGCTTGTGGCTTGCACCATGGTGGGTGTATCTGTCATGTTAGCAACACATGTGCTTTGGACAGATGTGAGGTGTAGGAAGTTGGCTCTGTATGTGCTATTTCAAAGTAAGGAATAGCATGCACAGAGTCCAAGGGTTCCCCTTAGAGGTAAAATAGTGGTAAAAAGAGATAATACTAATGCTCTATTTTGTGGTAGTGTGGTCGAGCAGTAGGCTTATCCAAGGAGTAGTGTTAAGCATTTGTTGTACATACACATAGACAATAAATGAGGTACACACACTCAGAGACAAATCCAGCCAATAGGTTTTTGTATAGAAAAATATCTTTTCTTAGTTTATTTTAAGAACCACAGGTTCAAATTTAACATGTAATATCTTGTTCGAAAGGTATTGCAGGTAAGTACTTTAGGAACTTCAAATCATAAAAATTGCATGTATACTTTTCAAGTTGTTGACAAATAGCTGTTTTAAAAGTGGACACTTAGTGCAATTTTCACAGTTCCTGGGGGAGGTAAGTTTTTGTTAGTTTTACCAGGTAAGTAGGACACTTACAGGGTTCAGTTCTTGGTCCAAGGTAGCCCACCGTTGGGGGTTCAGAGCAACCCCAAAGTCACCACACCAGCAGCTCAGGGCTGGTCAGGTGCAGAGTTCAAAGTGGTGCCCAAAACACATAGGCTAGAATGGAGAGAAGGGGGTGCCCCGGTTCCGGTCTGCTTGCAGGTAAGTACCCGCGTCTTCGGAGGGCAGACCAGAGGGGTTTTGTAGGGCACCGGGGGGGACACAAGTCCACACAGAAATTTCACCCTCAGCAGCGCGGGGGCGGCCGGGTGCAGTGTAGAAACAAGCGTCGGGTTTTCAATGTTAGTCTATGAGAGATCTCGGGATCTCTTCAGCGCTGCAGGCAGGCAAGGGGGGGATTCCTCGGGGAAACCTCCACTTGGGCAAGGGAGAGGGACTCCTGGGGGTCACTTCTCCAGTGAAAGTCCGGTCCTTCAGGTCCTGGGGGCTGCGGGTGCAGGGTCTCTCCCAGGCGTCGGGACTTAGGATTCAAAGAGTCGCGGTCAGGGGAAGCCTCGGGATTCCCTCTGCAGGCGGCGCTGTGGGGGCTCAGGGGGGACAGGTTTTTGTACTCACAGTCTTAGAGTAGTCCTGGGGTCCCTCCTGAGGTGTTGGATCGCCACCAGCCGAGTCGGGGTCGCCGGGTGCAGTGTTGCAAGTCTCACGCTTCTTGCGGGGAGCTTGCAGGGTTCTTTCAAAGCTGCTGGAAACAAAGTTGCAGCCTTTCTTGGAGCAGGTCCGCTGTCCTCGGGAGTTTCTTGTCTTTTCGAAGCAGGGGCAGTCCTCAGAGGATGTCGAGGTCGCTGGTCCCTTTGGAAGGCGTCGCTGGAGCAGGATCTTTGGAAGGCAGGAGACAGGCCGGTGAGTTTCTGGAGCCAAGGCAGTTGTCGTCTTCTGGTCTTCCTCTGCAGGGGTTTTCAGCTAGGCAGTCCTTCTTCTTGTAGTTGCAGGAATCTAATTTTCTAGGGTTCAGGGTAGCCCTTAAATACTAAATTTAAGGGCGTGTTTAGGTCTGGGGGGTTAGTAGCCAATGGCTACTAGCCCTGAGGGTGGGTACACCCTCTTTGTGCCTCCTCCCAAGGGGAGGGGGTCACAATCCTAACCCTATTGGGGGAATCCTCCATCTGCAAGATGGAGGATTTCTAAAAGTTAGAGTCACCTCAGCTCAGGACACCTTAGGGGCTGTCCTGACTGGCCAGTGACTCCTCCTTGTTATTCTCATTATTTTCTCCGGCCTTGCCGCCAAAAGTGGGGCCTGGCCGGAGGGGGCGGGCAACTCCACTAGCTGGAGTGTCCTGCTGGGTTGGCACAAAGGAGGTGAGCCTTTGAGGCTCACCGCCAGGTGTGACAATTCCTGCCTGGGAGAGGTGTTAGCATCTCCACCCAGTGCAGGCTTTGTTACTGGCCTCAGAGTGACAAAGGCACTCTCCTCATGGGGCCAGCAACATGTCTCGGTTTGTGGCAGGCTGCTAAAACTAGTCAGCCTACACAGATAGTCGGTTAAGTTTCAGGGGGCACCTCTAAGGTGCCCTCTGTGGTGTATTTTACAATAAAATGTACACTGGCATCAGTGTGCATTTATTGTGCTGAGAAGTTTGATACCAAACTTCCCAGTTTCCAGTGTAGCCATTATGGTGCTGTGGAGTTCGTGTTTGACAGACTCCCAGACCATATACTCTTATGGCTACCCTGCACTTACAATGTCTAAGGTGTTATTTAGACACTGTAGGGGTACCATGCTCATGCACTGGTACCCTCACCTATGGTATAGTGCACCCTGCCTTAGGGCTGTAAGGCCTGCTAGAGGGGTGTCTTTACCTATACTGCATAGGCAGTGAGAGGCTGGCATGGCACCCTGAGGGGAGTGCCATGTCGACTTACTCGTTTTGTCCTCACTAGCACACACAAGCTGGCAAGCAGTGTGTCTGTGCTGAGTGAGAGGTCTCCAGGGTGGCATAAGACATGCTGCAGCCCTTAGAGACCTTCCTTGGCATCAGGGCCCTTGGTACTAGAAGTACCAGTTACAAGGGACTTATCTGGATGCCAGGGTCTGCCAATTGTGGATACAAAAGTACAGGTTAGGGAAAGAACACTGGTGCTGGGGCCTGGTTAGCAGGCCTCAGCACACTTTCAATTGTAAACATAGCATCAGCAAAGGCAAAAAGTCAGGGGGCAACCATGCCAAGGAGGCATTTCCTTACACAACCCCCCCCCAAACGAAAGAGGATGAGACTAACCTTTCCCAAGAGAGTCTTCATTTTCTAAGTGGAAGAACCTGGAAAGGCCATCTGCATTGGCATGGGCAGTCCCAGGTCTGTGTTCCACTATAAAGTCCATTCCCTGTAGGGAGATGGACCACCTCAACAGTTTAGGATTTTCACCTTTCATTTGCATCAGCCATTTGAGAGGTCTGTGGTCAGTTTGAACTAGGAAGTGAGTCCCAAAGAGGTATGGTCTCAGCTTCTTCAGGGACCAAACCACAGCAAAGGCCTCCCTCTCAATGGCACTCCAACGCTGCTCCCTGGGGAGTAACCTCCTGCTAATGAAAGCAACAGGCTGGTCAAGGCCATCATCATTTGTTTGGGACAAAACTGCCCCTATCCCATGTTCAGAGGCATCAGTCTGCACAATGAACTGCTTAGAATAATCTGGAGCTTTTAGAACTGGTGCTGAGCACATTGCCTGTTTCAGGGTGTCAAAGGCCTGTTGGCATTCCACAGTCCAGTTTACTTTCCTGGGCATTTTCTTGGAGGTGAGTTCAGTGAGGGCTGTCACAATGGATCCATATCCCTTCACAAACCTCCTGTAATACCCAGTCAAGCCAAGGAATGCCCTGACTTGAGTCTGGGTTTTTGGAGCTACCCAGTCCAGAATAGTCTGGATCTTGGGTTGGAGTGGCTGAACTTGGCCTCCACCTACAAGGTGTCCCAAGTAAACCACAGTTCCCTGCCCTATCTGGCATTTGGATGCCTTGATAGAGAGGCCTGCAGATTGCAGAGCCTTCAAAACCTTCCTCAGGTGGACCAGGTGATCCTGCCAGGTGGAGCTAAAGACAGCAATATCATCAAGATAAGCTGTGCTAAAGGACTCCAAGCCAGCAAGGACTTGATTCACCAACCTTTGGAAGGTGGCAGGGGCATTCTTTAAACCAAAGGGCATAACAGTAAACTGATAATGCCCATCAGGTGTGGAGAATGCTGTCTTTTCTTTTGCTCCAGGTGCCATTTTTATTTGCCAGTACCCTGCTATCAAGTCAAAGGTACTTAGAAATTTGGCAGCACCTAATTTATCAATGAGCTCATCAGCTCTTGGAATTGGATGGGCATCTGTCTTGGTGACAGAATTGAGCCCTCTGTAGTCCACACAAAACCTCATCTCTTTCTTTCCATCTTTGGTGTGAGGTTTGGGGACTAAGACCACTGGGCTAGCCCAGGGGCTGTCAGAGCGCTCAATTACTCCCAATTCCAGCATCTTGTGGACTTCCACCTTGATGCTTTCCTTAACATGGTCAGACTGTCTAAAGATTTTGTTCTTGACAGGCATGCTGTCTCCTGTGTCCACATCATGGGTACACAGGTGTGTCTGACCAGGGGTTAAGGAGAAGAGTTCAGGAAACTGTTGTAGGACTCTCCTACAATCAGCTTGCTGTTGGCCAGAGAGGGTGTCTGAGTAGATCACTCCATCTACTGTACCATCTTTTGGGTCTGATGACAGAAGATCAGGGAGAGGTTCACTCTCTGCCTCCTGATCCTCATCTGTTACCATCAACAGATTGACATCAGCCCTGTCGTGGAAGAGCTTAAGGCGGTTTACATGGATCACCCTCTTGGGGCTCCTGCTTGTGCCCAGGTCCACCAAGTAGGTGACCTGACTCTTCCTCTCTAGTACTGGGTAAGGGCCACTCCATTTGTCCTGGAGTGCCCTGGGAGCCACAGGCTCCAGAACCCAGACTCTCTGCCCTGGTTGGAACTCAACCAGTGCAGCCTTTTGGTCATACCAAAACTTCTGGAGCTGTTGGCTGGCCTCAAGGTTTTTGGTTGCCTTTTCCATGTACTCTGCCATTCTAGAGCGAAGGCCAAGTACATAGTCCACTATGTCCTGTTTAGGCTCATGGAGAGGTCTCTCCCAGCCTTCTTTAACAAGGGCAAGTGGTCCCCTTACAGGATGACCAAACAGAAGTTCAAAGGGTGAGAATCCTACTCCCTTCTGTGGCACCTCTCTGTAAGCGAAAAGCAGACATGGCAAGAGGACATCCCATCTCCTTTTGAGCTTTTCTGGGAGCCCCATGATCATGCCTTTTAATGTCTTGTTGAATCTCTCAACCAAGCCATTAGTTTGTGGATGGTATGGTGTAGTGAACTTATAAGTCACTCCACACTCATTCCACATGTGCTTTAGGTATGCTGACATGAAGTTGGTACCTCTGTCAGACACCACCTCCTTAGGGAAACCCACTCTGGTAAAGATACCAATGAGGGCCTTGGCTACTGCAGGGGCAGTAGTCGACCTAAGGGGAATAGCTTCAGGATACCTGGTAGCATGATCCACTACTACCAGGATATACATATTTCCTGAGGCTGTGGGGGGTTCCAGTGGACCAACTATGTCCACACCCACTCTTTCAAAGGGAACCCCCACCACTGGAAGTGGAATGAGGGGGGCCTTTGGATGCCCACCTGTCTTACCACTGGCTTGACAGGTGGGGCAGGAGAGGCAAAACTCCTTAACCATGTTGGACATATTGGGCCAGTAGAAGTGGTTGACTAACCTCTCCCACGTCTTGGTTTGTCCCAAATGTCCAGCAAGGGGAATGTCATGGGCCAATGTTAGGATGAACTTCCTGAACAGCTGAGGCACTACCACTCTCCTAGTGGCACCAGGTTTGGGGTCTCTGGCCTCAGTGTACAGGAGTCCATCTTCCCAATAGACCCTATGCGTTCCATTTTTCTTGCCTTTGGACTCTTCAGCAGCTTGCTGCCTAAGGCCTTCAAGAGAGGGACAGGTTTCTTGTCCCTTACACAGCTCCTCCCTTGAGGGTCCCCCTGGGCCTAAGAGCTCAACCTGATAAGGTTCAAGCTCCAAAGGCTCAGTTCCCTCAGAGGGCAGAACTTCTTCCTGAGAAGAGAGGTTCCCTTTCTTTTGCTGTGTTGCAGTTGGTTTCCCAACTGACTTTCCTGTTCTCTTGGTAGGCTGGGCCATTCTTCCAGACTCCAGCTCTACTTGTTCACCCTGTGCCTTGCACTGTGCTCTTGTTTTCACACACACCAGTTCAGGGATACCCAGCATTGCTGCATGGGTTTTTAGTTCTACCTCAGCCCATGCTGAGGACTCCAGGTCATTTCCAAGCAGACAGTCCACTGGGATATTTGAGGAGACCACCACCTGTTTCAGGCCATTGACCCCTCCCCATTCTAAAGTAACCATTGCCATGGGATGTACTTTTTTCTGATTGTCAGCGTTGGTGACTGTGTAAGTTTTTCCAGTCAGGTATTGGCCAGGGGAAACCAGTTTCTCTGTCACCATGGTGACACTGGCACCTGTATCCCTCAGGCCCTCTATTCTAGTCCCATTAATTAAGAGTTGCTGTCTGTATTTTTGCATGTTAGGCGGCCAGACAGCTAGTGTGGCTAGATCCACCCCACCCTCAGAAACTAGAGTAGCTTCAGTGTGGACCCTGATTTGCTCTGGGCACACTGTTGATCCCACTTGGAGACTAGCCATACCAGTGTTACCTGGATGGGAGTTTGGAGTGGAACCTTTCTTGGGACAGGCCTTGTCTCCAGTTTGGTGTCCATGCTGTTTACAGCTGTGACACCAGGCCTTTTTGGGATCAAAGTTTTTACCCTTGTACCCATTGTTTTGTGAAGAGGCTCTGGGCCCACCCTCCTGTGCAGGTTTTTGGGGGCCTGTAGAAGACTCTTGACTATTTTTAGTTTTGGTTGTCTCATCACCCTTCCCCTGGGGAGTCTTTGTGACCCCTTTCTTTTGGTCACCCCCTGTTGAAGTCTTGGACACCCTTGTCTTGACCCAATGGTCCGCCTTCTTTCCCAATTCTTGGGGAGAAATTGGTCCTAGGTCTACCAGATGCTGATGCAGTTTATCATTGAAACAATTACTTAACAGGTGTTCTTTCACAAATAAATTGTACAGCCCATCATAATTACTTACACCACTGCCTTGAATCCAACCATCTAGTGTTTTCACTGAGTAGTCAACAAAGTCAACCCAGGTCTGGCTCGAGGATTTTTGAGCCCCCCTGAACCTAATCCTGTACTCCTCAGTGGAGAATCCAAAGCCCTCAATCAGGGTACCCTTCATGAGGTCATAAGATTCTGCATCTTGTCCAGAGAGTGTGAGGAGTCTATCCCTACACTTTCCTGTGAACATTTCCCAAAGGAGAGCACCCCAGTGAGATCTGTTCACTTTTCTGGTTACACAAGCCCTCTCAAAAGCTGTGAACCATTTGGTGATGTCATCACCATCTTCATATTTAGTTACAATCCCTTTAGGGATTTTCAACATGTCAGGAGAATCTCTGACCCTATTTATGTTGCTGCCACCATTGATGGGTCCTAGGCCCATCTCTTGTCTTTCCCTCTCTATGGCTAGGATCTGTCTTTCCAAAGCCAATCTTTTGGCCATCCTGGCTAACTGGATGTCCTCTTCACTGGGGCTATCCTCAGTGATTTCAGAGGTGTTGGTCTCTCCTGTGAGGGAACCAGCATCTCTGACTATTATTTTTGGAGTCAGGGTTTGAGGGACCCTGTTCTCCCTAGATAGGACTGGTAGGGGGGAATTGTCCTCCAAGTCACTATCCTCTTCCTCTGAGTTGCCACCCTCAGAGGGGTTGGCCTTTTCAAACTCTGCCAAAAGCTCCTGGAGCTGTATTTTGGTAGGTTTGGGGCCCATTGTTATTTTCTTTATTTTACAGAGTGACCTTAGCTCCCTCATCTTAAGATGGAGGTAAGGTGTGGTGTCGAGTTCCACCACAGTCACATCTGTGCTAGACATTTTGCTTCTAAAAGTTGGAATACTTTTTAAGAATCTACAACTGGTTCTAGAATCTAATTCAAACTTTTACAAACTTTTAAACTCTAAAAGAAATGCTAAACAGGATCTAACACGAGGCCCTAGCAGGTCTTTTAAGAATTTAGAAAACTTTTCAAATTGCAAAAATCAATTTCTAATGACAATTTTGGAATTTGTCGTGTGATCAGGTATTGGCTGAGTAGTCCAGCAAATGCAAAGTCTTGTACCCCACCGCTGATCCACCAATGTAGGAAGTTGGCTCTGTATGTGCTATTTCAAAGTAAGGAATAGCATGCACAGAGTCCAAGGGTTCCCCTTAGAGGTAAAATAGTGGTAAAAAGAGATAATACTAATGCTCTATTTTGTGGTAGTGTGGTCGAGCAGTAGGCTTATCCAAGGAGTAGTGTTAAGCATTTGTTGTACATACACATAGACAATAAATGAGGTACACACACTCAGAGACAAATCCAGCCAATAGGTTTTTGTATAGAAAAATATCTTTTCTTAGTTTATTTTAAGAACCACAGGTTCAAATTTAACATGTAATATCTTGTTCGAAAGGTATTGCAGGTAAGTACTTTAGGAACTTCAAATCATAAAAATTGCATGTATACTTTTCAAGTTGTTGACAAATAGCTGTTTTAAAAGTGGACACTTAGTGCAATTTTCACAGTTCCTGGGGGAGGTAAGTTTTTGTTAGTTTTACCAGGTAAGTAGGACACTTACAGGGTTCAGTTCTTGGTCCAAGGTAGCCCACCGTTGGGGGTTCAGAGCAACCCCAAAGTCACCACACCAGCAGCTCAGGGCTGGTCAGGTGCAGAGTTCAAAGTGGTGCCCAAAACACATAGGCTAGAATGGAGAGAAGGGGGTGCCCCGGTTCCGGTCTGCTTGCAGGTAAGTACCCGCGTCTTCGGAGGGCAGACCAGAGGGGTTTTGTAGGGCACCGGGGGGGACACAAGTCCACACAGAAATTTCACCCTCAGCAGCGCGGGGGCGGCCGGGTGCAGTGTAGAAACAAGCGTCGGGTTTTCAATGTTAGTCTATGAGAGATCTCGGGATCTCTTCAGCGCTGCAGGCAGGCAAGGGGGGGATTCCTCGGGGAAACCTCCACTTGGGCAAGGGAGAGGGACTCCTGGGGGTCACTTCTCCAGTGAAAGTCCGGTCCTTCAGGTCCTGGGGGCTGCGGGTGCAGGGTCTCTCCCAGGCGTCGGGACTTAGGATTCAAAGAGTCGCGGTCAGGGGAAGCCTCGGGATTCCCTCTGCAGGCGGCGCTGTGGGGGCTCAGGGGGGACAGGTTTTTGTACTCACAGTCTTAGAGTAGTCCTGGGGTCCCTCCTGAGGTGTTGGATCGCCACCAGCCGAGTCGGGGTCGCCGGGTGCAGTGTTGCAAGTCTCACGCTTCTTGCGGGGAGCTTGCAGGGTTCTTTCAAAGCTGCTGGAAACAAAGTTGCAGCCTTTCTTGGAGCAGGTCCGCTGTCCTCGGGAGTTTCTTGTCTTTTCGAAGCAGGGGCAGTCCTCAGAGGATGTCGAGGTCGCTGGTCCCTTTGGAAGGCGTCGCTGGAGCAGGATCTTTGGAAGGCAGGAGACAGGCCGGTGAGTTTCTGGAGCCAAGGCAGTTGTCGTCTTCTGGTCTTCCTCTGCAGGGGTTTTCAGCTAGGCAGTCCTTCTTCTTGTAGTTGCAGGAATCTAATTTTCTAGGGTTCAGGGTAGCCCTTAAATACTAAATTTAAGGGCGTGTTTAGGTCTGGGGGGTTAGTAGCCAATGGCTACTAGCCCTGAGAGTGGGTACACCCTCTTTGTGCCTCCTCCCAAGGGGAGGGGGTCACAATCCTAACCCTATTGGGGGAATCCTCCATCTGCAAGATGGAGGATTTCTAAAAGTTAGAGTCACCTCAGCTCAGGACACCTTAGGGGCTGTCCTGACTGGCCAGTGACTCCTCCTTGTTATTCTCATTATTTTCTCCGGCCTTGCCGCCAAAAGTGGGGCCTGGCCGGAGGGGGCGGGCAACTCCACTAGCTGGAGTGTCCTGCTGGGTTGGCACAAAGGAGGTGAGCCTTTGAGGCTCACCGCCAGGTGTGACAATTCCTGCCTGGGAGAGGTGTTAGCATCTCCACCCAGTGCAGGCTTTGTTACTGGCCTCAGAGTGACAAAGGCACTCTCCTCATGGGGCCAGCAACATGTCTCGGTTTGTGGCAGGCTGCTAAAACTAGTCAGCCTACACAGATAGTCGGTTAAGTTTCAGGGGGCACCTCTAAGGTGCCCTCTGTGGTGTATTTTACAATAAAATGTACACTGGCATCAGTGTGCATTTATTGTGCTGAGAAGTTTGATACCAAACTTCCCAGTTTCCAGTGTAGCCATTATGGTGCTGTGGAGTTCGTGTTTGACAGACTCCCAGACCATATACTCTTATGGCTACCCTGCACTTACAATGTCTAAGGTGTTATTTAGACACTGTAGGGGTACCATGCTCATGCACTGGTACCCTCACCTATGGTATAGTGCACCCTGCCTTAGGGCTGTAAGGCCTGCTAGAGGGGTGTCTTTACCTATACTGCATAGGCAGTGAGAGGCTGGCATGGCACCCTGAGGGGAGTGCCATGTCGACTTACTCGTTTTGTCCTCACTAGCACACACAAGCTGGCAAGCAGTGTGTCTGTGCTGAGTGAGAGGTCTCCAGGGTGGCATAAGACATGCTGCAGCCCTTAGAGACCTTCCTTGGCATCAGGGCCCTTGGTACTAGAAGTACCAGTTACAAGGGACTTATCTGGATGCCAGGGTCTGCCAATTGTGGATACAAAAGTACAGGTTAGGGAAAGAACACTGGTGCTGGGGCCTGGTTAGCAGGCCTCAGCACACTTTCAATTGTAAACATAGCATCAGCAAAGGCAAAAAGTCAGGGGGCAACCATGCCAAGGAGGCATTTCCTTACATGAGGCTTGGCATGTCTGATGTGTGTGTAGTGATGTACCCACTCAGTCAGTGGTCCAATGATGGGCTAGTAGCATGATAAGGTAGGTCTGATTGTCATCTTGCTGCTCAGTTTAGTTGTTCATACACTCTTTTTATCGTATGGTTGTGTCTGGGACATAGGTCAGACCTAACTTGACCCTTACTTGACTGATGATGTTTGTTGTCTGAAGACCAGTGACCTAGATGACTTGGTCCACATTGTATTTTAAATACTCAATACATCACTATTGGTGCATGTGTGTCTGACGTGTTCTGACTCCTTTACCTGAACTTGCAATGTATGGGAATTTGAGCTCTTATACGTTTGCATATGTCCATTGTGTATGGTTATAAGTATGTGAAATGAAGAAGGTTTGGCTTGTCTACACTAGGCTTGCTTGTCTTTACAACAGGTGTCATAATCTGGTTAAAGACATCAGATTAAAAGTATTTGTATGTGTTGACTATATGGTTTTCATTAGTGTAAAGCAATGTCACCTTCCTAAACCATTGCTTCATTTGGAGCTTGACCATGTTGTTGTGGATAGGGAACCTGTATCATGTGGCAAAGTCACCTTGTAATGGTATGGTCAGTGTGATTGGTCTACTTCATTCATGCTATTGTAGGTGTCAGTTAGGTAGCTTAGCTGGGATTTAATAATCTTCATACTGAGGGACATACAACATATTTTGTTGTGACATGATGTTGGCCCTTTACTGGCACTTCCTGTGGATGTTAGTAAACAGGATATAATGTGCCTTGTGTGTACTGCACGATTGAAGTGTTATCTTGTGAATGTGATGATCATACCTGGCTTTCTGTTTTTCAGCACCAGCAGGCAAAGAAGACGGTGCACAGCCGAGTGGGGAAGCTTTCTGGTCACGGGGCCACCAGTCACGAAAACACCGACAGCGAGGGACCCAGTGGCCTGGAAGTGGCAACTCAAATCCAACAGAGCAATGCATTCTTGGAGGGCATTTACGGTGCACTGGCTGGCCTACAGAGATCATTTCAGGCTCTGGCCTCCACACTGACAGCAACCAGTCACCCTTTGCCTACCGTCCCCCCTCCACCTTCCTCTTCCCAGTCCGAATCCCCTCTTCCTGGACCCAGCCAAAGCACACAGACAGGCATGCACCCACCTCAACATCCAAGGCAAGCACAGACAAACATAAGCACCACAAGACACACCACTGGAACACATAAAGACAACATCCACCTGCAGAAACAGCAGCAGGCACAACCTGCCCTGACACCCCCACCACCTCCAGCATCACAGACACAACACCTGACACACCTGCAGCACCACACCAACATTCAGTGATGCAGCCACAACACCTATCCTACCTGCAGACCTTCAGACATCCCTCCCAGTCACCACACCTGCAGACACCACAACCACTGACACGTCTGCATGCAGCACTTCCACTATACTTGCAGTCACCACCCCAACAGACAGCCACCCACCCACCATATCATCCACCAGCACCTTAACCCCCCCTCAGCACAAGACACATAAACGCCCACACTCACCCACCCAACAGACACCCACCACCCACAAGCACACCTCCCACAAACACACACCCAAAACATCCACGCCTACATCATAAACCACTCCCTCACACACCACACACAAACCCCCTTCAGATGACTGTCCCGTGTGTCTAAAAAAAAAATCTGAGTTTGACCTGTTTCCTACTCCTCCTCCCCTTGACACACCTAAACGGTATGTTTCCCTCCCGAAGTCCATCCTTTCCACCTTCAAGGCCTCCCCTGCCCTCCTGCCAGCACCCATGCCCCTCCCCCTGCTGAAAAGTCCACCCCTCCCAAGCCAAAGTCCAAACCCCTCTTCCCTCACTAACCCCCAAGATGCCTACCTGCCCCCCTGATGCCCATGGCAGTCAGGAGTCAAGTAGGGGTACCATTTAGTACCGTTGGTGCTGTTTTTCAGCAGCTCTGGACTGGCCTATGGCCTTGGTCATTGTTTTTTAAGTCATTATTTTACCTAAAGGTTAAACCAACCAGTTGTTGGTTTTCACGTTACATCTTTGTTCCTGCATTTCCTTTCCTAGGTTATAGTTGTTCCTGGCTGGCATTGGTTGTGTGGTAGTATTTGTGTGAGTGCCAGTATTGTCTGGGCAGTCTGTGTAGATTTGTGCAGTGCTTTTATCCCCCAGGGATAGGGTGTGTTTTGTGTGATGGGTATGTAGCTGAATTGTTGTTGTCATGGTGGGGTGTTGTGTTAGTGTTGATATGTGTTTGTTGTAGTGCTGTGTGGCTTTCTGTGGTTGGCCTGTTTGGGTCTGCGTGTATTGTGCATGGCATAAAAGGTTTGGTGTACTGTGTGTGTGTGATGCGTATGTTGATTGCTAGGTTGTATGATGGTGTAAATTTGTGTATTTCAAAACAGATGGTTGTATATTGTGTTGTATGTGTACGGAGTTCCTGGCCACTGTTGGTTGTGAGTGTTTGACATGTGTTCATATTTGTGCGCTTGTGGTGTTGTTGTTACAAGTTTGTTTGTTGTATGTGAATTAGTGAGGCTGGCACTGTGCTGTGTTGCCATGCATAAATGTGTGCTATTGACAAGTGGTTTGAGTGTGTGCTGGGTGCAGTGTGCGTGCTGTGAATGTCTGGGTGTATTTGTTGCTGTATGTGAGTGTATGTGTCACTGTACTGTTACATGTGAGTACAGCCCTTGCACCTTCTCTTCCTATGGTATGTTATGTAACAGTTCAAATTTATATAACTTCCAAGTGAAACAGGTGAGTGTTGTTGTCGTCCTCGTAGGGGGTGATGCCATTGTCTGTTGGCGAGCAGAAGCAGCAGGATGACGTTTAGTTGTGGACCAATGGCGGCTCCGGACAAGTATAACTTTCTGAAGGTGAATGTCTCCTCTTATTCTGTCTGTTTCTGCCTAGTGTTCTGTGATGGTCCGACTGCGGAGGTTATGTTGGCGGTAATGAGTCTGACGGAAACATGGTCTCCATCGGACTGATGGTGGCTCCAATCGACGGTGGCGGTCTGACCGCACAGCCGCTGCCAGCTGTGGTGTGACTTGATTCTGTGTGCATCACCGCCAATGTCATATTTGGTGGTCCTCTCCACCAGCTGTTGGTCGGACTGCCAACATGGCGGTCCTCGGACCGCCAAATTCGTAATGAGGTCCTTAGACCCCACCCATTGCTTTTCACTTCCAGAGCTGATCACCTGACCGTGGTCTAGCCATTGCCTAGCAGCAACACAAATTCCCTCATAGTGCCTATAAGAAGTAACTAACAAGGCACTATATTCATATGCAAATAATGTTGTTTCTTTCCACAGTCTTGTGGTTTCAAATGACATGCTACCTCAGAAGGCGTTTTAAAGTTCTACATGAAAAAATTGGTCTTTGATTTAAACTTATGGTTTCACCACTTCTTAATCTATCACACTAACCAACAAATGTACGCAATATTTTACACACTTTTCACCTCACCTCCTGCTCCATAAGCAGTTCTTTATTTCAGGTGAGCGCCACACACCGTTTTGTTGCCTGAGCTGATTAGTTGTGTTTATTTTGAGCCGCAGCCGGCTGAAAAGTCCAAGTGCTCGGTAAGTGCCACCTCTCCTGGGGCCTTTCTCGCCCTATGACGTCTCCCGCGGGTCGAAGCGCCTGAGACAGGCGTCCTCTGTTCTCCACAGACCTTCCCTCCAGGCGCTAGAACCGCTCTGGGTTCTTGCAGAGTACATACCAGATACCGCGCGCGGAGAACACGGGGGCCCGGCCACAAGGAGGCATTTCTAGTCCTGTCAACAAATGGCGCCTGTTCAGAAATGGGAAACCCCTAAAGGCCTTTCCCAACCTCTAATAGCCGTGGACGGCTTGCAAGGACGGGGAAGGTGGGAGTGGGGGCTCCTGGCCTCTCTGTGGGGTTGCTCCAGGAGCACACACAGCTCACTGTCAATCTGCGTGACTACAGTGGCGGACGTAAGAAGGGTGCAAGCGTGCAGCAGGTGAAGTGGCACCATGAACTGGAGAAATACCTACCTTATTGCATACCACTTTTGACTGTCTTTTACTACCCAAGGGCTGGAACCCTAATTTGCTTGGATTAGGGATCCGTGTGCTCTGTTACTCCGCTACTACTTGTACATCCTTTCAAAAGTCAAGTTCCTGTTTTTTAAATTGATTTTTTGGTTCCTGAGTCATCCTGTATATTTAAAAAACAAATTATAACACATCCCAAGAAGTCATGAATACTTTTGCACGTACCGGCTAGCAAAAATTAATAGGATGGAAGCACTCGGACATAATCAGTTGCATACTGATATCTTGTTACTGTTCAAGCCAGCAGGGTTAAATCCGAGCCAGGCTCCTATAACAAGTTACCCAACATGTGGGGGAATCTGATCATTGTATTACTGCCATTCATGGGTATTCTAGGGGCAATTCCCTTGTTTTACCAGTTGCCTGCTTCACCTCTGTTCTCTAAGAGTTACAATGGAGACACAGGGGCTCATTATTACATTGCTGGAAAATACCGCTGCGGTGACAGCCGCCAACATATCGCCACCGCAGCTGCCATCCTCCACCATATTATAAGCACTGCCTGACTTCTGCAACAATAAGGGTGGAAATCCGGCAGTGCTCATGCTGGCAGACAGTGGTAAGCTGGCGCTGCTAACACCAGCACCGCCTCGCCAGTAGAACACCGCCAGCCGTATTTTGACCAGAAATATGGCCTGGCGGTGTTCTGCTGGCGGGGTGCTGCTGGCGGTAGCAGGGCCACTTCCCATTCCCTGCTGGATGACCTCCTCACCAGACAAGGTAAGTCAGGCGTCCGACAGGGGCGTGGGTGGGAGGGTGGGGGGTATTGTGTGTGTGAGTCTGAGTGTGTGAGTGCATGTGTGAATGCATCTGTGTGTGTTGTGTTGTGTGCCTGGTTGGATGCTTGTGAGTGAGTGCGTGTAAGAATGGTGAAGTAAGTGCTTGTCTGCATGTCAGTGTGATTGTGTAAGAATGTGTGTGTGTGTATGTCTGGAAGTATGCGTGTATGCAATGTGTGTATGAATGCGTGTACGCAGTGTGTGTATGAATGCGTGTATGGCAGTATTAGTCAATGGGTGTATGCGTGGTGCATGTGGGTGTCTGTGTGTGTGTATGCAGGGTGGGGGTGGGGGTGTGGGGTGAGGGGCGCTGTGACTGGTGGGGATGGGAGAGGGGGTGATGCATGTGTGTGTGGCTGTGGGGGGGTGGGGTCAGTTTTGTGGTGTGTGCGGGTCTGCGGATGTGTGCGTGTATGGGGTGTGTGTTTGTGTATGGGAGGGGTGGGGTGAGTGGGTGGATCGGAGGGGGCTGGGGGTGTTAGTTTGAGTATTGGGGTGGGGGTTAGTGTGTGTGTGGGTGGGGGGGTGAGTTTCTATGGGGGGCATCAGGTGAGTGTTAGTGGGGGTGGGGGAGCCGCCTACCAGTGACAGGGAAGGAATTCCCTGTCACCGGTAGGGCCTACCGCCATGGTTTTTGTGGTGTTGCTAATGCCACGGAAACCATGGCGGTAGGCCAGCTCATTGTGCCATAGGCGGTACTATGTCGGCCGCCGGGCTGGAGAAAGACATCTTGGGCCGGCGGCTCATACCACTATGGCGGTATGAGTGGAGAAGTGGAGGGTTGGCTGTAGCCAACCCGCCAATCTCATAATATAGAGTTATGTACTGCCAGCCTTTTGACGGTACTACCGCCATATTAACCCTGACCGCCAGGGCCATAATCTATTAAAACTTCTTGCAATTTTGCATGTATTGATGCTGAAAATCAGCCTGAAATCTATTTAAAAACTGATTTATCCATAAGCTCCAAAAGACCATTTAAAGTAACTCCATTCATTCTTTCACAAATTCATTCATATGGAGTCATCTAACTAAAAGGCAAAGGTCATAGAACCATCTCCTGTATCACCACAGCAAAAACTCCTGGTGTCCATATGATTCAATTGATGATATCAAGCAAAGTCAACTTTCAAATTCCAATTCTTAACATCAGTTTGTAATTTGTCAGCTTACTCAGTGGATCCACTAAAGTTTCCGTCAAGATACTTTCAGTTCATATTTGACTCATTGACATAATATCTTTATCACAAGATATCTCGATATGTTGCGTTTGGAACACTTACCTGCAATCAGGCACCAATGAGTCTGTCTCCATAGCAAATAACGTATCCTTATAGGCTTGCTTCCTTCTACTCACCCCTGGGCCCACAACAGCACCAACAGGAAGTTCATAACAACTACATTTTATATATGCTGTAACAAAACTACTATTTCTTTTAAGTACTAGTAATTGGGTAATGAGTTGAGGCCTACCCTCCCAGTATAGCAAAGGCATATCCGATGCGTTCCACATTACCCTTCGACTTACCAATAATAATGCGATTACGCCCATTGTTGTAATTAAGAATAATTTGGCGGACATAATCATACCCCAAGAACACATTTAGAAAGAGTGAGTGGCTGCTCATGCTGCTGTTTATATTTTGTTGCATTTACCACTATTTTCCTAGCTTAAAATGCATCCTCGTGTTCATTTTGGATGCAAGGGTGCATTTTGTGCTATGAAACTAGTGCTAAATGCCTGGAGTAAGTCGGGATCAATTCCTATCCCAAGTGCTCGCTATTCATTTTCTGCTACTTTTAGAGCTCATTTTTTGCACAACATGTATCCTCGCGTCCAATATGGGCGTGAGAGGTATTTCTGCCCTAAAAAATTAGTGCTAAATCCAGAATTACTCTTCTTGCACAATCCCGTGAAATCTTCAGGAATTTGGGGGTCATTTTGCATGATTAGGCTACATGGAATTATGCAAGTTACTCCCACCTCTACTTTTGATGAATAGGTACTCATTCTTTTATTTTAAAAGTGGTGGGGTACCTTTTCCTCTTATAAGGGGTGAAATACCTTTAATGTTAGAGTGCAGGCACTTCTTAGTAGGGAACAAACACTAGTAAATTCTACACTTTTATATTTCAATTTCAAATACTGCCTGCAAATATTGTACACACAAAACAATAATTTCTATTAACTTGTCTGCACCTGTTTACATCTGTTCTTTAGTAGCCAAACCAGAAGCCACTACCTTTAAACTGAAGCAGACATTTCATGGTGTATTTCAATTAGTCAATTATCGACGGTGAATTAAGGGATGGATAAAGTATGCAGCCAGCTCACTGGCGCGGGAGACCTGGTCCTTTTGCAGAAATCACTTGATCAAACCTTGATCAGCCTGCAAAAATCAGATGGTGCATTGAAAATGGTTTATAGTGCTGCATAAAATGTGTCCACCTGGGCATGACTCACCTCACGGAATGTAAATGTAAATGGTAATTCTTACTTCAGCCCTGAGCTCCCTGGGCTTCCAGACGAAAACTCTATGAGCAAATGTTTCATCTGCTTGGGTATAAATCTCCATCAGCGAGGGGCATGCAACAGCTAGAACTTTGACTTCCATAATTAATATTGTATTTTATCATGGATTATTGTAGGTATCAGTTGTAGAAATCGACAAAGGGATTGGTTGTGGTTTTTGAAATGGCACAATATATGCTATTTGCAAGAAACATGGTTGCGAAGGGAGAACCCGATAAATGTTTTTATGTAATTTTGCGAACCAGCAGTTCATTTTAGGAAAGGTAGACCAATTGAGGGACTCACAATTTATGTTTCTTGCAAATGTAACTATAAATTGCAGAAAGTTAGTGTAAGAAATTCCAACCTTCAGTGTCCGCCTCTAGAACAAGGTAAGAATGGAATATTTGTGGACCCATATTTACTATTCATTTAATTATCTTAGGTTCATATGTCATTTGAAAACAGACTTCCTGTATGAGTTTTCAGTTCATAACGGACGTGGTGTAGGGGTAATATGTAAAAAACAATGCCGGATAGTAAACGGGTGATTAAAACACTCCCCTAGGTACATATCTAAAGATGCCCCAATAAACTGCTAGCTATGCATTTATTTAACCCCTGCCATTTTCCTGACAGTAACAACCCATCTGGGGCTCGATTCACAAAGGTAAACTTGGACTTTTGGTCTAAGTTTAGACCAAAAGTCTAACTTTATGACTTCTCGGTATCCACAAATGTACGTTGCAAGTAGTGGCTTTACGTCCACACTCGGGGCAGAATCTCCACACTCGGGGTGGAATCTCTGCCCCAAGTGGAATCTTTGTACCCGGAGTGGAATCACCACACTTGGGGTAGATCTCTGCCCCATCTCTGCCCCATGTGTGGAGATTATGCCCTGTAATTATGAACGTAAAGATACTACTCGTAACATACCTTTGTGAATATAGAAAAGTCGTACTCTTAAGACTTTTGGTCTAAACTTAGACGAAAAGTATAAGTTTACCTTTGTGAATTGTGCCTCTGGAGTTTTCATCTCCCTTTCTCAGCAAATGAGCAGCTTATGCGCCTCATTGCCCCTTCTATATAACTTTTTTCTTTATTGTTAGTGATTCTGAGCTACATTATTAATATGTGGTTGACTTATAAAGTTGAAGCTGTAGCACATTGTCTTCGTACTGCGTGAAATGCCCCTTAAGTTCTAAGATGTCTGTTTCTGCTTTTTAGATAACTTCCCATCTTTGTTTTCCGGTTCTGCATTCAGTGGTATTACATGACCTCTAATCACTGTTTTATATGCTTTCCAGAGGACACTCTACAGTGACTTTTTTCCATTAAAGTAATTTTCTGAGGTTTGTCGTAGATCATCTCTGTTTCTTTTCTTTGAAGCAGCCAACTCTCTTACCTCCACCCCGTAACATCCCTGTTACTTTGTTCATCTATTTCCGCCACCATCAGTGAATCATAAGATATAAATTGGCTATGAATCTAAAATTAGTGAGCTATGTTCATGTAGGCCCTGCGTAATCAAAAGTCCATCCTTGAATAGGAACTGTGAGTACCAGAAGAAAAAGGAAATTGTGTCACTGTTCAGACATGGTGTCTCCAAACATCCACCAGCCCAAACGCCACAGGAAACTGCTGGATACGAAAGCTCCCTGCATCCCCAACTGTGATGCTGCCTGTCAGCTTTCTTGTCTATTGTGAGTTTAAAGCACCCTCCCAATATCAGCATTCCATCCGCCATCACAGCAAAACTGCTTTCACAGGCTACGCCCCTCCCCATCCCAGAGTCCAAGGCATAACCGACATGTGCCATCAGTCGATAACTTCCTCTGGATATCATTCAGCAGTTTGTAACCCTTAAAGTTGGTTTCCTGGCAGAGCACCACCTCTGGGTTGTCTTTTGAGGAATTGGTGCACTATTCCCTTTTTTTTGTATTAGCATACTCATTCACATTCCAGGATAGGATGTCAATCTTCTAAATTAGTTGACTAACACTGTCATTTCCTGATTTCTCATCACATATGTCTCATGTTTGTCTACATTTCCTTCTCTGTGTGTCGCTGCCATTCTATCTGGCTCTGATAAGGGCTTGTAATGGCCATAACTGTCTATAACACATTAAGCCCCCATGTTCCCTCTTTCTCTCCCCACAGTTCGCAGGGAGTCTATCATCTCTTACTACCTCAACAACTCTTATCAACTTCCAGTATTCACAACTAGTGTTTGATTTCAGTTAGATATTTATCCCATCATTATTTTGCTTGACAATACAATCACCTTTGTTTGTTACCTAAGAGATGTGACAATAGCCATTTTACCTTCAGGTATGTTTAATGTTAGTAGGGTGCTTTTCTCTTAAATCCCAAGGGCGACCTCTTCACAACAACCACAAGGGAAAGGCAGCCCCCTTTACCAGGACTGAATCCCTCTCTATAACCACGGTAGGACAAAGACAATTGTTCAGCCCGAGTCCTATTTTTCTTCCACATTACTGCTGGTGTTCAGTGATGTGTCTGCCTCTGAGCATTAACCCCTGTCTCCAGGTCATTGAACAGGTGAAATCAATGCGTCCTCTGTGCTCTTCCCCAGCTGCAGCAGCCATTCTTCCTATGTGCAAGTTCTGTCCGCCTCAACATGCCCTCCTAGTGGGCCGCCTATCAACAGATCGCCATCCTTTAATCTATTCCAAGGCTTCCTCAGGTGCAGTAAAATTCCATCACTTCCGTTCCGCAATTATTCTTAGCTTTGCTGGAAGCATCATCATATATTTTACTTCTCTTTTTAAAGTCGCCATTTGAACTCATCAAAAGAGCTCCTCTGCCTTTGAACACTCAATTTAAAATCAGGTAAACGTTAATAGTTATGTTCCCATTCTCTAGATCTCCCTGTCTTCTGGCTGCCTATTGTACGACATCTCTGTGATTAAAGATGTGAGTAATTATCATACCCTATGGTAGGCCTGGTTTTGGAGGGGGCACAGGTGCTCTATGAGCCTTCTCCACTGAATAAAATTTGGAGAGTTGCCTGGGCTTCAGATAATTGAGTAGCCAGTCACCCACAAATAATTCTCAGCCGTCTGCTTTTTTCTGGCACCCCGACAAGCTGGATATTGTTCTTGAATGATCTTTCATCAGCATCTTCAACTCTTGCTTTGCATTTGCACTTTCTTTTGTCAAGTTATTTACTGTGGAGTGCAGAGGCGACGCTTCCTCTTCTAGGACGACCAGAGGGATGGGGGTTACTTCTTGCTGCCTGCCTCAGGAACCAAGTGCCAGGGGTCCTCCAGTTCCCTTGTGGCCTGTTGTCTTTGGCCCCTACTGATAAGCATCACGGGGAGCCCTTTTATCATCAGCATTAGTCTGAGCAGAAGTCCCTCAAGGCCAACCAGTTACACCTCCACCACCATCACTTTTTCCTCAAAATTCTTATGGATAAATGCACCCTCCACCCGTCAGCCGAAAAGCCTAATTGATTCACAAGTGTAATATTGCCTACCAGATGGTGGATAACCAACCAAAATCCTAACTTTCAGCCCTGGATTATTCCTGTCTGTGTTAGGGGTGAGGGAAAGGGACACTGTAGCCAGCAGTCCGCAGGTATAATGGCCCATCAGCTTCACCATAATCCAACCTCCCCACCCATGAAGCACTCACCACTCCGTCTTCTGCTGCAGGCCTTCCTGGCCAAGTAGCCAAAGCACCTTGGGCGGCCTCTGATCACCCAGCCGCACCCTTACTGGAGACCCCAGACTTAACTTCCAGGGTGTGGCTCCCACAGCACTCCATGTCTCAGCCCCGTTCTTGTCCTTAGGGCCAGCAGCATAAGCAAGAGGGATTCCACATGTCTCAACCTCAAGCAGAGTCACTTTGTGCAGGGTGTGGTTGGTGTCTCACCGAGCCCTGCTAAGCTCCACTGGTGGATTTGTTAGCTTATGGCACACAAAGCCTCATTTTGCCCTCAAATGTGCATCTGCATAGTCCACACACACCTTAATGGTGTCATTTGATGTCAGATATTGAACAGGATATTTGTGGGATTTCACTTGCCAACTTCAGGAGCTTCTACAAACTGGCGCCATCTTGCCATTGCTGATGCATATTGTACCTATCTAATTATCAGTCTCGAGGTGCCATAAAAAATGCCCATGCCATTATTTCTTGATTATAATACCTGCAGTGGTGAGCATAAACATCCCTTGGTGATGGACAATCGATGTTTTTGCTTCTAGACCTGTGGTTCCCAAACTTTTGACTTCTGTGGACCCCAATTTAGCATTACTGGAACTTGGGGACCCCCACTGAATCATTATTGGAAACCGGGGACCCTCACTAAGTCATTACTGAAAGTGGGGACGTAATGTGTCAATATTATTTAATTTTCTATCCAGTCGCAGACCCCCTGAGGAGGCTTTGCGGACCCACAGGTGTCCCCAGACCACAGGTTGGGAACCACTGTTCTAGACATGTGATTAGCAGATGATTCCATGCCACGTGCATGCAAGTTCTCAGCATTCATTTAACAAATTGGAGCATTGTGGAAATTGTAGTTGTTGTTACTTTCGGGTGAACCAACTGGACTAGGACTCCAATTGATAACAATGTTTTGTTAAGGAAAGCTAAGGACTGTAAAATATTCTCCTGGTGACATGGACCCATCTGGTCACCCAACCCAGCAGGCCTTTCCAGAATTGCCCAGAACAAAGACATTGCTGAAGAATGGGCGCTCCATCACTGCCACTTGAAATTGACATTTTCCTAAGGTAAGTTGCTGAATTACATTAACACAAAAGACGCAAAAAACAATCAACAGTTTGGAAATTATGGCTTAATGTCACTCAGATGGCTTTCCACTCCGTGCTGCCCCCGCCTCTCTCACCCCCCAGGCAGCACGTCGTTAGGAACAGCTTGCAGACTTAAACACTCAACGCTGGGGTTTGGAGCCTGGCGAAGGACAGCCCCCTTTGGATGAAAGAGCGATTGTTCCCTCGCACACAAAGTATTTTACAGTACGGTCCCTCCTGGGGAAGAAATCCGCTTTTTTCCTGAAAGCCCTGTAAAGTTATTCAGCTGCTAAACCAGTCATTTCAAAAGCAAACATCTCTCCAAGTCAGGATATGAGATACAACCACGTAAGAAATAGAAATCTCACATAGCAGGCTTCAGAGTAATTTTGAACCTTCACCACTTCATCTTAAATTGCAAAGTTTTAGATCTCGCAACTTCACATTTTTTATATTTTGTGTTTTTTCCAAGCATTGCAACCATAAGGTTTAATAAAAAATGGGATGGGGAAAACAAAGTGCACTTTACTGCAGCAGGGGCTAAGTTGTCATGCAGGTTCAGGAATGCACAGTACAGTACCAACTTACCTCTCACAGCCCCACAGCTGGAAGTCCAGGGCAGCACTTCCGGAAGCAGGGAAAGGAGATTATGCAAGTGCGTATTGGTGGCTATTGTGCTTTCTCGCTGCCACTCCAGACAAGGGAACTCCTGAACAACTGGTGAGACACAATTCCCTGCAGCCGTAAGTAGGTTAGTTAACGAGAATCTAACCACAAGTAAAGTTAAAGTCGGAGAACACTGCACTTTGTACACCTGTCTACATAAGAAACTTTTTCATCATGGGAGAAGATGGTGGGGATTTTGGAGGGGCAATACAAAATTTTCTAGCTTTGCGACAAGAATTTTAGATTTAATTAGGGACACGGAGGTGAGAATTATGCTTCTCAATCTTTACTACTCTATACACAGCAGGCAATAAAAAAACAATAAAAACAGAAGTCACACTATAAACTTAAGGCTTTGAACAGCGTCTCTCATATAACCCACCAGTAGTAGTCCAACACAGTCTACAAAATAGAGAGGCACCATCTGACTTCCTCCTTCTTTACAAATAGTCCAATACCACTTGAAGATGAATGGTTCCAGCCAGGATCCTCATGGGTGACTTCAATACCAAAAGAATTTAGCACCAACTCCAGCAATCAACGGAAAACGTGTGATCCACAACTCATTACACCTGTTTGGAATCAGTTCCTGAAAGAAAAGAAATTATGAGTCCCAATTCTACTCCAACAGACTAAATCAAGGGAGAGCAAAACCACATAACAGCTTAATGCAACACAAGCACTAAAATTCAACAAGATAATTTGTCCCAGCGTATGGGATAATCCTCGTCTCCCTGTCCTTAATAGAATCTAAGAGTCTTGTTGCAAAGATAGAAAATGTTGTATTCTATGTCAGGACAGAAGGCTTCGATTATGCTGGTTCAAAGTTGATCAATCACCAAAGAAGAAACATGCACAACTGGTTTATAATAAAACATTTTTAACATGTAATCATTTGACCAATCAGCCGCACAAAGAATATCTTCCAACCCAGAACCCAAAATAAAAGCTTTTGAAGCCATGGCTCCTCTGATGGATTGAGCGCCATAAATTGATACATCAATGACTGCTTCCGACATCAACCAACAGATCCAGCTGGCCAAAGTTGCGGCTGAGACCGGGAGAAAAGGTTTCTGACTTAAAATCAGGAGAGGCGCTAAAGGATCATTTATATAACTAGCTGTAGTTTCCTCATATACCTGTAAACACCTGACCACACAAAGATTTTCTTTATGAGGAAACGCAGGATCATCAACAGAAGTAGACATACACTTAGTGCATCTAGAAATAAGAAACAAAACTCCAGTAGGGGAAAACAGCCTACCTGCTAAATGTAAAGCCTTCACATCAGAAACTCTGCAGCATGAGATTAAACACAATAAAATTGTTGATTTCCCAGACAGTCGTTTCATTGTTAACAAATAATTGTTAGACCAGACATTCAAAAAGAATAACACATTTACATCCCACAGTTGGGAATAAAGCGGTTTGGGTGGATTGGCTACCCTAATACCTTTAAGCAGCTTGCATACCAAGGGATGTTGACCCACTGGTTTACTATTTATCCACTCATGACCTGCGGAAATAGCAGATCTGAAATTGCTTACTGACCTGTAACATAAGCCTGTTTCCACACATTCCGCCAGGAAATTTATAATGTCTTTGATTTTGGATCCCATGGGACCCATTTCCCTTCGAAGGCCCCAACACACCCACTTCCTCCATGCCAAAGAACATCCTTTGCAGGTGGATGGAGCCCAAGCTTGTATAAAAGAGGCAGCTGAAGACGAAATACCCTGCACTTGGCTATGTCTCCCGATATCTTCCAGGCCATAAGGGTCAGTTGATGTGCTAACAGAAGGCGGCGGAGGGGATCCTACTGGATCCAGGAGGAGATGTGGGAAGACTGGGAGAAGCATGGGCTGAGCAAAGGACAACTCCAGAAGACATGGAAACTTCGGTTGACTCTTCCACACCGGAGTGATGAGAATCAAAGATGCCGATTGACGCCTCATGAACGCTGCTACTCTCTGAATCATGAGGGAACGGAGGAAATGCATAGTTCATTTGATTTGACTAATCTTGTAGAAAAACATCCATCGCCAGAGCTAAAGAGTCCGGTCTCCAGCTGTAAAATCTCAGAAGTTGAAAATTGAGATGACATGCAAACAGATCCGTATGGCATGGACCGAGCAAAAACATGATCTTCTGAAAGATAGACGGATCGAGTTTTCAATCGCTGGAATCCATCAGGACCTGAGAGTTCTAATCCACCACTTGGTTATCCTTCCCTGGAAGGAATTCCGCTATCACCATAATGTTTTGTGAAAGTCAAAAATGCCAGAACTCCCTTGCAATAGCCCCCAAATGGCCTGACTTGGTCGCTTCAGGCGGTTGATTTAACGAACCGAGGACACATTGTCCATCCTCAGAAGGAAGAAACAGTTGCTCTTGAGAGGGGAGAAGGACCTGATGGCGAAGGAACCCGCTAATAGATCGAGGCAATTTACGTGGAGTCATAACTCCTTGGATGATCACCGACCTCCTGTCGAGAATTGTCTGCATCTCGCTCCCCAGCCCCATCGGCTGGCATCAGACTATATCACTATCTCCGGAGAGGTTCCGAAAATGGCTCTGCCATTCCAAGCCTCCATCTACGAAAGCCACCAGCGGAGTTCTTCCTGGGCTTCGATAGATAATGGAATCAGATGATCGTAAGAGAGATCCTGTTGTAGGTAATTAATCTTCAATCTCTGTAAGGCTCTGTATGCAAAGGCCCCATAAAAACTGCTTGAATCAAGGAAGCAAGTAATCCCACAATCCAAGCTAAGGACCTCAAAGAGACCGTCTGATTCGACAATGTCACCTTCAACTCTCTCTTGATCAACTTCATTTTCTGTGAAGGGAGCAGCAGTTGAGTTTTGACTTAATCTATCTGAAACCCCAAAAACTACAGTTGTTGGGAAGGGATCATGGAAGTTTTTTTAATTGATCACAAATCTCAGATTTTTCAGTAGAGAAACCATCCACGACAGATGATTTAGCAGAAGAGACTGGTCTTGTGCTAAAAGAATCATATTGTCAAGGTAAATGATCATGCAAATTCCCCTCCCGCGCAGGTGTTCCACAACCGGTTTCAACTATTAGGTGAATACCCACAGGGCTGAAGAAAGGCTGAATTGGAGTGTCAGATATTCGTACCATTTGTCCCTCCAACAAAATGTTAGGTACTTTCTTTGGAAGGGAGCAATGGAAATTGTTAAGTAAGCGTCCTTGAGATCGAGGTGGACCATCCCGTCTCTTTCTTGAAGTAGATCTCTCAAAAGATGGATCCCTCTCATCTTGAAATGGCAATAAACCACAAAAGGATTGAAATTCCTGAAGTTGAGAACCAACCTCTGACCACCTCCTTTCTTCTACACTGGAAAAACATTGCTACAGAAGCCCTCAGGGGGCTGGGAGGTTAGGGCGATAGCTTGTTTTGCTAGCAAATGTTGACTTTCACAGTCAATAAAGGATTTGTCTAGTTAGGGAAAAAGGAGAGGGGAAGGGTGAAAGGTTGTTGAGGGATAGCGGGTAGTTTGATGGCATAGCCCTGTACCATGTTTAGCTCCCAGACATCTGAGGAAATGTTGACCCAATTGTGAATAAAATGTTTGAGTCTGCCCCATAAAGGAAAAGAAAGGTTTGTTACCTGCAGGGGAGATGTCAATGGCTCTATCGCCTCTGCCTGAGCCACGGAAGCTGCGGTCTCATGAACTTCTTGTCCTGGATGGGTAGAAACCCACCTGGGATGGATCTTGGGCATTACCTCTGTGCCTTGAAAAGTTTCCCCTTGAAGGACCTTGTTGGTATCCATGGCCGGTCGGCCATCCTCGAAAACAACCGACCGTTCCAAAAAGGGGGTTGAAGATGCGCTTGAGGGATACCTGCGATTTATCTAATGAAGTGAAAGTGTTCACGAACTTCGCAATGTCCTTTACTAAACGATCCCCAAATAATTGCCCCTCAGCCAGGGGTCTCACTTCTGAAGACGCCAAGTCCACCAGTTGAGACTCAATGCAAAGCAAGACAAATTTCCTTCTTTCAGAGGCCAGAGCACAGTTTGCATTACCCAAAAAAACGGATGGCTCGTTGAGTCCATTTGGCCAAAACCTCTGGATAAATGGAGGCTCCTGTTTCTTGAGCTTAGAGAGCTGGTTCCAGAATTTTAACTAACTGCCCATAACATCCAGGTGCTTGTCCTGACATGCCCTCAGCACTCTATCTATACCATTCTTAGGTTTTTATTGTATTTCTTTAGGAACGTCACCATGGTGGTATTGATTTCAGGGGTGACAGCAGTCTTATGGGGGAGATCAGGGTGAGGGCACTCAGAGTTTAGCCTGGATATCACTTCTTTTTCAGATCCTTTCCTGATATGCGAATGCATATAATCTGCCACTGCCTGAGCTGGGGCCCAATCAGAGAATCTGGGGTGAACAGTATCAGACGGTTCAAAATTGAAAGGGGAGGGAGCGGCCAGGAAGGAATGTTTGAGCTTCTTAGAGACCTTGCGAGCATTACGGGATTCATGAGAGGTTGCTGAAGGTTCGGAATCAGAATCCGAAGGCGGGGATGAGACTATTGGAATAGGTTGAGGAGGGGCGGAAGCTGCCGCATAGTCATGTTCGGGAAGGGAAGTTTGGGATACATAGGCCAGCTTGATAGAATGTGGCCAAGGTTGTTCAGAGAAAGGGATAGGAGTGGAAGACAGATCCCCAGGAGGAAGGGAGGGAGCTACAGGTCATGACATTTCATCAAGGCGCTTGGATAAAGGTTGCAGGGCTGAGGCACCTTATCCAGCGATTTTTTAACTGAGGAGTCAATGACCTGTTCCAGACAGGGTTCAAAATAGTAATCTTCGTCTTCATAAGAGCCATAGAATTCAAGGCCCGGGTCATAGGTCTCATAATCAGACATGATAGAAAACTATCAAAATATATAAGTCCCAATGGGAAGCAAGGGTCCTCCAAAAATAAAACAAATTAATAATCAGGGGTGATCATAAAGTATAGTGGGACCCAATCCAATTATTACATCCCCAGCCTTCTTTAGGTATGCGACGTCTGAAGGAGTGAAGCTGATCTCAGGTAGAAATGAAAAGTTCAAAAATAATCCCCATAGAAACAATACAAAACGATAATGTGTTCTTTTCAGCAAAGAACTGGTTCTTTAAACTGTTTAATGTTCTTTTGCATGGATGAAGAAGCCCGTGTTATTGCAGCCCGGGGAAGGCGTATGGCAGCTAAAGGAGAGGGTAGCCAAGCACAGAGAATGTCACGACTGGCCCTCCCATAAATAGTGCGCATGTAGCCCAATTGGGCTAAAGTGCGCTGCTTCGTTACACGGCTTCACTCTAAGGCTGCGTCCCCTGGAAGTCAGGCAACGAGTTGCCTGACCTTCTGGAGGCCTTGTGTGAGCTGGGGAGACAGGTCGGGAGAGGGGGGATAAAGGGGCCAAGGTGTGGGAGTTAGACCTCCATAGAGGTATCAAAGGGTTACAAATAAATAAATACAATAAATAAAAGATTAAAGTAGGCGCGACATGCACCTAGTCACAACAGAGAACACTGATCGGATGCAGCACATTGCTGCAGATAAAGCACATAGCTGGCAATTATAAATACAATAAGCAATACAATATACAGGAATAAACACAAAGTAGAGAGGCACTTGACTGCGGAGCAGCAAATAAAGAGGAAGTCAGATGTTGCCTCTCTATTTTGTAGGCTGTGTTGGACTACTATTGGTGGGTTATACGAGAGGCGTGGTTCAAAGCCTTACGTTTATAGTGTGTTTTCTGTTTCTACTGTTTTTCTATTGGCTGCTGTTTATGGAGTAGTAAAGACTGAGAAGAATAAAACAAGCCTTTGGTCCTGACATAGAATTCTTTTGGCTCCCCTTTGCCTAAACAGCTCTTCAGGGGCAGTTAAAGCATTGTTGTCTTAACGATTTTTGGGACCTATGGCAAGAGAGATTTTGGGGACCTCGTTCTCCAACATTTTGAATTTTATTAATCTCTTCTGGTCTAATTGTAGCCCACAATGTGCCAAACAAATTTTAGGAGACAGGTTTCACACAAAAACAGTTAAACTATGTCTTTCAAAGGTCCCCCAAAATCCTTAAGATGGAGCTGGCCAATGAGTCAGAGGTAGAGGTAGGCAGAGAGAAGAAGAGAAGTACAGATATAGAAATAGACAGACCAGCTAGAGAGAGAACATTTCCTTTCCCAGGGAGGCCCTTAAAGGTAAGGGCCTCCACTTTGCCCATGCCTTATAACGCCTCTGGGTTAAAGCGGTGGGAGAATGGAGTGGGACCTTCAAACCACAAAGGCTTCTGAGCCTCGACAAAACTGGAAACCCACTCTGTCCTGTTTTCCAGCTCATTCATTTTGCCATTACCAGTCAAATGTTGGGTCAAGAGTGTTACGCAGGGCCCTGCAGCCCCTGCGGTTGGGGGGGGGAGGATAATTCAGGGGACTTCCCAAATCATGAGGGCAGCCCTGTAAGCCCAAAGCCTATGAATATCTGTGAGATATTGTAGACTCAGGGTCTCCTCATCATATTTTGCAAGAGGGCTTCATCATCTTGCGTGACGTCCCTGTGTTGGATCCTTTAAGTTCAGACCTAAAGTGTAAACTTAGACCAAAAGTCTAACTTTACTAAGAGTAAAGTTAGACTTTTGGTATAAACTTACACTTTTGGTATAAGTTTAAATTTGTGAATCAGGCCCTGACTTAATATGTGATAGGGGACGGAATCCATATATTGTCGAACATGCCATGTAAAGATTTCTATCCTTCTTAAGGTTGCATTTTATTTCTACTCAACAGACTATATTGTGATAGCCAAATGTGTTGGAAGAATCCATCAATTAATTGCTGCGTCAATATGGGGTAGCCATGGACAGGCAGGGAAGAGACAGAGTGGGCAAAGCCAGTTTTCTAAGCACTCCTCTAGGACATGCTTACTTGGTAATGTAGGCAGTACCATATGTCCTATACCCCTTAAGGTTACATTTTGTTTCTGCTGCATTGCCTATACTGCAATAGAAAAACATTGTTGGAAAGACCATACATCAAATTGCCGCGTTCCTCTACGATGGTCAGAGAATGAGGGGAAGAGATAGAATAGAGGTAGTCATCCAGGAAATGTGTGGGACATTTCTATGTATGATGAAAGCAAACACTGTCACAACAGTTCCCTCTCAAAGTACAAAAAGGTTTGGTGGATGGCTGATGTCAGTTTTACCAGCTGTCCACCAAACGTTTAAAATGTATTTTGCCTTTTAAAAACAAACTTTCAACGAAAGACTTTGGTATTGAAAAAAATCTAACGACGCAGGATTTAAGGTGGCGATTCATTTATTTTTCTGTCCCTAACCACCAGGTTTTTCCAGGTAATGAAGGGCAGAAAAAAAAAACCATCAGGCCGTCCTATCTAAGCAGAGCTGGTGCCTCGATGACCCCTGTTAGCTCAATGGCCCCTGTTCCTTCTGGATGTCAGGGTAGCTTTCTATCCACTGCGCCATTGGTTGCTCCGTCGATGGAAAGGTGATGCTCCACCCATCTATAGATGAGGCGGGCAGGCAGTCAGTTTGGCGGAGAAGCCACTCTGTTGCATTTTCTACAAGTCTCTAGTTGGCCAAACTCTAAATCAACCCATAGTGTTCTCACGCTTGAATGATGTCAAGGTTAAGATTTGGATTAGTAAAGATTTTATCTGGTAAGGGAGACCTGAATAAAGTGGTGTAAGGAAATGCCTCCTTGGCATGGTTGCCCCCTGACTTTTTGCCTTTGCTGATGCTATGTTTACAATTGAAAGTGTGCTGAGGCCTGCTAACCAGGCCCCAACACCAGTGTTCTTTCCCTAACCTGTACTTTTGTATCCACAATTGGCAGACCCTGGCATCCAGATAAGTCCCTTGTAACTGGTACTTCTAGTACCAAGGGCCCTGATGCCAAGGAAGGTCTCTAAGGGCTGCAGCATGTCTTATGCCACCCTGGAGACCTCTCACTCAGCACAGACACACTGCTTGCCAGCTTGTGTGTGCTAGTGAGGACAAAACGAGTAAGTCGACATGGCACTCCCCTCAGGGTGCCATGCCAGCCTCTCACTGCCTATGCAGTATAGGTAAGACACCCCTCTAGCAGGCCTTACAGCCCTAAGGCAGGGTGCACTATACCATAGGTGAGGGTACCAGTGCATGAGCATGGTACCCCTACAGTGTCTAAACAAAACCTTAGACATTGTAAGTGCAGGGTAGCCATAAGAGTATATGGTCTGGGAGTTTGTCAAACACGAACTCCACAGCACCATAATGGCTACACTGAAAACTGGGAAGTTTGGTATCAAACTTCTCAGCACAATAAATGCACACTGATGCCAGTGTACATTTTATTGTCAAATACACCACAGAGGGCACCTTAGAGGTGCCCCCTGAAACTTAACCGACTGTCTGTGTAGGCTGACTAGTTCCAGCAGCCTGCCACACCAGAGACATGTTGCTGGCCCCATGGGGAGAGTGCCTTTGTCACTCTGAGGCCAGTAACAAAGCCTGCACTGGGTGGAGATGCTAACACCTCCCCCAGGCAGGAGCTGTGACACCTGGCGGTGAGCCTCAAAGGCTCACCCCTTTGTCACAGCCCAGCAGGGCACTCCAGCTTAGTGGAGTTGCGCTGGAGGGAACAAAGAAAGCAACAAGGAGGAGTCACTGGCCAGTCAGGACAGCCCCTAAGGTGTCCTGAGCTGAGGTGACTCTGACTTTTAGAAATCCTCCATCTTGCAGATGGAGGATTCCCCCAATAGGGTTAGGATTGTGACCCCCTCCCCTTGGGAGGAGGCACAAAGAGGGTGTACCCACCCTCAGGGCTAGTAGCCATTGGCTACTAACCCCCCAGACCTAAACACGCCCTTAAATTTAGTATTTAAGGGCTACCCTGAACCCTAGAAAATTAGATTCCTGCAACTACAAGAAGAAGGACTGCCCAGCTGAAAACCCCTGCAGCGGAAGACCAGAAGACGACAACTGCCTTGGCTCCAGAAACTCACCGGCCTGTCTCCTGCCTTCCAAAGATCCTGCTCCAGCGACGCCTTCCAAAGGGACCAGCGACCTCGACATCCTCTGAGGACTGCCCCTGCTTCGAAAAGACAAGAAACTCCCGAGGACAGCGGACCTGCTCCAAGAAAAGCTGCAACTTTGTTTCCAGCAGCTTTAAAGAACCCTGCAAGCTCCCCGCAAGAAGCGTGAGACTTGCAACACTGCACCCGGCGACCCCGACTCGGCTGGTGGCGATCCAACACCTCAGGAGGGACCCCAGGACTACTCTAAGACTGTGAGTACAAAAACCTGTCCCCCCTGAGCCCCCACAGCGCCGCCTGCAGAGGGAATCCCGAGGCTTCCCCTGACCGCGACTCTTTGAATCCTAAGTCCCGACACCTGGGAGAGACCCTGCACCCGCAGCCCCCAGGACCTGAAGGACCGGACTTTCACTGGAGGAGTGACCCCCAGGAGTCCCTCTCCCTTGACCAAGTGGAGGTTTCCCCGAGGAACCCCCCCCTTGCCTGCCTGCAGCGCTGAAGAGATCCCTAGATCTCCCATTGACTTCCATTACAAACCCGACGCTTGTTTCTACACTGCACCCGGCCGCCCCCGCGCTGCTGAGGGTGAAATTTCTGTGTGGGCTTGTGTCCCCCCCGGTGCCCTACAAAACCCCCCTGGTCTGCCCTCCGAAGACGCGGGTACTTACCTGCAAGCAGACCGGAACCGGGGCACCCCCTTCTCTCCATTCTAGCCTATGTGTTTTGGGCACCACTTTGAACTCTGCACCTGACCGGCCCTGAGCTGCTGGGGTGGTAACTTTGGGGTTGCTCTGAACCCCCAACGGTGGGCTACCTTGGACCAAGAACTAAGCCCTGTAAGTGTCTTACTTACCTGGTTAACCTAACAAATACTTACCTCCCCTAGGAACTGTGAAAATTGCACTAAGTGTCCACTTTTAAAACAGCTATTTGTGAATAACTTGAAAAGTATACATGCAATTTTGATGATTTGAAGTTCCTAAAGTACTTACCTGCAATACCTTTCGAATGAGATATTACATGTAGAATTTGAACCTGTGGTTCTTAAAATAAACTAAGAAAAGATATTTTTCTATATAAAAACCTATTGGCTGGATTTGTCTCTGAGTGTGTGTACCTCATTTATTGTCTATGTGTATGTACAACAAATGCTTAACACTACTCCTTGGATAAGCCTACTGCTCGACCACACTACCACAAAATAGAGCATTAGTATTATCTCTTTTTGCCACTATCTTACCTCTAAGGGGAACCCTTGGACTCTGTGCATACTATTCCTTACTTTGAAATAGTGCATACAGAGCCAACTTCCTACATTGGTGGATCAGCGGTGGGGTACAAGACTTTGCATTTGCTGGACTACTCAGCCAATACCTGATCACACGACAAATTCCAAAATTGTCCTTAGAAATTCATTTTTGCAATTTGAAATTTTTCTAAATTCTTAAAAGTCCTGCTAGGGCCTTGTGTGTTAAGTCCCTGTTTAGCATTGTCTTTTTAGAGTTTAAAAGTTTGTTAAAAGTTTGAAATTAGATTCTAGAAACAGTTTTAGATTCTTTAAAAAGTATTCCAACTCTTAGCAGAATAATGTCTGATACAGAGATGCAGGTGGTGGAACTCGACACCACACCTTACCTCCATCTTAAGATGAGGGAGCTAAGATCTCTCTGTAATATCAAAAAAATAACCATTGGCTCCAGACCTACCAAAATTCAGCTCCAGGAGCTATTGGCAGAGTTTGAAAAAGCCAACCCCTCTGATGATGACATCACAGAGGAAGAAATTAGTGACTTGGAGGCCAATGTCCCTCCTCCAGTCCTAAATAGGGAGAACAGGACCCCTCAAGTCCTGTCTCCAACTGTGTTAGTCAGAAATAGTGAGTCCCTCACAGGAGGGTCCCACATTTCTGAAATCACTGAGGATGCTCTCAGTGAAGATGACCTCCTGTTAGCCAGGATGGCCAAACGATTGGCTTTAGAGAGACAGCTCCTAGCCATAGAAAGGGAAAGACAAGAGATGGGCCTAGGACCCATCAATGGTGGCAGCAACATAAATAGGGTCAGAGATTCTCCTGACATGTTGAAAATCCCTAAAGGGATTGTAACTAAATATGAAGATGGTGATGACATCACCAAATGGTTCACAGCTTTTGAGAGGGCTTGTGTAACCAGAAAAGTGAACAGATCTCACTGGGGTGCTCTCCTTTGGGAAATGTTCACTGGAAAGTGTAGGGATAGACTCCTCACACTCTCTGGAAAAGATGCAGAATCTTATGACCTCATGAAGGGTACCCTGATTGAGGGCTTTGGATTCTCCACTGAGGAGTACAGGATTAGGTTCAGGGGGGCTCAAAAATCCTCGAGCCAGACCTGGGTTGACTTTGTTGACTACTCAGTGAAAACACTAGATGGTTGGATTCAAGGCAGTGGTGTAAGTAATTATGATGGGCTGTACAATTTATTTGTGAAAGAACACCTGTTAAGTAATTGTTTCAATGATAAACTGCATCAGCATCTGGTAGACCTAGGACCAATTTCTCCCCAAGAATTGGGAAAGAAGGCGGACCATTGGGTCAAGACAAGGGTGTCCAAGACTTCAACAGGGGGTGACCAAAAGAAAGGGGTCACAAAGACTCCCCAGGGGAAGGGTGATGAGACAACCAAAACTAAAAATAGTAAAGAGTCTTCTACAGGCCCCCAAAAACCTGCACAGGAGGGTGGGCCCAGAGCCTCTTCACAAAACAATGGGTACAAGGGTAAAAACTTTGATCCCAAAAAGGCCTGGTGTCATAGCTGTAAACAGCATGGACACCAAACTGGAGACAAGGCCTGTCCCAAGAAAGGTTCCACTCCAAACTCCCATCCAGGTAACACTGGTATGGCTAGTCTCCAAGTGGGATCAACAGTGTGCCCAGAGCAAATCAGGGTCCACACTGAAGCTACTCTAGTTTCTGAGGGTGGGGTGGATTTAGCCACACTAGCTGTCTGGCCGCCTAACATGCAAAAATACAGACAGCAACTCTTAATTAATGGGACTAGAATAGAGGGCCTGAGGGATACAGGTGCCAGTGTCACCATGGTGACAGAGAAACTGGTTTCCCCTGGCCAATACCTGACTGGAAAAACTTACACAGTCACCAACGCTGACAATCAGAGAAAAGTACATCCCATGGCAATGGTTACTTTAGAATGGGGAGGGGTCAATGGCCTGAAACAGGTGGTGGTCTCCTCAAATATCCCAGTGGACTGTCTGCTTGGAAATGACCTGGAGTCCTCAGCATGGGCTGAGGTAGAACTAAAAACCCATGCAGCAATGCTGGGTATCCCTGAACTGGTATGTGTGAAAACAAGAGCACAATGCAAGGCAC